>NW_006913060.1:347730-461542 GCF_000271625.1 Coniophora puteana RWD-64-598 SS2
CACCATTGCTCAAGCAGTAAAGCGAATACGATTCAGGGGGGTGTCAGATTTACGTCTAGTATTCGACCCTTTACGGCTTTATTGGTTCATCCAGAAGCCTCCTGTACGGCGATGTTCCTCTACGAGGTCTACAAGTAAACACCGCCTTCATACGTCTATTCAGGCGCTTAGTATCCTAGCGGTACCTTAAGCGCTTACGCGTTCGTGTGGCTCCGCGTTCATCGCATAGGGCCACGTTCATTGCTTACGTAGCCGTCCTACATTACCGTGGGACTTGGACTGCATAGTAGTTACGAATACGGTAGTGACTTCACACGCTCCTGTCATATATATACAGTCGCTACCATGAATATCATCTAAGTCTTCTCTCTCCACCGAACGACTACCATCGTCAGCCTACCAGCTACCAAGCTACTCACTCAACCTTCAACACTAACAGCCCGGTGAGTTCGCGCTCTTATAGACTCCATCAGCTATACTCGCGTTCGTCCTTTGTCAATATCTTCTCCTTCATAAGTGCTACTTCTGGCGCCTCTCAAGGGAAAATCATTCTGCACTCGCGAATGCATCAATTTCCAAACTTCGATTGTCTTTGACTAGCAAAAGGCCAACGAGAAACAAGCACATTAGGTATGTATGTATTAATTAGCTCAAACTATTATGGACCGAGGCCCAGCGGCGCATCTCCTTTGCAAAATCCGCAATTACCCCGCCGCACGACGGCCACTAGGACCTATTGAACCTCCTCAACCTCCTGGACCCCTATCTCCGGCTTCATCCAAAGCGACGGCAAACTCTTCCTCCGCGCAGGCCCATGCCACCTCACCGGATCCACGCTCAGACAAGGAGCTCGCAGTGTCCTATTCAGCTCTCCACCACCCAGCTCTTCGAGACTTGGCATGCGCTCTAGCTCGAGCACAGGCGAGGGCGGCACTAGCCCCACTGGCGACGCAGAACACTTAGGAAGTCTCTGGCATCTACCACCGTCGCCCCCGACGTCCTCCGTACTCCGCTTCTTGCTCGTCTCTCTCCCAGTGCTGATTTGTAGCGCGAAGTTCAGGCGCCGCTTCAGATGCGCGATGCTCGGTCTGCGCGACGCCGCACGCTGTTCGCGGCCCGACGGAACCCCAGCCTGCGTGCTAGCGGCCCTCCCATTCGACGAACCGAATTCGTGCCCTTCTTCGCCGTAATCCTCATCCTCGATCAACCGAGGCATATCATCCTCCTCCCCAGCAACGACCATGGGCGCATACGCGCCTTCGCATCCGCCTAGTCCCGGCGGCGAACACGGACTCGTCTGCGTCGGCGAATGTGTAAACACGCGCCTCCACCACGGGCTCTGGTGCTGAAGGGGCGACGACGGAGGCGTGGACATGTTTTCCGTGCTGCAGGTGCGCATGCGCTGCCGGCCGAGCCTGCGTAGGCTTCTGAATTTCCCGGACCCTGGTGACTCGGGCTCAGTGGCCACCACATGCGCTTGCGTCTGGGATTGGAAGCGAAGGTCTGTAAGAGACGCGAGGGAGACATGCGAGCAGAGCATAGTCCCAGATGAATTAGGAGTAGGTCTATTGAGGTGCACAAAGGAGAACGTGCCGGTAGATGATGAGCACCGCCGACTACGGGTCATAGGCTCTGTCAGAAGCGGTGGCTCGAGGAGTACACCGAACTTTGCTTCATTCATGTCGGTAACGTCTGTCGTCGCTGGAGAGGTCTGATTGTCAGTCATGTCTCCAGCCGATGTCTCCGCAGACGTTGAGTACGAATGATCTTCGAGTCCTTCCGGCACATCGACGGGCTCGCAAATAAGATGCCCGAATAGCCACCCTTCGGAACGCACAAGTCTCACTGCCCTCCATCCTGCCGATAGCGCCAACTCGCAGAGCTCGCGAAGCGTGCGCTCCTTGCTCCTGAACATATTGTACATCTGCACGCAATCAGCATCCAGCCACCTCTAAATCCATGGAGAAAGCTCACAGTCAGGTCCATCCAATACGTATTCACGCTCGCCCTACCCAGATTCGGAAGCAAAGGTGGCGGCGCTAGCGAACGAGGAGCGCCCTCGATGCTCTCCAGCACACGCTGCAGAGTCCACTCCGTATTTTCGCCCGCATTATATCCCTCTTGGTCTGGGTGGTTTACAGTGAGGTCGTCCGCACACGCCAGCGGCAAGACATTTTCAGCGATAATGAGCTTCGTATCTCGGCCTGCGGCTGATCTCAGCCGTCGAAGGATCTTGGCCGCATCGTTGTCTTCCCAGTCATGGAGAACGACGCGCAGGACGAATACGGCAGGCGCTTGAACAGGCTGCGGCTTGAAGAAGTCGTGTTCTGTTTAACGATGGTTAGGATGGTCTTAGGGGCACACCTAGAACGCAACAGACCTTGTAGCCTGACGGTCCCATCCTCAATCAGCGCCGGATGGCGGGCTTGCCACGACTCCCGTCCGAGAGCCACAACGACTGGCCGATCTTGTACAATATAGCGGAGATTTCGCCGTGATACGCGACTTGAACTGGTAGCGTGACCATTGCCTTCGTTCGTCTCTAGGGCCTCCGCCAGCACCATCACCGTACTTCCTATTCCACCTCCTACGTCAACAATGGTGCTTCCGCTCGGCAACGCCGCCCAGTCGAGTGCTTTCGATGATATGCCACAGTCAATTGCCTATTGCGCATGATGATTCAGAAACTCAGCTCACCATTCAGGATCGCCCCAGGCGCCTCCCATCCGCTCGTCCCCGTCATACCGCGCGAGAAACGATCAAGGCGATACGAAGTGACATCCTTGGCAGAGCCAGTGCCCGTATGGAACGACGCACGATCATTCGCTGCGTCCCGCACGCCTGCACTTGCACCGCATCCGTCTCCGCCCGTGATATCAAGGCCGCCAGCCTCCAGCCACTCGAAATACGGCGAATGTGTTTGCAGTGCGACGTTGAACGCTGACTTCTTCGTGTTTGATGGATCGGGCGAGCAGCCGCTGGTGACGCCCTCGGTGAGGTATGCGGCCGCTTTGAATAGTTCGTCGGTACTGTAACGATACGAAACACGTTAATTGCTTGATTTCAGTGGAGTTCTGCGACATAACAGCGTACCATAGCCCGACGAACGCAGCTGTACCATCCGTTCCATCGTATTTATCTCGTGGACTAATCAAACGAGAATGATTCAGATAAAAGGCAAAGAGAGTCAATGGGATGACCCACGCTTCAAAACACGACTTGACAGTCTTTCCGGTGTCCATAGTACTCGATATTCGCGTGTTCGCGAACACATTAGGAGCAGTTTCCCGCAGAATATGATGTGTGCATAGCAGACGGAGGAAATGGGCTTAATGGCAGAGTATTTCCTCAGCAAAGTCAATGAATCACAGCTGTTACTCATCCACGCACCTAGCTGTGCACCGTCGCAGAACTTCTCCTCTCCACAGTAGCCCCTTATTATCCGTGAAATCTCGTCCGCATGCATCCCCACTACGTCTGCCCGTGGCGCTTCGTTTTCGCGCAAAATCTCGACGATGTGTGCGTGTTCTACCAGTCGTAGACAAGCTGGAAGGTTATACTACGAGTAATGTCGATTAAGCATCAGAAATTCTTATCGTAACCGACAATGGACTAATCAACTCACGCTCATACTTGCGATCGATAGCGCTAGAAATGGAGGCCGCAGTATCCCCTCAAACTCGCCTACAGCAGATATGATGCGCAATGAGGCGGCTGCAGCCACCGGATCTCTTGCTAGTTTCTCAGCTTCGGACGACGGCGCAAAGGCCGAGTTCGGTGAGGGATAGTCGACGGAAGGGCAGAATGTCCATGTATGCGACTTGGAAGCAGACAGTCTCGAATGTGTGCTACCCGCAGAGGCAAAAACACGCTCAATGTCATCGAGAGCCTCGCCAATGATGTTGTGGAGCGCGCGTAATGTGTCGAACGTCGGAAGAGGAGACATCGGAGGTTTCCCAGCTGGTTCGCCAGAGGTGGAGGTTGGCGGCGTCCGGTGAGTGTCGCGCATAGTGACAGGGGGAGAAGAAAGAGGTGATGCCTGTCAGTCCATAGTATAAGTGTCAGGTGGGCAGACAAGTTGATATGCTCCAAGGACGAGGCCCACGACAAGGCCGACGGAATCGTGCTATTCTTCCGATCCCTCCGTAGTGATGAGCCATGGCGCCTAGGGAAGCTGGGTCCGGAGAATGAGAAGCGAAGAATGGATTCGCAGTCTGTGCCAATCAGCTAGTTCTTGGAATTTGTGCTGCTGTATCTGAACAGGAGATCAGCGTAGCATTGCGGCTCAGGATCCCGGTGACCAGATCGAAGAATGCATCTGCAAGCATCCGAACAACCAGCTGTTGAGATCAACGATGCAGGAGGAGGAGGTGTGGCGGCGCACTGAAAGGAAGTGCGATGCCTCCAACCACTTCACCTTCCTTTTTAAAACCGCCGCCGCGGACTTCCCCGACCTCCGAGTCGGGCCATTTGACGCAGGCGTTGACTATATGTGCTTGAGATCGGATTCGCTTCGCAAGTAGATCCGTATGTGCGCGACTTGACCGCGGCCTAAGAATATGATGATGATGGTGAACCCTCTATTCTACCCAGCTATCCAAAGATGTACGACACTGAGACCAAAACAAAGCAACCAAATAAACCCAAGACAATAAAACCCATGTCGCCACAGCAAAACGTATAACCACGACCAAACCCTCACCCTCACCCTCAGCTACTCTCTCGCACACATCGCGAGCACATGCAGTCGAAGAACCAGCTCGTCCGTAGCGCCTCCCGTCTTTCTCCAACGGGCTTATCCGTACTGGCGTACGAAATACGCAGCTCCTCGCCCTCCTTCACATCTCGCAACGTGAAGAACTCCAACGAACGCCCAGACCGCTTCTTGCGCACGTTGGGCGCGCACGCTAGATCCACGAGAACATTCAAGCCCAGATCAGCAAAAAAAGGCCAACACTCCGAGCGCAAAGCGCATATACTAATAAGCAACTCACAGTGATTGAACAGGCTTGCGCTCACCCACACCCCCCACCCAAACATCTCGCGTTCCCGCATGTCTCTCGTGTCCTCTGCCTCCTTCTCCGAGTCACCTATACTAATCCTCCCTTCAGGTAGCTGGTCGCCTTCCCAGATCCCGAACGCGTTTCCTGTCTCGCGCGCAAGGAGCTGCCTCACGACGCCCACGTGTGCACGCAGCGGCGGCGGCAAAGCAGCACCCAGAAACGCGCACACACGCAGGTGCGCGCGCAGGAGATACGGGCGCATCCGGACGTTCGCAAGCTCGCTGTCCTGCAGGCTCAGAAGCCTCGAAATTGCGAGCTCCGGCTCGGCGAATGGAGCTTTGGCAAGCTGCGAGGGGGGTATCACCGCCAATGCTGCGGGGACGTCCGCGATAGTGGGGAGGATGATGGCGATGGGGGAGTTTGGGTCTTGGGCAGGCAGCGAGCTTGCGGCGAAGCTTGCTTTGTTGGGGGAGGGACGATCGGCTTCTTGATGTCTGCGGACAATGGCGCTGACGGCGAACCGAGCAATGTCGAGCTCTCCTTCGTCCAATGCAAACGGGAGAGGTGGACCGCTTCGACCGTATTTTGCCTTTGTCCATGCTTCGACGCGTCCCCAAGCTCTATCTAGCTGCTCCTTCGCCATCTCCGGTCGCGTCCCGTTCTTGGTGATTCCCAGCTGTTCTTCATGTTCCTCTGGTGCCTCGTCTGCGAGGATCTGCTCTATTTGTGCGACCACCTCAGCTTGCTTCCCGCTTCTACCATTGTTTGATGTCCAGCCCTTCCCTTTCGCCTGGGCAGCGCGCGCTGCAGCGTCGGCACGTTCGACTGCAGCCACCGCCTCCGCGAGCGCAGGTCCATATCCATCGTCTTCCACAATCCACGCGTCCCGACAAGCCTCACCGCAGAAATACGGTGCTCCAGCCCCGAATCCAGCTTGAACTCGCTTCTGCGCCTGCGTCTGTTTCCCGATCTTCTCCTGCACCTGCTCTTGTCCCCCCACTCGCCTCCCATTCTTGACACGTGAGTCGATCCGAGGCTGTCCCGCGCCTTGATCCACCTGTCCATCCCAGCGCACACTCCACGCCCACCTCTTCTTCTTCTCCTCCCCTCCGCCACTGGACACGGTCGTCCCGACAGCATACGCAAAACACCGCGCACACACCTCCTTGCGGAACGCACGATAGACCACATGCGCATGCGGCGCCGCACAGACGTGCAACAGTGTACCCGCCGGGATCGCCTGCGCGGCGAAGAGCGAGCGTCCGCCGTAGGGCGTGCGCTGTAGCTTCAGGAGTGGGGAGAAGGCGAAGTCCAAGCCCAATCCCAAGGTAAAGGCTAGGGAGCTCGCATCCGGAACGGGCCCAATGCTAACTTTGAGTCTAAGTTTGATTGAAGACGGATCACCTAAAACGGTTTCTGCCGCTGCTCGGCAGAAGGAGGTGGGGCCGGAGACTGTGGCAACTGTTGGCTTGGATCCGTCCATGAGAACGAGACGCTTCGTGAATGTCTGCGGAACGTCTGGAAGGGCGGCGCGTGTCGCGTCCGGTGGTGATACAGCTGAAGATAGAGCGGGCTGGATGGGTCCGACGCGAGGACTATGAAATCGATCGGGCGGTGAGTGAGGCCATTTTTTTCTGCGGGAGATGGAAGAGGACGCAAAGAAGAAATCGGTCCGCAGCCTATCTTTGGGCCTCTTCTTTATCGGGAAAAGCCCCTATTTCATGCGTCTGACCTTCAGCTTGGCCTGGACCCGAGAAAACCTCGAGCTCGCTGCACGGAATTCTGATATCAGAGTAGCAGATGGCTCCGATTGCTGGCCGTTTGAGTAAAGGTGGGGCATTCCCTGGCATTCCTGTGGTTGTTGTGGGCTCGTTTGACCCTCATGGCCAGGTAACGCTCCCGACAGGAGTCGGATGCTCCAATGCTGGCCTACAAGGAGGACCTTTCGGAGCAGCAGGAGCTCAAAACCCTATTGGTCTGACGACCCGATCAGAGTCGCTAACAGTACAGACAAGCGTCAACATACCGGGCTCGAACAAACGCCTGTCCATAAGCGGCCAGACGCGTGGTGCGCAGATGAGGAGTAATCAGGTACGAGCGCTCGCAGAGTTGGCAAGAAGGCGACAACTGACGACGGTCAGGGGAGGGAATCAGCCGGGTCCCACCAGGTCCCACCGTCCCACCAGTGAGTCCCTTGAGCCTCATTCGGCGATAGAAGCTCGCCGGGACGTGACAGGCTGCGTCAGGCCGTGGTCCGATCGCCTGGCGCGCTGCCTCGGTACCCAGCTGCCAGATGCAGAGGCTCCATACGCTCGGCGTGCTGCAACGTGCCACCGGCCGACGATATATGGGCAGCAGCGGGCACGTCACCTGGGGCTCTCCGCGCAAGAGGAAACCTTGGGGCCGGGCAGTACAACATGGACCGAACATGGTTTTATGACTGCACACGCCAGTCTCGGTGATGCCATCGAAGAAGACTGGGCCCGAGGACCGTCGACGACTTGTTCTATGTTGGGATCGGGATTCTGCGAGATCCTGCGATAACGAATGTGAGTTGTTCATGGCGTTACACGTGATGCGAAAGATAGACTTTTCGGTGGGAGGCGCAAGCGATACTCACGGGTTCGGAAGTGAAGTCTTTCAGGCTCCGGAGTGCTGAACCTTGAAATTTTACGCCAGGTGCAGCCTCTCGGACGCCAAAAACCTTCCAAAGGCTGTAGCCTACGGGTGAGTGGATCTTTGGTTAGAGTTCATTTACCGCGCAGCGATGCGGAGCCTGTGGCTGAGCGCTGACGGGCGTCTAGGAGGTCTGACAGACACGAGGCCGGTATGGCGCGATAGCCAACGCATGTTTTTTTCTGTGAGACAGAGTTAGATTGGGCCCTCGGAGGCACAAAGCTGGGCTCGATGGCGGGGCCGCCGGCGCGGAACGGGCGAAAAGAAGCCATACGAAGATGGACAAAGATCGACCCGGAAAGAGCACTTGGCAGAACAAAGGCCGACCGAGAAAGGAGGCGGGATGACGTGGAAATAGGTCGGTGCATGGCAACGGTCGCCTGCGTGGCGGGGACGAGCGTCGAGGGCCGGATTAAGAACAAGCGGAAGCAGCGTTCTGGCGGGACTTGGACTGTCGAGGTTTACAAGGTCGCGACGCAGGACGGTGCGGGGGAGGGAGCACGTGGATGAAAGTTGTTCCGGATTTGGAAGCTGCCATACTGGATAACAAACGGAAGCCCAAAGGAGAATGAAAGCGCACCTTGTCAGACAAAGCTGTATAAAGAGACCCAGAGGGCGGTCAACCTCCCAACACCAGCAACGACTCCAGTTCTATCATCGTACAACAACGACATCCATCACCTAGCGTCAGAGAAGCACCAACCCTTGTATTCACACCCACAATCCTCCTCTTTCGTCATCATGTTCCAGGTACACCCCGCACACCCGACCAGCACAAAAGCCATCTGGGAGGTCCAGGACTCTAACAACAACATGGCCTCCTTCCCCACACAGCAGCCCAGCTCGGTCGCACTCCCCCGCACCCTCCAGCGCCCCCAGTACGCTGAGGTCCACCACTCAAACATCGTCCCGCTCGCCCCCGAGCTCGCAAACGTGCCAGTCGAATCTGCCTCTCTAATTAATGAACGCGTTCTTTCATTTCAGCATGATCACCGGCATCAACTCGCTCCAGACCCACCATCTCCCCTCGACCATGTCTCGCACTCAGATCCAGTCCACGCCGGCCGTGACGATCCCCGTGCGCGCTGTAGGCCCCCAAGCCTGCTACCCCACCCACGTCCTTGCACTCTCCGCGCCCAAGTCGGCCGGCGACGCGACGCTGCTCCTCACGCACGCCCTCGTCCTCGCAGCCAACTGCTCCGGCCTGCCACGTCTCCCCGCGACTGCACCCGCGACGCCTCAAGGCACCTCGGTTACCCTACCCGTTCTGCCCCTCACCGTGCCCTCGCCCGCCGCATTCGCGCCGCTGCATTCCTTCCTCTACACGCACTCGACGCGTTCGCTCCTCGCCGCACTGCTGCCTTCGGTGCCGAGTGCTTTCGTGAGCACGCTCAGCACGCCTGGTGCCATTCGCGGCACGCTCGCGTCCGGTCCTGCGCTGCACACGCTCTCGGACCACCTTGTGCGCCACGTCCGCCCCGCGCAGCTGCCCGCCGTCGCGCAGGGCATCGCTGCAGTCTGGCGCAACGCGGTCGCGCTCGGCGTGCACGACCCCGAGTTCTGGGACACGCTCGACCTCTCATGGGAGGTCGTCCTCGGCGCGCTCAACCTCGCCGCCGGCGCACAGTGAACGCACGGATTGCCTGCATTGCCTGCATTGATGGTGATATACCCTGGGCGCGCAGCGCGCGGACCGGTCAAAACGATTGCTCTCTGACGAACAGAATGGAAACGGACGGACGGCACGTATGCATACTAAGAAGTCTCTCTCATCTCATCTCATCCCATTCCATCTTCCATCCTCATCCCAACCTACGCCTTACTACTCGACTAATTCCCCCCATCTCTTCATTGTCGCATGATTTCACCACCACTACCGCTTGTATCCCTTGCTAGCTCATCCTGCTCTTTCCTCTTGTCCATTTCCCCCATATTCCCGCGCAGACGCGCACATACCCCTGCACGCTTTTAGACACAAACAACCCATTCTCAAACCCAGCCACATATCCCATGCTACCCTTACGATTACAGAGCTGCTAATTCGCGCAGAGGCGGGCCCGATAATCTCTCGCACCCCGCCCTGCTTATCCTGTGTATCCACTAGCTCGTTTTTCGTTTCTCTCTGTCTCTCTGCCTCTTGATTTACATAACGGAATTTACAAAGTACAAATGCAAAGACACTTTCTTGCTGCTCCTGCTGTTGCCAAACTTATCTCTGTCTGATTGTCTGATGATCATCGGCCCCATCGCCCCGCGCCTTTGACTGAGAACATAGAAGCACCGCGAGGCCAAATGAGCTTATTTTGGTGATCTCAATAAATGCCGGTTCCCCCTTTGCAGTCACTGCGGGTGGGAGTGCAACCTCGGCCCGCGAGCTCGAACTCGGTAATTCTGCATCTCGGTTTCTCTCCAATCAGCACTGGCATCGATCTAGGTTTGGCGGGTCAACGTGTTGATGTTCTCTTCTCCTTCCTCTGCGTGTGTTCTGACCGCCGTGGGTACGCCCGCGAGAGCGAAACGGTCTCTCCCTTTGTCCCGCTATGGAAGTGTTTGACCTTCATGTTGGACTTCTGGGGGAGCATCGCCGTTTTCTCAGCCGCCCTGGTTGGTTCTGCTTGCAAGAGTTTTACCTGATGACGAGGGCATATTGCTGAAGCTCAGGCTGGCGGCATCAGGATTTATGGCCTAGGCTAGCTCTTAGAGTCCTCCTAAGACGTCCGCGACGCACAGCGTGATCGGTATTAACTTTCAACAATCTACGTCTTGGAGTACTGAGGCACCATCTTTCTACCATCCTTCTAGCCCGGTGACTTGGCTGTATACCCTCGGCTGATGCGTTGCTATAACCACTAGCTTTCCCGCCCGATAGCGCACAGTGATAAGGGAGGATTCGGATGTTTGCAGTGACTGCCTGCCTTCGATCCCAAAGCAGCAGGCAAGGATCGACGTGTTCATGCGGTACCTACTAATAATACTACTAGTAGCAGTAACAACACACAGCAAGTTGCTGTACTGGGCTGTACGCGCCTCGAAAGCTACAAGTAACCCCACCGCGTCGCAACCTCGCACCTCTGAGTTGATCCATACTCCCTGCAGCAAGAATCACCCTCACTATGAATCCGGCTGATAAAGGTACGCTACTTGACTCTCTGGATGACAGTCACCTTCAACTCACGCTACTAGACGAAATATGGCGAAGACTAGCCAACGAGAAGGCCAGAGGGGCCGAGTACGACTCCAATGAACGTCGTCCGTTTTCCGAATGCCTACCGGGCACACGCATCGAACTCCTGAACACGCTCGATGATGCATTGTCACAAGAAGAGCCCAGCCATGTTTGGCTCTTTGGAGGCCCAGGCTCCGGGAAATCGAGCGTTGCTCACGCCATCGCGGAACGTCTCCGTGCCAAGGACCAGCTTGCGGCGACCTTCTTCTTTTCGCGGAAACACGTCTCTAGAAGCAACGCCGATCACGTCCTTCCCGCTATTGCCTACCAAGTTGGTCTCATTCATCACCGTGCTAAGGAGGCCATCGTCAAGGCCATTAGAGACGATCCCGAACTGCTCTCTCCCGAGAAATCCCGTCGCACGCAGTTCGACAGCCTTGTCGCTACGCCTCTACGCGAGCTTCAGCTTGTGTGGAAGACAAAACGTGCAATGATCTTTGACGCGGCAGACGAAGGTGTGACAGGCAATGCCGCTCGCCTCAAGGACCTTGTCTGCATGTTCGCCGAGCTTGTCCGCGATTCTACCGTCCCTATTTCCGCAATCCTCTTCACTAGTCGTCCTCTTCCCAGCCTCGAATCTCTTGCGACACACGCCAACTTATCTAATATTACCATCCCTCTCCGCATCGAATCCTTCGACGCATCCCGTGATGTTGAGATTTTCCTCCGCCACTCCTTCCGAGACATCTACGAGATGCGAGACATCGAGTTCGTCCACACCTGGCCATGGCCCCCCGAATTCATCCTTGCGGCGTTACTAAGCCAAGTAAGGGGCCAGTTCATCGTCGCCGCAACAATCAGCAGACTCGTCTGCGATGCATCAGACCCAAATAGCGCCATCAATGTCGTCTCCAGTCTCTATTCTGGGAACGTCACTATGCTTGATCTTGATCTGGGAAACATCGATACGGTCTATCGTTATATCCTTTCCGATTGCGAGCTTCACACCCGCCGCACCGCAGTCGAATGTCTATCCGACATCATCGCCCTTGCTGAGCCGCTGTCCTTACTCGACGTATGTAAGCTGCGCGCTGAAGACGTACGCAAGTGCATCACACACCTTTCAGCGGTCATGCAGATCCCATCACTGGATTCCTCTGCGACAGTTCAGATATATCATACGTCGCTGCGCGATTACCTTTGGGATAGTACTCGCTCGAGAGAACATCATGTCGATCCTGCCGAGTCACACCGGCGTCTTGTCTCCTCGTGCTTGCGACTCATGCAGCGAGAGCTGAAGAAGGACATATGCGGTCTCGGCGACCCGTCGAAGCTACACTCAGAGATAGAGGATTTCGAGCGCAGACGCGACACATCAATCTCTGGAGCTCTTCGTTATGCGTGCCTCTACTGGGCATATCACCTTGAAAGGGGCGGTCAGGACGTCGAAATCCAAACCCTCGTTCTTTATTTTCTACAGAAGCAGCTACTTTTCTTTCTTGAAGCGTCGTCGATTATGGGCTGTCTGCACCCAGCTGCCGCGTGTCTCCTTGATGCTCGGCTTGTCATCTTGGTAAGCAGATGCTGGCTTCCTCGTACTCCAAATCACTGACTCTCGGTTCAGGGATGGCGTGCGTTTGATGGTCAGACGGTGGCACTGCAGCTACTTTACGACGGCTGGCGCCTTTTACTACAGTTCTTTGAGCCTATACGCGATTCGGCACTCCACGTTTACGAGTCTGCTTTGCCCCTATGTCCGCTCAATACTCAGCTTCGGACTCATTATCAAGAAATCTGTCTGGAGGTTGTGATGTCTGTCGACTCTGGTCTGGATACCGAATGGGATGCTGTTATACGAACGCACAAGTATGACTCGCTCACGGCATTCACCATCTCACCTGACGGCCGTAGATTGGCTACTCTGTCGAAAACAGAATTACGGCTCTGGGACACCGTTACAGGTGCCTTTGTTGCCTCCCCTGGTCCTATGCTCGTCCCAACTGAAGTCAGATTCTCGCACGATGGATCCATGCTCGCATGTCGCTATTGGAATGGTCGTCTGTGCTTGTGGTATCCGCATACAAACTCTGTTGTAGAGCTACTCGCAGAACAATACAGCTCGACTCAACATTGGACATACACTGTCTCCCAAGATCATTGTGCACTTGCTCCCGATGACTCGTTGATCGCGTCCGGTATTATTGAGTCCGAACTATCTCCTACCACTCTTCAGGTCCCCCTTTATTGCAGACCTGAAGGAAAATCACTCCTCATCTATCTTGCCAGTCGGAGAGCAGAAAGCGAGATCTGGCAAGTGCGTGGTCGCTTCGTCTTCCCCAACCCAGAAGTTACGCAGTTGGCGGTGTCTCGCGACGGATTCGTCATGATCATTACAAACGAGACGATTGATATCCTCGACTCCATATCGCTTACTATATGTCGACACCTTGCTATGGAACTACCCTTGTTTGGCTTTGGCTACTGGCATTGTTTCAATTATTCCGGAGACGCCTTGCTACACATAGATGGGTTAAAATGGTCTCCCGAAAATTCGATTCTTTCAACACTTCTCGATCACGACTCTGGCGGACGAAATAATCCCACGTTACAAGTCGTGGAAGACGCACAGCCCCTAAGTTTTTATCTGGGAGATGGCGGGACTATGGTCGGGGCTGTATTAGGCGATTATATCTATACTCGTCACAGACAGGTCCATCGATTCTCGTGGTCGGGCCATGCGCATTTTCTCTCATCGTTCAATGCATGGAGGGGCCAGGAGATTCATATTATCGACCTTTCTATGTTACTTGATGCCCCCTCAGTAACACCACACCCGAATACCCCGCATAACAACGCCATGCAGACTGTCGGCTCCTTTGAAGCATTTCATCTCCTATGCAGTCGCCCAGACAAGAAGGAGGCAATTCTTGCAGGATTGGATTCAACCCAGCCGGCCATCTTGCATACTACCGTGTTGCTCAATGGGTGGAAAGTAACCATTCTTACCGGCGCTATCTTTGGGGCTCCTGAGAAAATTTCTGTGTCATATAACATGGACATGCTCTCGCACTTTGATGACAAAACGGGGATCATACATATCTATGACCTCGAGACACACCAGGTTTTCAATGTTGCACTAGAGAAACTCCTTATCAAGTCGGAGTTGAAACAGCAAACGTTCTCTCCGAAGTCCACTTACTTCTCCCTGGCCGCTAAAGGACGTCTTTTGATCTGGTACTCGAGAAGCGGTCGATTGGTGGGAGCGGTTGAAAATCTGTTTCGAGCCTTCTCCTATAATCCTGCGTTTTCAGAAGACGAGACCCGCCTCGCTGTCATAACACGCCCCGGATCTCTCAGCATCTTCTCTCTTGATAGCTGTGTTATGAAACTTACGCTCATCATCCATATCCCTATACCAACACAAGCTCAGCCGATAGACATTTATCTGAAGTTTACTGGATTCAGGAACGAAATCGACGTCTTGACCTACGCTCACAATAAAGTAACCCTGTGGCAATATGTTGAGGCCTTCGGCAAACTTCTATGTATAACTTCGCAAGATATGCCGCGACAGTTTTCGAGCGTCAGACTACTCAGTTCGCCAAATCTTCGGCGATGTAGACTTGTCGAGGCTATCAACAATGGACCCTTCGTACCGTCAAATACACTCGATATTCACACAAGTCCCTACAATGACACGATACTGTCATGGATATCCAGCGATTGCAATGCGATAACCAGTACAGCTCCCCAACTAACAGTAGACATTGACTCTTCGTTTCCACCAACAGCCTTTGCGGATGTCCATACTTGGTCTAATATCATGATTGATGGGGGTTGGCTCTGCATCGGTTCACGACGAGTTTGCTGGTTACCCCCTCGATACAGGCCAGTGGTGAAGGGAGATGGCATATCAGTGTTCGCTGAAAGGATACTTGTCCAGACTACGAGGAATATCTTAACCTCGGTTGCACCCGGGATATGGAACGAGAGGAAGCATCTACTTCTTTGTATCAAAACCGCCGATATACAATACTACGACTGGTCTACACCTTACGACGATAACATACCGGTGAGAGAAGTTGCCAGCTAATTCCCATCTCTCAGAAACTATCACGCTAATTCAGTCTCTGTGTTAGGCTCGGCGATTGAAGGCCACTGAATCCTTGGATGCGCGCCGTCGTCGTAGGTCTACGGTGGTATTCATGGATAGCTTACATTGTGGCCCCGAAGATGAAATAATGGAACAAATGGAAAGGGAATCTTGGGACCCAGTCGGTATGTCGCAGCTGGAAGTGTAGAAATTATAGGTCGCAGGGGCTCGCGACGACGCACGGCGTGTTTGTCCCGGGCAAGAGGAGGATTCCCGAAGGGCATTCGCGTGAATAATCCGAGTAGCTACGACATGATTATATACCTAAATACAACCCGGAATCTATACGATGAATCAACAAGTCATGATGCAAGCGATAACGAACACAGAATTCGAACAGGAAGACCAGTAATTATCGCTCGATTTGCGTGGTTTCGCTAGGAAAGTGATGCGTAAACGAACAATAGTGTAATTGCACCAAAAAACTCACTTTTGAGGAACTTAAGACAGTCCGATGTAGGACGAAAGATACACAACCGTAGAACGCGGCGC
Organism: Coniophora puteana RWD-64-598 SS2; assembly: GCF_000271625.1. Classification (NCBI taxonomy): domain Eukaryota; kingdom Fungi; phylum Basidiomycota; class Agaricomycetes; order Boletales; family Coniophoraceae; genus Coniophora; species Coniophora puteana. The sequence continues at coordinate 363,221 of NW_006913060.1, forward strand.
ATGAGCCAGTGGGGATACAAGGATGCAGAGGCGGCTCTCACGCGCAAGACTTGAATGACATCCCTTTGATAAGAGTCTATCACGAATAGAACGTTCCTAGCCAATAATATGACCGCTACATAGTCCATTGAGTATAGGTGATGTGATGACCTGAAGAAATCCGAACCAAAAGAAGATGATAAAAAAGCTACAAAAAATGAAAGCAAAATGGGAGTAATTAGGGGAATCCTCAAGAATTAAAGCCAAGAATAAGTTTCGGTATTATAACTACTATTTCACTTTTCGTCAAAAAGGGAGGTAGCCCTACGGCGGATGCTAATGTAACGCGTCTAGGAACTAGTGTCGTATGTGTATCGTAGGTATAACGGCCGTTGTAATATGTGCTTGTCCCCGGTTGGGCGTCAGCACTAAGGGCGGTGGCCTTGGGAGTCCCTGCGTTCACCGTGCATCCGTATATCCTGTCGCTGCTATTCCTCGTATTGAGTTTCGTTAGAAGGTGCATAGAGTAGAGCAGGATAGACGTTTGAGCACCGGGGTATCGTCTGGCGTGCCATGTTCATAACAGTGGAACTAGGGGTTTCGGGATTGTTTGACCCTCCAAGAAATAAGGTTAGCGAAGGCGGAACAAAGGACTGCGTAGATGGCCGCGACGGCGGCATCGAAATACCGCCCTTGCACCCCCAATGCAACAGGGTGTGTTTACTCTTTTATTCACGCTAGAATTTTTTGTGGGCTGGTGAAACACATCTATACAAGCCTATAGGTCAATATATGATACAGAGTTTCAAGAAAAATGCCAGGGAGAGCGCACTCAGCACATGTTGCATTGAGGGTGCCACGTTGCATTGGGGGTGCAAGGGCGGTACTGTGGATTTCCGGTGTTGAGTTGTCCGGCGCAGTCGCATTCTGGTGGAGCATCTTCCGCCACCACGGCCGCTTGCACACGCTCTCATCTCCTCCCACATTGTCGCGCTGGAAACCATAGATGCTGAGCTCGTCCAGCTCGCCCCGCGGAGGCTTGAGCTGGCGCAGCGGTGCCATTGCCTTCATTGGGCTGTCTGCTTAGGCAATCAATACAGAGGTCAAGGACATCGCCGGATAACTCGACTATAAGGAAACACTGAGTTAAGCAACGGCCTTAGAGAGCAAAAGGCAAACACACGACCATCACATTAGCCGTTACTGTGAATGAAGTGCTCGGAAGACATGCGCCGCAGACCTTGTGTGTGCCGTCGCGGACACTAGTGTCGCTGCATCGGGAGGCTCATTGGTTCATGGATCACAATGAACGCGATCCAGGATCAATAATCATTTCAATCAACGCTCATTCACTGTAGCGCGAATCGATAATCCGTGAGTGAGTATGCTTCTTGGTGCTATATCACCTTTATATAGCGTTAACTTGGTGGTGTAGCCTCATCAATCCATGTCCTGTACCTACAATGGTGCGCCCCTCGCCTTCTTATCCTCTTCAAAACTCGCCTTCGCCTAAAGCAAAGTCGTCAGCCACAAGATCTGCCAATTTACAGAAGATATTTCGCACCTTCATCAGGAATCCCTCGTCAGTCAAAACTCTCGCTCCGACGGCTGCCAGCGCTTTTGATACCACCAGCGTCGCATCGTGGGCAACCTCAGTGGCAGCAGCTGCGGTGAATCCAGGCGTGTGGTTTCCACCATCAGGAACCGAAGGGATAGCTAATGCCAATACATGCATCGTTAATCACGGTGGAGTAGATTCACGGGGGTAGAACGTACAGAAGCCAGGATGCAGAGCGGGCATCGCTAGAACAGCGCTTGTAAATGGGCAAACCGAAGGAGATGTGTGAATAGCGCGCACCATACGTCACATGGCCAAAGTCGGTCGATGCGCTGTGGATGCCCCACTCGTAGTCAATCTCGCCATATCGCCTGCGAACGACGTTTCGCAGCTCCTCAGCAAGCGTTGCGTTCTGTCGCAGCTCATGTGCAGACGCTACTTCGGTGATTTTGACTTCGCATCCGGTCGCGGTAGCAGCGGCTCTGAGGCGTTGTCAGTCGTTGGTCGCGTATATTCGGACCTGTAAACGCACTCGAAGCATGCCACGACGCGCTTCGCAGTTGAGCGGGCGTCTGCTGTCGTCTTTGCGCGAACAATCCATTCCATCCTTGCGTTGTCAGGGATGACTATATGCGCATATACTCAGTCAGAATCAACACGGATAGTGATAGGGACTGTGCGCGTACTGTTTGGCGCCCAGTTCTGTCCGCTGAAGATGCCGTGCACGCGGTTCGTGGGTTTGAGCTGTTGGCGAAGGACTGATATGTTAGTATATGCCAGAACGGCGGCGTCGAGCGCGTTCTGGCCTTCCCATGGGCTCAGTGCCGCGTGGGCGCTATCGCTATTTGTGAGCAAGACCGTCACGGAACGAACATGAAAGGCACTACCTGTGGCCACTGTACTCGACAATGTACCTAACAAGAGCGAACGAGCTGCTCAAGCTGATAGAATGGAGCGGGCCGGGCGCGGGGTGACACATGAGGCACGCGTCCATGTCCTTGTATGCGCCTATCTCGAGGAGCTTCACCTTGCCTGAACAGTCTTCCTCAGCTATAATTCATACGAGTACAATGAGTCAGACCGCGACCATGAGCAACTTACTTCATCATAACGCAACTTGCGAACGCACCAGGTGTCCCGAGCAATACGACCTCCCCGCTGATATCAAACTTCTCCATGGCCGCCTTGACGGCACACGCAACCGCAACGCCCGCGATGCCGATCAGGTTGTGTCCGCACGCGTGGCCGATCCCCGGGAGCGCGTCCATCTCGGAGTTGACGCCGAGGACGGGTCCGCCGGAGCCGTGCGAGAACGTCGCGCACCACGCGGTCGGCATGTCGGGGAAGTCGGCGACGGCGAAGCCGCGGGCGCGCATGAAGGCGGTGTATGTGTCGTGTGCGTGGCTGCAGCCGATTTCGAGTCAAATGTGAGGGAAAATACAGATTCGATGGAAAGCATACACTTCTTTGTATAGCGTCTCGGGATGACCTGAGTAACCTTCGCATCATACGCAAAAGGCAAGAAAATAAAAACACACTGTGTATGTTGAGACTGAGGTCCCTGAGTTCCTGGTTCATCCCATCGATCTTCGCTTCGATGGCTTCGAGTACGTCGGGTCGGTAGATGTCACCTTGTTCGAGCGCTGGTCTGACATTGTGATCGTGCTCTGGTCTCCAAAGCACGTCCATACTTGATGTTTGCCGATTTTCAAGCTTTCAAGTATACTGAGTGATGTGCAGAGTACCTCTACAGAGACCAGAGTCTCCGGGGCCGCGAAACAGAACTCGATAAGCAAGGACGGAATCCATCACCGTGTGGGGATGGCGTTGAGGTCATGAGTGCGTGACGGTCGAGGAGTGACTGACAGACACAAAGTTACCAAGTGACATCACAGTCCTGTCACGCCCGTAAGACCCTTCCCCGGCTTTTGAAGACCACTTGTCTTTCCCATAACCATGTCAAGCTCATCAGATCCACGGGACCCTGCTCTTGAGACGAAGCTCACACTGCCTAGGACATGGCACGCAGAGTCGCCTGGTTCGTCCTTTACACTGCTCTTTCGTAAAAAAAAACGCTCACTAAAGCTTTTCCATAACCTGTGTCAACGGACGCCGTCTTGCATGTTAACGCAAACGCCTTGCGCGCTTCTTGCACCTCCTCAACCTTCGCAACACGTTCCTTCATGCATCAAAACTGTGATTCGTAAATGAATGAATGGACCTGTAGACTCGCTGGGCTCAATGGGCATGTTCTTGGCTGGAATGGTGCTGGTGACGCGTAACAGGTGCGGAACGTGCAATAGGCTATATGCACCGGTAACTGACCAGGTCCATTGCTACGACTGCCTTCTCCCTCCTTTCTCGATTATTGCCATTGGCTCGACGGACCATCTTCGAACTGGGACGCGTGTTTGACACGCTCAGATTTATCGCATGGCCGGTGCTGCTTCTCGCGGTTGGAGGCGTGTTCAACCAGCACCCACTGCGGACAAAGGAGGGCGGTAACACGCCTTGGGCCAGCCTTGCGTGAGTCTTCTGACCTGACTTTTCCTCTCTACCAGCCACGCTTCTAGGCCTGTCCGCCCCGGTTATTCTTTTTTGTATGAGCGTCCCACATGGTTTCGCTGGCTACGCTGGTGCTTTCCGGGAATGAGTCTCATTTCGGTGATCTTTCCGAATGCCCTGCGCCTCCTTCATTCCTTTCATTTTTTGCGTGGCAGTGAGTTTATGGATGGGCGTTTGCTAACGTGAACTTGCGTTTGCAGGATGGCTGTCTTTGCACTCATCGTCTCGCACGCGCCTCTAATGATGGTGAACAGCCGACCGAGTGGCCCTGTGCCAATCCAGTAGAGCGTAGTAGCTTACATGTTATACTGCATATTTATCATGTCCCTTGTGTCTCAGACCGTCATACGCTTGGTTTGAGTGAGCGAGATTATGGTGAGACCTATCACGTGTGACGCAATTATAGTGGTTTCGGTCGAGGTGGGTTATAACGCCCCTCACCGGCCTCCCACCACTGGGGCCCACCATCCTTGCCAACGCAGGCGATGGCGACCACGACGGCATCGCACCGCCGCCGGCGCTCGACCATAACCCACATTGATGCTCGCGTGTCACGAGCAAACTCAAGGTCTTATATACCCTTCCCCTCCTCCGAGGACGAGCAGCCCACTTCCAGTGCCAGTACTAGCGTGTACGCTACGCCAACCTCCAGCAGCTCGAATACCCCGCTCGACTCACCCGTCGAGTCCCAGAGCTTCACTCACCTCCTCACCTCAGTTCTCGGTACCCCCTTTGCTGCAAGTTCCACTGATACCCCCGCCTCGCCCACGCGTCTGTCCCTGAACCTCAACTTCGAGCCCGCCGCGGACATGACACCTGCCTACCAGCCTCGTGGTGGATACCAACCCAGTTTCGAGACATCGTCCGGCACCATGTACTCGGCGTCGTCGAGCAGCCGTAATGCGACCGTACTAGCTGACCCAGTGCCCCGGTCGTTCAACTTCCTCTACGATAACTACCCTCAATTCCCTCACGCTAGTATGCGTGAAGGCTCCTCATCCCCTGAACTCCCCCCTTCTTCCTCTCATGGTCCCGCAATGGCTCCTCGGCATCATCGCGCCCCCCGCATCCACAGCCGCACGCGCACGTATGACTCCCACACATCGTATCATCCAGACCCGTCCTCGATGATGACGCAAACCCCTTTCCACCCAAACATCCGCGTGCACCCAGCTCCTGCGGTAGAGCGCGAACGCACGCACTCCCTCGCACCTACGATGGACTTCTCGATGATCTCCCGCCCCGAGAGTCCGCCTGAGCGCGATCTCCTCCATCCCCACTCCCATCTGCAGGGCCACACCAACCCCCGCCGCCTCTTCCGCACTCCCCCACGCAAGATCCTCTCCCAACTCCGCCGCAATATGGACCCGGACACCCAAGACGGCTTCGGCTCGCCCATCGCTTCCCGCTCTGCGTCGGCCAACTCGAACAGAGGGGGATCAGGCTCAGACACAGACACAGGGGGCTGCCTGGCCACTCGCCCCGAGTTCATGCACACCCGCTCGCGCAGTGGCAGCGTCGGGATCGGGCGTCTCTGGGAGTCGTTCTCTTCACCAACCGCACGGACCGTGGCAAAGGGCAAGGAGAAGGAGCGCGAAAAGGAGAGGGGAAAGGGGAAGGAACGCGAGAGAGAGATCGAACGAGAGCGAGATCGGCACGGGCAAGGACAGGTGGCCTCGCCGGTGGCGCGCCTGACACACTCTCGTAGTCGGACGAAGGGCAAGGGCAAGGGCAAGCTCGTCGCGCGCAGGGCACATGCTCGCACGCTGGATGGTACTCCTAGTGGCTCGTCCCACGCCCGGCAGTGGAGAGACCATGATGACTCTGGATCTGAGTCCGGATTGGTGTCGGACAAGGACTATTCGTCGATGGCGCCGCTCGATGGCGAGGAGGGGGAGCTCATCTCGCTCGCTCCGTCTGCGTGGGGCAACTATGCAGGAGGTGACGCGTACAGTGTTGCGATTTCCTCGACGATGTCGCATCGCAGGAGCACGAGGATGTCTTCAAATATGCCTCAGTCAGGTTCGTACTCGACCTTTGCAACGATCTATGCTATCCCGCGTGTGCGGGTACTGACTAATTTCCACTATTCTAGGTCTCACTGCTCTCCCTACTGAACTCCTCCTTCAAATTCTCTGCCTTCTCCCCTTCTCCGGCGTCCGTGCCATGTCGTATACATGTCGGCGCATGTACATTCTCGCCGACGATAACGCCGTCTGGCGCTCCTTGTGGGAGGCTCGGTCGGGACCCGCCGACATGCCTCCGCCCGAGCTCGGGCCCATGCCTCCTTCCGGACCGACGGGTCACAAGGGCGTGCGAGATGAGGGCGTCCATGGACTGGCGCTTCCCGAGCGTACGGAGACTTCCGACGGGCCGCGGGGCTGGCGAGTGGACCTCCGTCGTGTGGACCTCCGCACGGAACGAGGGAGGAAGGTGCTCGTGCAGGATTGGGCGAGATTGATGAGGCCGCCTGGTGTTGCATGGGACGAGGGTGAAGGGTATCAGGCTCAGGGGGATGGTGGGGTGGTGGTGCAGGAGGAGGATGAGAAAGATGAGGTGTTTGAGGAGGCAAATGAGGAGCTGGACGAGATCGAAGGCACAGAAGAGGGCGTCGATGAGGAAGGGGATGGTGATAGCAGTGCGAGTCTGCATACGCTTCGGGGAAGCGCGTGCTGGAGCAGCGAAGGCGTCGAAGGCGATGGTGAAGAGGAGTTGTCCTACGGAACTGAAGGTGGGCGCTCTGGTCGTCCGGGATCGCGCCGTAATGCAGAGTGGGCCTTCGACTGGGACTGGGATGTCCGTCGTGCGTCGGGGTGGGTTGACGCACAGTTCTCGCTTGCGGGCCCTTCGAGCAACCCGTATGTCGAGGATCTTGTTGACGCAGGTTCTGGGCTCGGAAGGGAAAGCACGGGATGGGGCCTAGACTATCCTGGACCCACACCTACTTTCGCAGTGGACTCCCTCCCAAGCGTGTCAACTCTGGTCGCAGGTGATGGATCCTCCAACCTGGGTCAAGAGTATGCTGTCAGTCTTGCAGAATCAGAGCATGGGATTTACTACTCGAGAAGACCTGGTATCGTCGACATCGCCAACGACAACGAAGATATGGAAGCACTCGACGGATTAGAGAAGCTAGACCACGTTCCTTCTCTGCTCCTCGACTGGCGCAAACTTTATCGTGGGCGGGCACTGCTCGAGCGGCGGTGGCGCGACCCGGAAGGCGAACCTCACGTCACGCGGATTGAGGGCCACAGCGACAGGTATGTGCCTCTTCATTTAACCTTTTTCGTCGTCCCTTCTTTTTTCCGCGCACGGAGGCCCATCGGGGAGCGCTAGCTTTGAGACATTGTTGTCATTAATCTTTTGTTGGTACCGTTACTGATGATGATGCCGCTGGCAGTGTGTATTGCCTCGACTTTGACTCGGGGAGGATCATCACCGGATCGCGCGATCATACCATCAAGGTGTGGTGCATCGCCAGCGGCCGGTGTCTTGCGACGTTCGAGGGTCACCAAGGGAGTGTGCTCTGCCTCAAGTTCGAGAAGGACTGGGACCTCCGGGCAAGAACGCGACGTCTGTCGCGGAGTTCGAGGGCGGAGGCCGAGGATCAGAGCGATGACGACAACGACGAAGAGGAAGGCGCGTTTCACGGGTTGATGGTGAGCGGGAGCAGCGACTGCACGGTGCGCGTCTGGGAACTGGTATCTGCTCCTTCCCCTGAAGACACCGGTGATGGGGGTGCGGCACATGTCATACGTGCTGAGGTGAAGCAGGTGTTAGAGGACCACTCGGCGGGCGTGCTGGACTTGCGGATGAACGAGCGTTGGATTGTGAGCTGGTGGGCGTCGCTTCTCTTCCTTCTGGGTTTCTGCATCTGATAGCCATTGCAACACAGCTCGAAGGATACCCTAATTCACGTGTATTCACGGGATACACTCGAGCTCGTTCACGTCCTACGAGGACATGAAGGTCCAGTTAACGCTATTGCCGGGTTGGATAGTGAGGTCGACTCCTCAGGACGCCTCGTATCGCACGTAGTGAGCGCCAGTGGTGATGGAAAGATGATTCTATGGGATGTCGAGAGTGGAGAGCGTATCCGTGTGTTCGAAGGCCACGATCGTGGGCTCGCGTGCATTGAATTTAAGGTACGCTTATCCAGGCTTGAGTGTCACGGTGCCCTTCGCTAGTGTAATTTCCTGATCGATGTTTTTAGAATGACCTTATCCTGAGTGGCTCGAACGACTGCACGATCAAACTTTGGCGTGCCTCGACAGGGGAGTGCCTGCACACTTTTGCAGGTCATACAATGCTCGTCCGCGCTCTTTGCTTCGACCCACACACTGGTTACATCGTCAGCGCAAGCTACGACCGCACCGTGCGTGTCTGGGAATGGCGAGAGGGCGAGAACGCGTATGCACGGGAGCGTGGCTGGCCAACGGGAGATGGGGAAAGCCGAACAAGCACGAGCTCGGCGACGTCAACTCGCACCACCGCCTCCCGGCGGAGCAAGACCCAAGGTGCGGGGCGACTCATTCGCGAGTTCAGGAACCTCCACGCAAGCCATATCTTTGACGTGAAGTTTGACGTTGGGAAGATCGTGAGGTAAGTCGTGCCTATGTCTTATTTTGCCCCTCTGCCGTAGGAAGCAGTTCGGCATTGTCAGTTTTGATCGACCGTGACTGATGTGCGTTGTTTTGTCTTTCCAATAGTACCTCGCACGATCAGAAGATTGTTGTGATGGATTTCACGTACGACATCGAGGGAGCTGAGCTCTTTGTGTAATAATGGTGGGACTCTTTTGGACCTGTATCATTGATCATCTCATTTCGGACTTTTGCATGACTTCATCTTAGCTGGATTCATTAGGTTGTCTTCATTTCGCTGTCTTCATCAGGTTCTTACATCTGTTGGTAGCCCAGTGCGCCAATAGCGGCTTGTTGTAATTTAAGTATCTTAGACCAGGGCTCGCCATAGCGCTGCCACATCTTTGAGCGAGTTTTGCATGATTCTTTAAGCGATCCGTAGCCGGACTAACTCAGGGCCCTGAACATTTTTGGTAAACGACGCGATGCAGCATGCTACGTTTGCGACAATGGCGGAATGCGCCACTGTAACCTTACCGAGAATCTGGGACACGCAGCCGTAATAATGAACTGCGCAGTTGTCGGTTTGACATTTCTAACATGTGGGGTATAGGGGTGTTTTATTTGACGCGTCTCTTGACACGTCGTAGGCAGCAATGCGATGACTAGGAGTAATAATAAAATCTAAACGCTATGGAAAGATAGCCTTCTGCCTCTTCAGCAAGCCTTGGATGCGACTGGATGACTCAGGAGCCGACATGACCAACCCCAGGCGGAATAAACGATGTTCCTAAGCAGAGTTTGAGATGGCCGTAATCAGTGGCTGAATTTGATGAGAAGTTAGACATGGTCTCCGGGCGTGACCGTAGTCTTCCATAGTACTACCGCAGTATGACTGTGGAGAGTGTTTTGCCGTCGGCGTAATGGACGGCGAACGCCTTCATCAGCACAATTAACTCGTCGACAGATTATCCTTGCCACCAGTGCTAGCGCAATGCGCCCCGATTCGAGGAGGGAAAATAGCCTCCATTTAAATATATCGTAGTGCGCTCCAGCCTCAGGTCGGTTGCAGAACCAATGTCTTTTGAAAGCCAGTAACATATGGTATGGACGAAATTAGCTGCAACATATAAACTGCATAGGATCTTAAACAGCCTTTCATCTAGCACAACTGGGGCCTGTGTCGGATACACAACAAAACACAACCACAGAGAATGAGGCGTAATTTCCAAAGGCCTGGAAAGAGCGACGAGGTTGCAGTGATCCTGAAAGCGGAACGGATCCTCAGCTGCATACTCGCGAAAGCTAACAGGCGCTTGTGAGCCTATAAAGACCCACACGCAGCGTTTCGGGTATCAGACGGCGAACAAGGCGATGCATCATTGCCCCCGACTCCCGTCGGCGTCTGTCTTGCTGGTCACTCAGGTACTTCCTTTAGGAAGGATTGCCTAAGATAGCCTAAGATATGACCTGTGGCAGCTCCAGTCATCGTACCTGTCTCCGCGTAGATGCGACTTTCGATATCTCGGGGAGTGTCAACGTGAAGGCACTCCCAACAGATTATCTGGTCAAAGTCACCAAGTCTAAGTTATATCTGAGCTAGTCACAGGACACGAACTTCACAGATTCCCGATGCCCGCCGGGAATGTGTGCGACGCACGCACAACTCGGTTGCCTGTATCACCCATATGCATCCACCTGCATGTTGACCGATGGCGACGATCAGCATCAAGAGGCAACCTTGGATATCAGATAAGACACTCACTATTTTGCTGGCGGTCCCGAAGAATGCCGAAGTACGCAAGCGATTTGATCAAACCGAGTGACATCACGTTCTGCAATGATCTTGACAATGACAAAGAAACGTGCAGTGGTGGCCTGCCAATGTCAACAACCTCCGAGGAAATCAACACAAAGTGACACATGAGTTTGCACGGATGTTTACCGGAAAAACCCTTACGGGGCAAATTTCCGGGTTTACATAACCGCATTTAGTGCACGGCAGACGCCGAGATAGCCAGACATCAAAATCTTGTTGATGCGGAGATACTTCAAGTTGTTCACGCCACTTTTGCAAGGAAGGAATTTCGGAACTGCAAACTTCATGCAGCCGTCTATTTGTGCGACACATTATGACATAAGCCTGTCATTGAACAACAAAAGAATCAACGTTGCGTCAGATCAAGCGCAATGAATATTAAATCAAAGCCAGTAGTGTGGCAAATCTGACTTCCCCGGAGTTCATCACAAGGGAATGGCAGCTGGGTCTGACATGCTCTGAATATAAATTCAAATAAGGGCTTTTGCCACTTTGCCACCCTGACCCGAGACCGTGATGCAACTAGGCGAGAAAACAAGTCTCGTTTGTATTCGCCTACTCTGCTGTCGTATGATAATAAGTCGTAGACAATTCTACCTCTGTTTCGAAATGACATTGGTAATGTCGTTCATTCTCTGATGGCTGAAACTCCAACAAATAGAAGCATCAAGAGCTTGATCAAGAGGCTAAATAAGATCTTTTTCCGTTTTCAGATTGTTGCTGAGAACGTGATATCACAGCTTCTTTACATAGTTCGATGCTTTTGGTACATGACGCACAGCCGCAAGGGATTCCTTTCATCCATAAATCCTGAATGTGGGTAGATACTATCGTGCAGTGCGCATCAGAGTGTGTGCAATGAGTTTGGCGCTTTATCTCAGCGGGCGGCCGGAAAACTAACACGATGAACCATGCGACTCGGGAATTCTCCAACCTGGTCAAGTGGCTCTTTTAAATATGTTGGAGTGGGTACCCCTGGAGAAGACGACGAGGAGACACCTCGTATAGCTGAGATGAGTACCTACGAATACGCGAAAACACGCTAAGTACTGCCTACGCTGACCATGTCGGCCCTAAACTACTGCATCATGTCTTCCTCAAGGCTCGGTCCGACCCTCCCTACTCCATTGTCTCAATGCATCCCGTTTCACCTCTGTCCCCCTGCTCCGGTGCAACAAGAACAATCATGGCGACGTAGTGGAGCGGCAACAACGAGGGCATTCACAGATCGGTGGAGAGTCTGCACACCCTTCAATACACGTCGCTTGTACTGGCGGTGAAAGCAAAGGTTATAGGCATGTTGTCTTCTTGAAGTCGCCTTTTAGCCCATTGAGTGTCGCTTGTGAGCCATAGGATGGCATAATTTGAACCAGGCTTGCCTCTCAGAGTTTCCACAAATCAGAGAGGAAAAAGTATCCCGTTGTGAAGCTGAGCACCATACTTCGCTTTACACTCTCGTCCATACCTAGGCGTTCAAGGATTTTACCTCCTATTGGATATGTAAATGAAATATTTATCCAAGAATTATCCAGGCTTTTTAGCAGAGACAAAGTCGGCAAGGAAGTTGCGCGCCACCGTGCATTGCCACGTCTTCGCGCCGTTGTCACATGTCGGGAGCCATCCTGCCTTATCCAGCGTAAAAAGATGGACCTGAGTTCCATCCTGAGCTAGTAGCTGTGATATTGATTCGTCACGTTCTACCATCATACGCTAGAAGTACGAAAGCAGAATAAAGATATACATAAATACAAGAGGCGCCGTGCTATCTGTTGGTTGTCGCCGATTCATTGTTGTCTGTACAGACCCGGAGTGAGTTTGCACCTCACCCCGAGGGCCATGGGCTTTCACAGGTTCATTTGATTGCGACTGCGAATTATCGATGAAGCCCGGCCAGAGGAGGCGAGACGGTCGGTCTGTTCGAGTGCCGTGTTTCCCTTTGGAATTTTCCGTAGATTCATAGATTTGATCCAGGAAAGGGGCAACGAGTGCGCACCGGCTGCTGAGAGCGCTAGCGATACCTCACGGCCGGGGGAGAGAGGTGCGTGCGAAGGTCGAAGAACCGTCCGGCCAATCATCTGGCTCAATTGGGCATCCACAGTTTCCTGCGGTGGCCGTGCCCCTTGAGACGCAGAGCCAGAGAAGGAATAAAACCCGCGCATTATACCCAACTAGCTCCCCAGATGACTAGGGCCCATCAATCTGCCCATATCTCCTCAATCGGGTCAGGTAGATCTCTCACTGTTGAGGGTCGTGATGATGGTGATCCCAGGAAGAAGCCTTGGGGCCGTTCATACATACAACAAGTCCTTACCAGTACGGTAATAGTGATGATATACCAGTCTATTGATAGCAATAGTACGGACCCGGCCCCGTCGCTCGATCGTCTTCCTTGTACCTCGTTGATCAAGCCATAACGCTTCCCAACGTGCCCCTTCGCCCTGAAGAAGCCGTCTCGCTTCAAAGCGTTATTGGAGCGCCTGACCAGAACGACGATCCAGCTTAGTGCTGCATCCCGACTGCGCAGGCATCGATGCCATCATATCGCCACTAGCAAACGGTGCCAAATGCTCTCACATGCACATGTCCTCGAGGCCCACCACACATACATAGATAGAAGCCCCACGCCATAGCTACCATCGCATCGCAGCAACACGAGGCCCCTGAGAGCCTGTGCCATATCCAAGATGGCCTTCAATTGAGTGAGCGAAGCGCCCAACGCTCTGACAGTGAGAACCAAGGGGATCAGCGGCACGGGTGACGATGCTCAGCAGTCGGCGCTCACTCTGCCCAGGAAAGGCTACCTGCTGCTTCATATCACGGGCTATTCTCTCTTCCTCGCTACTGTATAAGGCGCCCTTCGTGGCCCTGTCCAAGACTTATATATACATTCATATCCTCCGCGAACACAGCTTCACCAAGCCGCCGTCTCGCGCCTGCCAGCCCCATCACTTTAAAAGGGCAGCAAGGCGCTCGTTCGGAGTCACGAGTGTCGTAATCGCTGGTCAGTAGGAGGCCGTATGCATGCGCAGACGGTGGCACTCAGCGGCGACCTGGGAACGAGTGGAACCGTTAAGCTTTGATCAGTTGGCACCTCACCTGGATCGCATCTACCGCCTGGCTGGCTCCGGATGTATCTCTCAACACTGTTCATGTTCCGCCGATCCATTGCTAAGTTCCCCCCCTCGAGCACTGCACACCCAAGCCTAATCTCGTCGCAACTTGCCGACTTCGATTCACCATCGCGGTTGCCTTGGAGGCACCCAAGAAGACGCGCGAAGATCGCCGTGCCTGCCAACGAAGCTGAATCGCTCGAGGCAGCTGACTTACTCAAAGTTTCGCCAGCTCCATCTCCATCGCCAAATACGAAGCAATCCTGTGTAGCATATAGTACTGTAATTGCTTCTAGTAGTCGCAGTATTGCGTCGACAGATACATAATATAGAGGGGACGGGGGGCGAGCGATACAGGAACGAGATGATAACGGGGAGACAGAGTGAGGAGCAGTAAGCAAGCAAGAACGATGCGGGTAAGCGTGAGGTGTGCTTTACAGAGATAGCGGCACAATAATAGGGGAGGTGCGCGCGAGTTCATGGAGGGTGTGCGTGAGGAAAGAGAGTGAAGAAAAATGATATCCAAAAAACCCGTAACAAGCCAAAAACGTTCCACCGACCAGTCCATCCAAGAGGGAGATAACGCTAGGTATAGACAAATGTTCCGCCTACTCGATGCTTCTCAGATTGAGCGCCACTGTGACAATTAAGGCAGGGACATGAGCGGGGTGACGTGGTGGTGTGGGTGGTGCGGGTGGTGGTGTTGGTGGTGGTGTGGGGCGGGGCCGAGGACGTTGATCCGCTCTACCATATGATGTGGTCGCTTGCGCGGGGGTAGGAGTGAAAGATCATCTTGGAAACCTGTAGGAGAAGAACACAACGCGAAGGTTGAGAAACGGTTTGAGCACGACGCGAAGACAGACAGGGTGGACATACTACCGACATCAACTTGGCCAGACGCCCCCGGATGCGGCTGCTGCTGCTGCTCCCAGCTCCGCGAGTGTTTGCGCTCTTGACTGTTGTAGGTGTGCGTGTTGGTGGTGGTGGGGCCCGGGTCTCTGGACGAGCGCATCTGGCGTTTGAGGATTCAGACGCAAATGAAATGGGGCGAGGCGGGAGCTTACCTCCGACTGCTGCTGCATGTCGAGCCCCGCCGCGCCGTACGCGGAGGTGAGTTCTGAAGTTCGCCATTCTGGCGGCTTGGGCGTGTGCGTGTGCTGCGTTGGGACCATCATCTCGTCCGCCGACTGTCGCCGTTCAGCCATATGATGATACTAGACCGAAAGGAGAACAATTGCGATCAGCACGTTTAGCACGTAGATCGGCCCCGCTCGACTGATGTGTGCGTCCGTAAGCCGAGAGAGCCTAACGTACCTCTGGTGGGACAGATGCACCAGATGGGTCTTCATGGGGTAACGAGGGCTGTCGTGAATACACTGCGTGGAACAGATGCGGTGAGGCGAAGGACTCGGGTCCATGCTTAAAAGTACAAACCTTGTGGGGGTCCCTGTGCGCCGCCACCCTGCGCGCGAGAAATCAGGGCGGCCACTGGAGCAGGACCAGAAAAGCCCGAGGGGAAAACAACAGGAGCCAAAGTCAGAACGCACGAAAATGGGAGGGAGGCAGCGCAAACGTACTAATTTCGTCGCGGTGCGATTCCGCGTTGGCGACGTCTCGCCGTGCGCGGTTTTCGGCCTCGAGACATGCAGTATACCGTTGGAACGCCTCCTGAGTCTGTGCCTGCGCGCGACTGAGCGCAGTCCGGGAGTCCTGAAGGAACTGGCCTGTCCGTGGATAGTACAGCGTGTGTGGCGTGTACAAATGCAGTGCGTGTGAAAGAAGGAAGATAAATGGAAAATGGAAAAAGAAGTCAGCGGTGCGGCCGTCCGAGAATCTCGGAAAATTTGATGATGGGCAGAATGATGGCGGGATTGGGCAGTGATGGCGGTACAACAAAAAGACGGGAACAGAACGCACCCGAGGTCTGTGCATCTTGCACGAGCTGCTCGTAGGTTGCCGTCGCTGGTGACGAGGTCATTGTGCGTAGCAGGTGGGCACGATTGGAAGTAGCGGGCGATTGATTGTTATATTTTGGGCTCGATACGCTCGAAATGCTTTCTGTTTTAGGAGAAAAGTGTGGGTTAGAAACAAAGATCTGCTCTCTTTCTCGTAATAGCGCGGCCACTCCTCATATATGCGGCACCGCCTCGCAGGCTATGCTAGCGCAGCTCTCCTCAAGTTTGCCACTCCACTGACGCGTACCGTCGGGAACAATTCTACTCACCTGGCTGGAAGCGTGCAACTTGTTGGTTGACAATCGCCGACGAATATCCATTCCCTCCGTCTGACAGCTCCGCCATCGACAAATCCATCGAGTCGTCCGGAGGCGGAATTGGTGCAGCGCCAGGCCCGAGATGGCGAAGACGCGGGTTGTGAGGAATACCGGCGTTATGTCGTTCGATGAACTTGCGGAGGAACGAAAGCTCGATGTCGTCTGGCATGACGTATGGCGGACCCTGAATATCGCCCTTTTGCATGAGAACTTCGAGATGGGACATGGTCTTGTCTTTGAGTTGCTGAAGCCACTCATGCAATTCCATATGGTCCTGGTCCGCCCTCGCGTCACTGCACGCATATATGCAGGTAGGTAGCACGCAGTAAATAAGGTACGAAGAAAAGTCGCGTATATGTGAGCAACGCAAATCGCAATGGTGGCAGCTGACAGCCGAAATGAATGAACGCACTAGTCCTGCCGTCTACGTGCCTTGCGCCAGTAGGTCTTTGTGAGCTTGAGGGCGCGGTTGACCTCGCTGTCGAGCGTGCGATACCATTCGGAGGACTTGCGATTGAGCTTGACGGAGAGGACGCCTGGTTGGACGCGGAGTTGGAGGACACAACGGCCGTCCGCGTCGGGAGGACCAAGGGCGCCCTTCTGCCCTTGGTTGCCGCGCGTCGCGCCACGGGAGACGTTACCAAGCTCCGGCCAGGGGAGGTCGTCTACCTGCATATCTGGAGACCGAGCCTGGGGAGGGTGGACGGTTGGGGCGACGGAGTCGACGGCGGGTTGGAGGAGATTAGGGTGAGAGGACGACAGGGTGGACGAATTGGAGGAGGGGAAGAGGGGAAATGAGGAGGAGAGGTAGGATAAGCCTGCGGGAAAGATGAGTTGATGCCAAAATGTGGGATGGAATTGAGCTGACAGCTAAGCAAGCCAGCGCCGTGCTGTGTGTTAAGTCAGGGTCGAGTGGACTTGGGTGCTGGGGTGGAGTTAAAGGTGTGGTAAGATAATCAACGGAGTCTTATATATGTGCGTATATGCGGAAGAGGGAGAGGAAGGTGGTTCACGGGATGAGAGGGAGAGGGAAGGGGAGAGCGCGGGTCCAGTTGGTTGGAGGTTAATATTGTGATAGGGCAGGGGCAGCTGGATACGGGATTCGGGTATGCATATGTCATGTCATTTCTGTGCGAGGGAGAGGAGGCGCGGCTCCTTAGCGATCCGGCAACGACCAGAAACGCACAACGCACCGCCTCGAGCTCGACAACGCGTCCACGTCTCCTCCCACCACCCACCAAAAGTCAAGATTAATCTGGTCATGTTCGATCGGCGATCCAAGATATCCTCCAAGAACTGCCACCGCACCACCCCATCATCCTCGTCACCGTGCTCGCGTCAGCACCCTTTCCTCCCCCGCCCGCCGCTTACTTACGGTCAACGCGGACGGCAACAGGCCAGGCGCGGAGAAACCCATATCTGAAATCATGCTCATCCTATCCACTGCCCGCTCGACGCTCGCTCGCGCTCGTCTCGGTCTCCTCGCTGATGCAGAAGGACGCTGACAGCCCGGGCGCTCTCACGGTCATATATCATCCTTTTGCCTGATCCCATGTCCTGATGCGTATGTCGTTATCGTTCCTCCGCTGTTATTCACCTCGTCCACCGGTGCCACAACACCAGCTTATTGCCCCCCGCGTGTCCTCTGGTCCCATCCATCCCTGCAACCAATGGCTATATAAATCCAAAGCAGAGTCACTGCACAGTCCGAGCAAAAATAGACACCGGGCCCTTCGATCGCCTCCACGCGAGCATTGTGATCTCTACCCACCCTATGTCGTATCCTCATTGCTATTCCTAGTCCTACTGTATTTCTAGGCCTAGTCTTATACGGAAAGTCTGCTCCATCTTTCATCCGGAGAAGTCCACGCCCTGGGCCAGCGGCGCTGCGTCCGAGAAATTAACAGTGCACGCGCTCCAGCGCACGTACTGCTTCCAGGCGTCGCCACCAGATTCGCGGCCCCTACACAAGGTCGAAGAGCCGTCAGCATGCCGTAACTATATGAGAGACATTTGATCGCGCAGAACTTACCATCCAGTGCTCTATAGACATGATGAAGATGGCGAACATCAAAGAAGATCATAGGGGGAGTTGGGTGGAGATCGTTCGTTGAGCGTGTAAATCAGGGACCAGGGAGACTGCCGGGCGCTTACCTTGTTGCCCCCAAACGCGGCTCCAATCTCCGCCCCGCTTGTACCAACGTTAACCTTGTTCAAAGAGCGTGGGTTAGGTGCCTCTTAGACTGGGGACGTGGGGAAAAAGCGAGAAGTAACGGGAGAAGCCACCACCAAGAAAAGAGCGCAAAGTGGCAAAAAGAAGGCCGAGAAAAAATTGACGGTTCAGTTACTCACGTTTACAATTCCGGTGTCCGAGCCTTCGGGACCCAACCAGCGACCCACATTACGGATGTCGCGGGTCCACAGGCTGGAGGACAGGCCTTGGGGGACAGAGTTGTTCCATTCGATCGCCTGCTCGAGCTCGTCGAACACGGCGACGTTCAAGATAGGCGCGAACGTCTCCGTGCGCCAGATCTCACTCGCCGACGACGGCTGAGGATTTTTGGGCACAGCGATGGTGGGCTTAACGAAGTGGCCACCGGAGAGTGCGCCGTCATTGTAGCGCTCACCGCCAGTAAGGATCTCAGCGCCTGAGCTGCGCAGACGGTCAACCGCAGCACCGTAAGTGCTCACCGCCTGGGCGGTGTGCAGAGGTCCGAGCAAAGTACGACCGTCAAGCGGGTCACCGACGCGGACCGTGCCGTACAAGCGAGTGAGCTCTTCGAGCACGCGCGGCGCAATGTCACGGTGGACATACAGCCGGCGCGTTGTCGTACAGCGCTGACCAGCAGTGCCGACAGCACCAAAATAAATCGCGGGCAGCGCCATTGACAGGTCCGCGTCGGACATGACAATGGACGCTGAGATGCACACATGGGACGTTAGTCCACTATCTCTGAGGCGGTCGGCGTACGAAGATACTGACCATTGTTACCGCCGAGCTCGAGAATGGTCTTCCCGAAGCGCCCTTGAACCGCCTTGCCGACCTCGCGACCGACGGCTTCGCTGCCCGTGAATGACACTTTTTCCACGGGCGAACCAAGGCGGGAATGTCCATGGCCAAATCCAAAACACAATCACGACGGGCAATCCAAATCCAGGGCAACAAAGAACAGGCAATTTGAATGAATAAATGAGATGAACCCATCAATCGCGATCGCAGACCAGCAATAATGCCGTCAGCGTCAGCCACCAGTTGACCGATCAAAATCACAGCACGCAGGCATGGCGCCCATGACGAAGATGCAGAGTTCCGCCGTTTTGGAGACGTCGATAGAAATAAGAAGCCAATTTCATGGCCCAGAAGACATGGGGCGGAAGGGAGGAAGGCCGCACAAAGAAGAAAAGGATTTCACCAAGGTAACATGAGAGAAATGCGACGAGCATCAGAGCCACACCAATGCCGACATCCCATGCCAAACCAAAAGGAGGGGAAGCAAAAGAAGCATCATCAGAATCCATCCAAAATGTTCGCAGGCACGCGGAAGAAATACGGGCTACGCACCGAGCGGGACGTCTTCGCTGTTCACAATGCCCAGACCAACGTCCTTGCCACCAGCGAGGAGCGACGAGGCGGCACCAGGGATGCCATTGCGTTCGAGCACGCCAGCGATAATACGCGTGACGGCAATACCGCAGAGTGGAGTACTCGGAGACGGCTTCCAGACGGTCGCGTTTCCTGCGGCGAAGGAGAGGGAAAAGTTCCTGCACGCGTCCGATGAGTATTTTGGGGCAAGAAAAGAGCAAATAGCACCTACCAGCCATATACAGCGACGGGGAAATTAAACGCAGTGAGAACGCCGACAACACCGAGCGGGTTAGGTACTGGATACGGCAGCGAGCAGCCGGTCAGCAATGGCCTTGGAAAGAGGCGGTGGGAGCGCACATTCGTAGATGGTGTGTCCGGGACGTTCGGAGGCGACAACGCGGCCATTCATCATGCGGGAGAGGCCGACCCCATAGTCGCACTATCGCAGACAATATAGCCATAGCCAAACAAGCAATGGCGGCGCGCAAAAAGGGTATTGCAGGGTTTGACATTAGCTACATTTGGCACACTCAAAGAAATCGATACGCACGATATCTACAAATTCCTGGACCTCGCCGACACCTTCCGTCTTAATTTTACCCATCTCGAGCGAAACGAGGGCGCCGAGAACATCGCGCTAGGGAGGCGACGCGCATACAATCATGGAAGTGCCGGCACACCCACGCATTAGTCAAACGTGCGTCAGCGGCACACGTCTGGGCACAGATAGTCACAACACACCTTGGCAGCAAGTGCCTCGCGGACCTGGCGAAGGACCTCGCCACGCTTAGGAGCGGGCATGGTCCGGATGGTCTTGTGCGCCTCCCTGGACTTCTCGAGGGTCTGCTGGACCTCCTGTGGCGTTGCCTATTGGTTTCATCGAGTCCAGACCACCACCCACCATCACCGCCACCATCAGGACACGTTTACTCGTCAGCGCTCCACGCATACAAGCAGGGCAAGAGAGGATCAACGTACCGACTGGACGTGCGCAAGCACCTCGCCCGTAGTAGGGCACTTACTCTCGAGTATCTCTCCGGAACCCTTCCATGCGCCATCGTACACGCCGGGCACTTCGGTGGCGGTGGTGGGGATGTCGAGCTCGCTAAGGATAGCGCTTGCGCGAGACGAAAGCGCGCGGACGGCGGCGGCGCGACGGAGGGAGAACGTGGGCCCCTGGAAGGAGAGGGCGCGGCGGGAGAGCATCATCTTGGCTTATGAGTTGGTAGATTCGTGAGTCACTGTACTTGAGATGGCAGGATGCGTGTCTAGATGTCGTGCGTTCGGAAGCTTGCCTGAAGCCCTTGCTGCTTGGTCAGTTGGCGCTTATCTGAACCGGCGGGTAGTCAGTCTACAATGATGTCGCTCGATCGAGGACAGCGCACTTGAAACGTTGGCTGGTACTTGTGTTGTTGCTCGACTACACTTGGGGAAGTCGAAGAGACGAAAAGCTGGTCGGGACACGAGAGTCGACGACGGCGACGACAGGCGAACAGGTTCCGTTCCGGGCGCTCCAAAGCGAAGCGCGCCCCCACGTGCACCCGCATCCGGAAGGATCATCGCATTTCCCCACGCTCGGCCGTCTCCAGGCACAACACGGGTGACACACAACAGACAATACAAGACAACACCATCAAGCACGTGCACTATCGGTCCCCTTCGGCGTCTATTCGATTCGTTGCTCCGAGGCGATACTCTGCGCAGTGTGAACATTTTCTCTCTTTGTCACCATATGATATCGGACCTGTCCGAGCCTACTTCGCCGATCGTTCTGCTCAAGTGAAAGCCAATGAAGTCGAGGTTTAATTGTGCTTCTTTTCTCCAACAAGATATGTTCTCAAACATGATGCGCGCGCAACCAAGAATAAACACCACAGCCCTGCTCTTGATCCCCACCGGCGGCCTGATGAGGCCTGATGTCGAGCAAGCCCCAAACCAGATTCAGATTTGACCGCAGGCAATGATCGTAGCTTATTATTGCTCGCCCCCGTTTGGCTTCGCTGATTCGCTTTTACGTGCTCACTGGCTGAGTTATCTTCGTACCTGCTATCTATGTCACAGGCGAAACCAAGACGAAACGTGCATTCTCACCATCCCAGTTGGCGACTACGACATCAGCATCTGCTCCCGGCCGGGCCGACCACGCGCATTCACTCTTCACGTCTGGGAGTTCCCCGTCGCTTTGGACGTCCGTCCTCATGCTCTTTCAATTGATCAGCGGAGGCGAGGCGATCCTCGCGGATCTTCCCTGTTGTGAACTGAGAAAATGACTTCAAAAAATAGTCACAAGGGTTGCTCTCAAGGCTATTCTGCTTCTGCTTCGACGCTTCTGTGAGTGGAGTTCTCTCCTTCTTGCGTATCTATCGGGACCGGTGCCGTTGACTGAGCCAGATCAAGTTTTCATTCACAACCTTATTGACTTTACCGCTGGTACAACGTAAAGGTACGAGTCATGTATGCCATGTGTCCAACGGCTTATCAGAGGGTTCCGACTTCAATTCACACTAAGCGCCACCTCGACCCCGAAACCCCTGACATAACGTAGCTTCAACAGCCACGACGTAACTCACAAAGGTTCAGTCATCAGTAAAGGAAGATAAACAAGTAATATGCGCAAGTAGACAAGTCCCCGGCGTAGTCACTCTGATACGGTTACCTGATCGTACTACGTACAAACCCTACTTACATCTCGGCCACCGAACAAATACTACAGTTTTCCTTCCCAGGATGCAACACCATTCCCACTGATCATGACGACAATCGCTCATATCATCTCCAGTGGGGTTGAGCTCTCACCCTGCCTGTGCGTCCCTGGCGATATGCTGATCCATCCAGGTGGTCAGCTGGGATCCACTGCCCCACTATGATGATACGGTGTACTTGTCCCTCTCCGAGACGGCGTTCATAGGCCTTGAGCTAAGCATCTTTGGCCGGTCAATGCCTGCGCCGGGTCTGATTTTGTAAGTACCCTTTTTTCGTGGCGCTCGAGCACAGAGTCAGGGCCACCAGGATCGCACGAAGCACATATGCATCTCGACCGCGACGCCCAGATACCGCGTGGCTGATATGGGGGAGCAGAAGTGCAGGCGAGACTTTCGCAGTTGATTCCATGTGAGCGGTGAACAATCTCATTCGCCCAGAGGCCTCAGCCAAGCACTTCTTTGAGCATCGGTACTAAAGCAGCTCCGAATCAGAAGTACGACCACGCCAACTTAAACATCGGTGTACCGGCCCCCGCCAGTGAGCCTGGCTTCTAACCAATACCCCAATATAGACCCGACGAATCTCCAAAGCCGGGGTAAAACGTGGCCAGATATTGCGACCACCGACGCGACGACAGAGCTGCTAAGAAGCGGCGGGGCTGTGACGTTCGCTGACACGTTCCGCGAGCTCAGCTGACCTCGAGCCCAACACCAACGCGCTGCGGCTGAAGTGACGTACAGGCTCTCGGCGTGCAAAGCGTTACTCTTCGGGAACATATGCATGTGGCCCTCCTCGAGGTCATATTCTCTTCCATATCGTGGAAGTAAAACAACCATTCATTCTTCTTGCATTGGTCACCAGCTGCGCAAGTTCTGATCAGGATCGACCCATAGTTGACAGCGACATGGCTGAGGAGGTGCCTGCTGGCGTTGACATTGCTGTCATCATGCATGTCCGCGGCGCCGACGTCCCCGAGTCCCAAAACCTTCATCCTCATCCATCTTCTTCACTGACGTCGATGGCTCTCGAGAGGACCACTGGAGATAAATACAGTCATCATTGACAATGGCAGCTGGGTCTGACTCAGGCTCAGCTTGGAAGTTAACATTGGGATGCGTCGCCCGACATCGACTGTAACCGTGCTCGGTAGTTGTGCTCGGGGGGCTGACGCGGCAAACATCAACTCGGCGCTCAAGTAAGGCTAGAGATCGAGGCCTGGCATCAGAGTCAGAACATTGTTCGACGACACGACATATCGACTGCATGCTGAGCTCGGACCTCGGATGTCTCTGCTCTCGGACACATCTCACCTCGCCTCACCACACCACACCTCGTCTCGATCGGGTTTCTGGAGTAGCTTGAGCTGACTGATGTTGCTTACACCCGGTGGTAGGCTCCGAGTGGTCTCGGGATCCAAGTCCCGGCGAGCAGGCACAGTACTTAGTATATGGCCACATGTAATCATGAAGTTGACGGTTAAACAACTCGCAGTGGAGTACTAGTGCATTCGACCTTGAAAGCTTGATTAATTGATTGCTGTGCCTCCGTGCCTATATGTTTCTACTGTTGCAAGCATCAAGCGTAACACAGAATCGAGTTGTCGAGATGGCAGATGAAAGCTGTTGGAATACCGTCGGAAATCGATAGTAATCCGACAATGCGACGTTGAGAGTGTCATCAACATCAACATAGCCGTAACATAATCTCAGCAAAGAACACAAGCAAGCTCGAAAACGAAGATACAGCCCCAAACCCGCTATGCCAATACCAGCGGCAGCGAACGATCCTAGGATACCCGTCATGGGACACCCAAAGCACCTGTGATCACCGGCACCGAGCACGCACGCACCGAGCTAGAGCCCCGTAAAGAACCCCTTCTCCGCGTCCATCTCGTTTCTTCCCTTCTTACGACGACCAGCAAGCGGGTCGTTCTCCCCGCGCTTGCGCTTCTTGTCCCCAGCGCTCGGGCCCTCCGCATCCGAGTCCGAGCCAGCGTCGCCATCACCCACGGTTTCGGGGTATGCTTCTGCGTCTGCTTCTTCTGAGTCTGAGTCTGAGTTCGAGTCCGAGTCCGAGCCAGACTCTTCTACATCTTCCTTGGCCTTGTGCTTCCCTTTCAACATCTGCTTCTTCTCGCCAACACCAACCGTACTTCCCTCCTCTCCCTCCTTATCAGAATCATCGCCCACCGCATCCGCATCCGCATCCGCATCCGCATCCGCATCCGCATCCGCATCCGCATCCGCATCCGCATCCGCATCCGCATCCGCATCCGCATCCGCATCCGCATCCGAGCTGGCACCCCCGTCCTCGTCCTCAAACACCTCCCTCAGATCCGTCATCTTCAACACCTCCTCATGCCCCGCACTCCCCACCCAAATCCCCTCCCCGCCCCTATCCACCGCAATCCTCTCCACCGGCGCCTCCCCATGGTCCGCCACGACCCCAAGCAGCTTCGTCGGGAACAGCTGCACGGCCCTGACCAGCCCATCCGACGAGCCCGTGAGCACCGTCGAGTGCGCGGACGGGTAGCGCGAGGGGAGCGCGCATAGGGCGTCGATGGACGACGGGTGCCCCGGCACGCGGTCGACGCAGTCTGCCCAGCCGTGCGTGCGGTTGAAGATCGAGAGGATGCCGGTTTGTGTGCCGATGACGATTTTTGTTTTGCTAGGTAGGTGTGTTGCGTTAGCATGTTGTTGGTTGGGGCGGTACGGTTGAGCAGGACAGGGACACGATGCGGGGCACCGTCACTGTCGCAGGGCCGGCGCAGAGCTGGGCGTCTGCAGTGCGCCTTTGGCAAGGCACGAATCAATCGCGTACGATGACGATGATCGTGATGGAAGTGGCGGTAGCGTGCCGGGCGTCCTTAACGGCAGGCCCCAGCAGTGGACGCATAAAGATAGTGCCAGAAAGACGGAACACTCACTTGCGAATAGGGACGATCGAAAGCAGTTCATCCTCTTGATCCTCGGACTGGGCAAACGGCTCAGCCTTCTTTCCACGCACATCAATCACTGATAGAGTTCCATCGCCACTAGAGAGACAATGAACAGAATCAG
This sequence comes from Coniophora puteana RWD-64-598 SS2, assembly GCF_000271625.1. NCBI lineage: Eukaryota > Fungi > Basidiomycota > Agaricomycetes > Boletales > Coniophoraceae > Coniophora > Coniophora puteana. The sequence continues at coordinate 388,455 of NW_006913060.1, forward strand.
AATCAGAATAGGCAGCCAGACAGACAGCGGGGGAAAGAAGAAGAATAAAAAGATGCCAGTTAAATTAAGTCAGGCGCCAGCGTAAAAGAGAGAAACAGGGAGAGCGCTGTGGCAACAATCAAAGAACCGGGGGAAGGGTAAAATCAGGGGCGCGAAGATAAATATATTAAAGATAAGATAGACAGATGTATGCGTGAATGTGGAAAGCGTGTTGCGGTTCTCCCGCGTCGAGGGGAAGGAATATGGGTCGCCGTTGGGGTATCCAGGCCAACAAGGCGAGGCTGTTGCCAGTCTAGATATGGCCTTGACCATGATTACAGGTTCTTGCCTGAGAAACGGGACAATCGAGCGCCAAAAGAGTGTGGTCAGGGGGTCAAGGGTGCGCGATCGCGGAGGGTGATGGTGACAGCACGTAAAGTGAAAGCAGGTGAAAGGAACGAAGAATGACATAGGAGGCGCAAGCGTGGGGTCGCAACTCACCTTGTTGCGACGAGGTGTTTTTTGTCCTCGAGCCAGAGGAAGTCCGAAATAAAGTCAAAGTGGTGTGGGTATTCGCGGATCGCGTCGTTCTGGCGATCGTCCCACAGCTATGGAATCGCGCACATAACAGTGTCGTTCTCAGTGAATACGGCTGTACGAGGCAAGGGGCGAACGGAGCTCACCTTGATGAGGCCGTCGTCGTCGCCGGTGGCAAAACAATGTGGCATGGTGCGTTTTATGCGGTTTATGGGCGAGCTTTAGGACCTGAAGTCGTTGAAGACAGGGTTCACGCAGCGACATGTCATCTAGACGACTCACGGATGGGCAGCTTTGCGCGTCTCAGAGAGCGCACCGGTGGCTGTGTCGATCGTGCTGTAGGGAAAACACGAGCTATGAGCGGGCCAGAACAAACGCGAATGAAGGCACACGGACAAGATGGACTTGGCCTTGCCAGCTGCCCAGAGACGTGATCCGTCCTTGGTCGAGCTCAGACATCGACAGGATCGTTTTGAGAGAGGGAGGGCAAAGGCGGGAGCGTGTTGGCCCTGTTCGTCATAGGTGAAGGCCTTGAGATGGCCTGTGAGCAGAGCGGTGTAGACGACGTTTTCTGTGGGGTGGAAGAGGAGGTCGAAGATCTGTGCGCCGACGGGTATGTCAGGCATGGTGATTGTTTGCTGGCAGACCGTTCAAACTGCGTTGATGGAGGAGTCGGAGGAGTGTACAGAAATTTTAGGGGTGGGCAGTAAGCGGAGGAATGTCAGGGACGGATGATCAAAGAGATGGAACTTCGGACATTGGCCAATAACGGCGCTTCGGACGGACAAAGTTTCCTAAAGGGGAAGGTGCTGTGTACTTGGTGGTGAGCTGGTTGTGTGATTCCGTGCAGACGCCGATTTCTTTCTTCTGCTTTACTTCATTTTCTGTTTTGTTGCTGATGGGTTTCTGGCCCGCCATCGGCCAATGTGGTATCTCCTGACGCTCCCCTCTGTCCTCGCCGCCCTCTGGTTCGCAGAGGCTGCTCGGCTCTCTCCTGCCTTCCCACAGCCGCAAGATGACCTCTCAACGGACCTTGCAACGACCGCCCACCTCTCCACCCTCTCCCTCAACTCCCCCCACCCCCAGCGCCACTTCGTCTCCCCAGAAGACGAGGACGGAGACGATCTCCAGCTCCTCGACATCGTCCTCCTCGCATCTGTAGATGGCCGCTTCCACGCTCTCAACCGCACTTCCGGACAGCGCCTCTGGTCCATGTCCCCCTCCGCAGCTCCCACATCCGGCTCAGATGCACCCACCGCCCTCGCTCCCCTCATTCGCACCAAACACACCTCTCTCGACACTTTTCACTACGACGATGAAGACGACGATGACGAAGAGCGCCCACACCAAGAGCTGTACGTGATCGAGCCCCAGTCCGGTGACATATACGTCCTCCCAAGTCCGCGCGGCGCCCTTCAGCGCCTCTCCCTCACCATGCCCCAACTTGTGGAGCTTTCCCCAGGCACATTTGCAGGCTCGGGCGGCAACACCCGCGCGAACGACTATGACCGTTTCTTTGTCGGCAAGAAAGAGTCAAGTTTTCTGAGTATCGAACTTGAAACCGGAAAAGTCCGCGCCATCACCGCCGAATGCCCTTGGAATCCATTCGAAGACCTTGCGCCGACCAGCACGGAGGACGAGGAGCTCGATCTCGACGACCTCGAGGACGCCTTCTCCAACGCAGAGCGGTTCAAGCCCACGGAGGTGTTCATTGGCCGTACCGGTGAGTCTAACATGTCTTCTCGAGTCATATGGGGTTGAGTCTGGAACTCGCTCCAATACGGCAGACTATCACGTCTCCATCTACCCCAAGGCCAAGTCCGCCCCTCCTCCTTCCCTCGGTGGTCGAGCTCGGGGCGCCCCCATCCAGAGCTTATCCTTTTCTGCGTATGGACCCAACGTGCAACACAGCGCCATGCAGGCTGCCTACAGGCGGACTGCGGACGACATCTATTTCGACTCGCTACCAAGTGGGGAAGCTATCATGCTGCACGCGCGCGACGATCCAGACGACGCATACAAGCAAGTCCCGGAGTTTGTCCGTTCTATCAAATTCGATAGCCCGATGTAAGTCCTGCTTTCTATTAACCTTTTCCTCTATTCTGGATTAGCGTCCTGAACGAGCGGACGCTGATGCCGGTACATTCGTTTTTGCTATCTTCCGTCTCTCTACTCGGATCCGATGCGACGCCACTCTTGTCTCACAATCCAATGCAATCAATATTGACGCTCGTCACGTTCTCAGTGTGGCCGTATTCGATGTCCTCCGTGGTGCACACTCGCGCGAGGCCTTCGCCCTCCTGCAGCCCCGCCACTCACTCGCTGATGCGCTCTTCGGCACCTCCAAATCCGGCTCAAGCAAGGGCTCTTTCCCCATGGATGCGAACAGCGCTTACCTCGGCCTCGTTGAGGAGACCGGCTCGCTCTTCGTCATGGGCACGGACCGGTTCCCGCTCGTCGCGTTCGGAGACACGCAATATGCGCCCGCATTGAAGTCAATCGACGCGCCTTCCGATTCTACGTCTAGAAAGAAGGGCAAGGGCAAGGGCAGGGGCGGAGAAGAGGATGCAGACGCAGACACGGACATGGATCTGCCAGACGACGTCGACGCGATCACGCGCCGCCGCAAGTGGGCGCAGGCGTGCTCGCGCACGGGCGGCGGCATAGACCGCAAGTGTCTCGTGGGCAAGCGCCCGCTCGAGGCGCCGCCCACCCTCCCCGGCGTCCCCTCGGTCCCGTTCTCGCCCTCTCCCTCTCCGGTGCCCGCACAGCACCCGGGGTTCAACAGCGGGCTTCCTGCGCCGGCGGCACCGAGTGAGGGCGCCGGTAGCGGTGTCCCCGTGGACAATACGACGTTTACAAAGATCTGGCGCAGCGTTGCGCACTCGACGGCTGCGGTCGTCGAGCGCCCGCTTTCGCTCGTGGGCGGTGTGGGCGCGAGTGTGCTGGGTACGGTGTTGCTCGCTGTGCTTGGTGGCGTGTACGTCACGCGCTCCAAGGGCTTCACTTCGTCTTCGCCCGCCTCGGTTGCTGTGCCTCCGGCGCCTGGCACGCACGAGGCTGCGATTGGGAGTTCGGAGGAAGCTGGCAGGGGCGATGGCTCAAGGGCTGTGCCTGTGGTCAATCTTGACGATACGGCCCCGGTTCAACCTGCGACTGCGGTTGTGGGGACAGCGGACGGTGTCGTGGAAACTTCGGGTGCGACAGCCACCCCGGATTCTGACGGCGCTCCAAGCACCCCAACTCCAACGCCCAAGGGTCATGGCAACGACAGCGACTCCACCCCGTTTACGCCCGTGCCTGCATCCGCATCCAAGTCCGAGATGAACGGAGACCAGACTCTCGTGACTGCCTCCGTGAAGTTCAGCGTTCCTCCCGGCTCGCCTAAGCTATCGAGGGATGAGGACACGGCGGACGATACAGGCGCTGAAGATCAGGACCAGGACCAGGACCAGGACCAGGATCAAGGGCAGGAGGACCAGGGCGCGCCACGGAAGCGCCGCCGCCGCCGAGGCAAGAAAGGCAAGGGTAATGCCAATGCCCAGGCCAATGGAAGGACAGACGAGCAGGGCCAGGGTCAGGCACTGGGATCGGGATCGGGTCAGGAGGAGCAGGAACGGATAGAAGGGATTCCAAGAGCAGTTACCGCGTCGCCGACGCTGATCGTGCAGAGGTCTGCCGCGGCGCCGCCGGTGCAGCAGCAGGCGACGTCGTTGGTTGTTTCTGATACGGTTCTCGGTGAGTTTATGTTATTGAAGGTCTGTGATCGTGTAGTTGCTGACACCGATGTCCTCGTGCGCAGGGTTCGGCTCGCACGGTACTGTCGTCTTCCAAGGCTCGCTGCAGGGGCGCGCCGTCGCCGTGAAGCGCCTTCTGCAAGATTTTGTCACGCTCGCCGCGCGCGAGGTGTCCATCCTACAGGAGTCAGACGACCACCCGAATGTGATCCGGTACTACTACCAAGAGTCGCACGCCAACTTCCTCTACATCGCGCTCGAGCTCTGCCCCGCCTCGCTCGCGGACGTGATCGAGCGCCCGGACGTGCACCGCGATATCATCGTAGGCTTCGACTCCAAGAAAGCCCTTCGGCAGATCACCTCGGGCCTGCGGCATCTGCACAGTCTCAAGCTCGTGCATCGCGACATCAAGCCGCAGAATATACTCGTGTCCGGCCCAAAGCCCGGCGCGAGCGGCGCGGGCAAGGACGGCGGGAGGCGGATGCTCATTAGCGATTTCGGGCTGTGCAAGAAGCTCGAGGTCGACCAGACGAGTTTTCTGCCGACTGCGCATGGGGCTATGGCGGCGGGCACTGTTGGGTGGCGTGCGCCTGAGATTCTGCGCGGGGACGTGCGTCTCGAGGATCCGGGCGACGACGGGTCGTCGGTGAGCTCGCGGGGGAGCGTTGGGACTGCCACGGGCGGCTCGACGGGGAGCACGGGCACGGCGGGAGGAAGCGGGAAACGGCCGACGCGGCTGACGAAGAGCGTGGATATTTTTGCGCTGGGGTGTTTGTTCTTCTATGTGCTCACGAACGGGGGCCATCCGTTTGGGGACCGGTATGAGCGCGAGAGCAACATTATGAAGGGGAGCAGGGCGCTCGAGGGGCTCGAGCGGTTCGGCGAGGAGGGGAGCGAGGCGGTGGATCTGATTGGGCGGATGATCGATGCGGAGGCGGGCGCGAGGCCGGATACGACGACGTGTCTGCTGCATCCGTTTTTCTGGGACGCGGGGAAGCGGTTGAGTTTCTTGCAGGACGCGTCGGACCGGTTCGAGATTATGTGTCGGGATCCGAGGGATCATAATCTTGTTGTGCTCGAGACGGGGGCGGCGCAGGTTGTGGAAGGGGACTGGTATGCGAGGTTGGATCGGGTGTTTGTTGAGAATTTGGGCAAGTTTAGGAAGTACGATGGGAAGAGCGTGCAGGATCTGATGAGGGCGTTGCGGAATAAGGTGCGTTCTTCCCTTCTGCATTCTCTTCGAGCAACGTCCTGACGGGCTGGAATGTAGAAACATCACTACCAGGATCTGCCGGACAACGTCAAGCGGACGCTAGGCTCCATGCCCGAGGGCTATTTGGCGTACTTCACGAAGCGCTTCCCGAGGTTGTTCTTGCACGTGTATGGTGTCGTCTCTGGCACGGCGCTGCGGCACGAGAGCATGTTCAGGTCTTACTTCGAGCTTGCGGAATCGTAAAGTGAACGACGGAGTTTGGTTGACGTCTCCCCTCTCCCGACGACGCTTTCGATGCTGTCCTCTTGGTCACCCTCCCCTCCTCGAATACTCCGTTACATCCTTGGCGACATCCTTAGTTCACATCCCCCCGCTTCCCTTCTACCTGCTCTCCCTCCTCCTTCACCTCCTCTCTTGCATTTCCGACTTCTAAAAGTATACTCTCATCATATCTTTCGGTTCTGGCCCCTGGTCCCCCGCAGACCGTGGGCAATGGGGTAGGTGGGCGAGCGCACGCCGCGGTCCGTGGAGGGAAGCTTTGCTGGTAAACTAAAATAATAGACGACGGCGGGGCCTCGCTTGGATGACTGGGTTGATAGATGGAATGGATGGATGAACGGACTCGACAGATATCCAACGTTGCGGCTGTGTTATTTCTTTCACCTTCTTCCCCTCTTCTCTTTTTCTCGCTCTCTTCTGTCTCTTTCTTTCTTGTTTGTTTGCTTGTTTCGATCTTGCCTCTCCATTTCATTGCTGATACACTGATACAACACCAACAACCGCTGATATCGATGCACATGCATGTTCATTATAACCTACACGACTCGTCGCATTACAGTATTTGTCTAGTACCCCCCACGGTGTGCACTCGTGCGCACTCTGGAATATCTCACTATGTATTTGTACTAGTATGTTAGCTAGTTTATTGCATTTGCTCTGACTGCTCTCTCGGTGGGATGTGGACATGCGAGTGGTTGTTCTCCAATTTTCGAAGGCAAGCTAAGGCGTCCTGCCTCTTCGCCCTTGATGCGTCTCGGTGGACCCGGGGACAAGTAAATAGCCGTAACCTATAAACAAACCGCTTAAGGTTGCTAATCTCTAGATGCCGGAGGGGCCCCATGATGCATGCTGATTGCATGACTTGGGCTATGCTGCCGGTTACATTCTCCAAGCCCGCAAATTCTGCATCTCGCGGTGATAACCTGATGCGTGCCTCCCGCGAACCTCCACGCCCTCGAATTCGCCGTAATGCTGCATTACTGAGGCGTTCAAAATGTGCGTCCGATCGAGGTCGCATCAACTACGTTCTCATCACGGCGGAACGATTACTCGGTAACTTCGCCATTAAACCAAGCTGAGTTTAGTTCGCCTCAGTATGTTTGTTCACCGGAGTGGGGGTCATTGTGCTGATCCAGCGTTGTCGGCGGAGTAATTCATTTCCGACGCATTTCGGCTCAGCCTCATGTCGGGCGATTTGGTTGACCCGCTGGATTCGGGCGACGCAAGTGTAGACACAATGAATCTTGTTGTCCACAATCCCTGAATTAAGTTCGCACGACTGCGCCGTTATGCAGTACGTTTAGCTTTCTGAGACCCGTCAAGAGGCCGATACGTGCAAGGCCCCGTCTATAGTCATACGAAACGTACATTCCCAACTACTCAGAAATATAGAGATGAAAAACCACTAGGGGTAACCATCACGCCTGCTTGCGCTGCAGGTTCTTGGGCAGCTCCTTTTTCCAAGGGAGGAAGTCGCGGCCGTGCATGTACGGACGGAGTACCTCGGGGACTCTCAGACCCTGTGAACACGCTTAGCAAACGACGGCAACGACAACGACAAGGTGTGGTAACTTACCTCGGGTGTCTGGTAGTTCTCGACAAGACAGCAGAGCGCACGCTCGGTTGCGCACATCGTACCATTGAGCATGTGCACGTAGACCTTGCGCTGCTGGTCCTTCGAGCGGAGACCGCATCGGACTTCTAGCCGTCTGCTCTCTGCGTGAATATTCGTTGTCAGTACCATGCAGAACCAAGAGTAAAAAAAGGCGTACGGTAATCTGTGCAGTTCGAGCACGAGACCAGCTCCTTATAGTCTCCTTGGAAGGGGAACCACGCCTCCAGATCGCACTTCTTGGCCGCCGCCAAGTTCAGCGCGCCCGATACGATTGCCACGACACGGTATGGTAGCCCCAGCGACTGATAGAATGCCTCCGAGTTGCCGAGCATCGTGTCAAATGCCTCCCAGGACGCATCGGGCGCGGTAATGACGAACTGCTCGACCTTCTCGAACTGGTGCACGCGGAAGATGCCCCACATATCGCGTCCTGCGGAGCCGGCCTCCTTGCGGAAGCATGTCGAGTAACCAGCATAGTAAATTGGCAGCTGAGTCTTCGGGTCTTCGAACCACTCATCTTGGTGGAAGGCAGAGATGGGCTGTTCCGAGGTAGCAATGAGGTATTTCTCGTCTTCGCTCGCGATCACCTATCAGTTGGTGTCGAATGGCCACACACGGCCGATGAAAGATGTGAGCGATCATGTAACGAGGAGGATAAAGATGGAGCGTGGAGAAGGCACACCTTGTAGAGCTCCTCGTCAAATTGATCAAGCTGCGCCGTCTTGGCCATAACATCCTTGTTGACCATGAATGGTGGCTGAATCTTTTTGTATCCGCGCCCACGGAGGAAGTCTAGGGCATATGAGATGAGCGCCTGGTTCAGGTCTACGCCATCGTCCGTGAGGAAGTAGCCACGGTGGCCTGCCACCTTGGCACCTGTCGTTAACTTCCTTCAGCAAAGCGCACATAAGGAGGGGAAAGTGGCGGAGGACGAACCGCGATCAAGATCCATAGCGTCCAGTCGGAGAAGAACTTCGTGATGGGGCATGATGTCAGTCTTCTTCTCAACCTGCGCGTTAGGACCATCGGGGTGCCATGTCCGGAGAGTGACGTTTTCATCCTACGAACACGCATATATGCATGCGTTAGTGCAAGTGTTGATACTGTGTCTCCTGACTCACCTCCGTCTGGCTAATGGGAACGTCCTTGGCGATGATATTGCCAACAGTGCTCGCCTTTTTGCGCATCTCCTGCTCGTACTCCTTAGTTGCCTTTTTCATTGCCTCAAGCTGAGCATCGAGTGTCTTCTTGTTCGCAACTAGCTCGTCTGCGTTCTCCTTGGCCTGTGTACAGCGGGAGACATGCAATTGTCAGAAGTTCGTAGCATTGAGGTGAGATGTGGGTAGCATGCCTTCTTCTTAGCACCGATCTGCTTCTGGATCTCGTTTATCTGCTTGCTCAGGGTGTTCTCCTCAAATCCCTCTATGTGAAATCAAAGTGATCAGTAGGTGTTCTCAAGAGATGTAGGGATGAAGTTCGTTACAACCGCAACGCATCACAGAGCCGGAGACACGTACTTTTGGCCCACTCATCGTACATCCCAATGACCTCGTCGACGATTTCGGCTGACTCTCCTCGTTTCCGTTGCGATTCGCGAATCTCCTCGGCGTTACCGCCCTTGCGGTCGATGAAACTGGTCACGTCGAGCGTCATGGTGATCGTTGAGCTCGAGAATGTCAGAAGATAGAAGGAAATAAGAAAGCTAGTGTGATGAGCGGGTATAGGCAACAGAAGGATAGAGCGCGGTGGATGTGGTACAAGCAGAGTCAATAACCCGTTACCCGCTCTTCGTGAATCTTTCCGAGTCACGGCCGCGACAAAAACAGCAGATAAACGTTATCTCCTCCGGTTATATTTCCATACAAGGAAGGCACTGTCCTGGCCCGCCGGCAGCAATGTCCACAGCAAGCTGCTGCACTAGGCTGCACTTGCTGTACTCTTGCTGTACACCGCCAAAGTGCACAAAGGGAAATGTGACCTTGAACGGGTAAGGTTGACTGAATCTGCACGTCAAAGCGTCTCGCGACCTTGGCCATCGCTTGGGCCAACCTTACATACTGAATTGTTGTCCAAATATCAATCCAACCTTTGACAAACCCTCGACCATATGTCCATGCAACCATGAGACCGAGATCTAAGCAAAACCTTTTTACAACATGGATAAGGTATTTATCTGCTCATTTTTGCATTGCATGTGTCGAACTCCACCCAACGCTTTGACCTCCCTGTACTTATATACTTGGTGAGCCCCCCTATCGATATCCTTCACTCGCCTTGCATATCATCATGCCGCTGCCCATCAAATCCGAGAGTCCCGATAACGCCCCAGATACTGTGCCGGTCGCATCTCTGTGTCCCAATAGGACGCTTACAATCAACTTCGGGCCTTGCGCACCTCAAAACTTAGTGAGTTAATTACCCGCACTTCATCAGCTTACAGTATTAATCGTTCACCCTTCCAGACACTCAATATAAGCTTAAACTCGGGAACTAGAGCTGAGGATGAAATCGTCACTATTGGTGATGCACACAAAAACGCGGCACTGGACCAGGAAATGCCCAGCCAGTCAGGTTGGGATCGGCATGTATCTGTACCCAATGTCTCAGTGTGTGAAGACACCAAGGCCGGATCACAGACTGCATCAGAGACCGAGTCGGAGACCGAGCCCGAGTCGGAAACGGACAGTGAGGTGTGTTGGCTTCTCGGCGAAATCAAGAAGTCCCGACACTGCACGTCCATTTATGAAAGTGCACTGCACTCACGTCGTGCAGAGCTTGCCCATGCACATGTATCTAAAGGTACTTGTCCGATTTTGCCATGATTTATCTCACCAGCTCATGTTTATTGACAGCATCTGAATACGGTAGTCGTCCTCACAAGCGAGCCAGAGTTTCGTGAGGATTCCCATTTCTATACACCATTATGGCAGCCTACAGCATGTTATAGCACGTGAATGCGAGGTGTATTAATGTGTGCTCTAATGTTATGGTATAAACATGGATTTGTTTTGGTTTAAGTGACGTAGGGATGTGTTCAGGCCCCTGCTTCAGTTTTTTTGCTCAGCCTTTTGCTCACGACCAGGCTTGTGGAGAAGACGCCTTGACCAGAGCGCATGTCCATCAGAGCCCGGCCGTGGGCGGCGAAACTCAACTTCAGCATTTCGGGGCCTCAATGGGGCACGCGCGAGGGTTTGCGGAACGGGGCACCTGCGCCCACCTCCGGAAGCAGCATGAGATGTAAGAATGAGAGACGCGCTCGCGTCTGTGAGGAATATAACAGCGGAGTTTCAAATAAGGAAAACCAAGCAGAACCAAATAAAGGCGCGCCGAACACGACATTGGCACAGTATACACCAAATCACACACGGCTGAAGTGCTAGAATGGCCGACTTTCCAGAATTTGACATACTTTAACATATATACAGTATCAATAGCATTAAAATCGTTTGTATCACCAGCAAAATAATTGAGATGCCAGGCAACACATGCCAACATAATTCAATGTCCGATTCCCAATATAGAAGGCGGAGTTCAATCTCTGTATACGTCTCTCGCACGTTTACCCTCTCAGCGTTCTCTTACTTTATTTCTGCTGCTGAAGCATACACGGACTGCACAACTCGGGTAATTACGCTACGGGGCACCAACCTATTGTTCTTGGCGGATTACCCTGTTGTTCAGTATATGCTATGCAGCAATGTTTCTCTTGATACAATAGTTTAAAACAATCCGGCGCACAGTGTACATCAAATCTAATATAGGAGCAAGCTACTATACTTTGAGATTAACACGAACACGTTTTTGTGTAGCCCTACTTGACTCGGATAGCGGATCTCCACTGCTTGCTACCACCTCTTTGCGCTTGCCTTGCACAGTATGAGAATTAAGTGCAGCACCTGTGGGATCAGTAGCAAGCTTTGCGACCTTAGCTGCATCACGTTTTGCCTGTGCCTTCTCGCGTTTCTGAGCATTGTCTGTCCGAAGCTTGCTGGCTGCCATGCAGTGATGCAACTTGCGGTCAGCATACAGAGGTTTTACTGCTACCAAATTTCGTGGCAATAGCTTCCTGATGTGCCCGGCATTGTGTAGGGCATGTAAGTTCAAGATGAATTGGTCGTCATCTGAATGCTGGATTGCATGAACAACTCGTGTGGTCTCCTGGCGCTCCTGCCTCTCATTGTGAGATGCTTGAGCCATGCACCCGCCCGCTCTGCAGTTGTGTTGAACAGAGCAGAGGCAAAGGATATCCTGATCAAATGTCATTAATTTTAACGACACTCATTATCAATACGACTAACTGCATACCTTTGATCCGACCGTCAGATATTGTGAATGCTGATCTGCACGCCTTAGAGATGGCATATCAAATTCTGGATGAGGTTCGCTACTCATGTAGAACTGCTCGACCGTGACAAGCCCTCTGTCTTGGACACGGATGCTCGATGTTTGCACCACAATCTCACAAATTCTGCCAGCAACAACCTGTTGCTTAAACATCAGGAACCAAAGATGAAAGCTATCAAATAGGTTGTGAACGCACCACTCCAGATGCAGAGACTAATACCCATGACCCAACCTTACAAAGATCGCCCACATTTGAAGTTACTGACACACCAAAGCGCCATTTGGACTCAGGGGAAGTGGATAGCAAGTCTTCAGGTGTGGCCCACACACTCTTGGAAGCACGGGTGGTCTCCCAGACAACTGCTGTGGCACTGCGAATTGGAACCGGCTTGATTTCACCTGTGGTCACCAATCATCAGTAGATGATTGCTTGAGTGAATGCCGCATATACCTGCTGACCGCTCACAAGCTGGAGCCCATCCTAAGTGGTTTTGAAGCACAGGCTCCTCATGCAACAATTGGAGGACATTCTTGGATGCGCATACCCAGGAGCCATCCTCATACCAATACCCACCACTAAGTATGTGCTTGATCCGATCCATTGAGGCAAATTTGGTGGCAATATCTCGACTGGGTGCCAAGTGATTGCTCAGGATAGAGCAGAGGCGAAATACCGCATTGAAACACTCGAATATTTCGGTTGAATAACGCACTGCCGGACCAAAGCGACGTATATCTTCTTCAAGATGAATCAGGACCTGAAGTTTCATTTTCTGAATTATTTTCGATGGCTCTAAGTCGTCCATGGAGTCCAAGACGTTGGCAATGGCTACTCTTAGGTCAATCTATGAGCACAATCAGAGCTATACTTCAAGAAAGATTACTGAATAAAATTGAGACTTACAAAGTATGTGTCGAGATTATTAATCTCTGGTATCCACAACAGTGCACCAAGAGATCCAAGCGATTTAATGAGGTTAAACTGTGCATGGTTGACCAGGCCATGAACATGAAAGACCATTGTTTGCATGAGTGTCTTGAAGTGTTTTCCGATAAGGTTGTTCCGGTACTGCATCATATAAGCAGCACGGATGGGAGGGACATTCAAACCATCAATGTCGGTGGACTGGAGACGCAAAGCGAATATGTTCTGCTCATTCTCTTTCCAACCATTGTGGAGAAACCACCATACGTATTTTGCAACACCAAGAAGTATGGTGTGCAAGATCTCGACTGGCGTATCTCTGCAAGGATCAAGACCTATCATAATTCCACCAATGAAGTATAAGCCACATGTCTGGCTCGTTTGAGTGGCCACTTACCGGGTACAGATAGCAGAGGGTTCATCCATTGACCTGGCTGCTCATAGAACCATGCAGATATTTGCTCGTAAATTTGCTCGTGCGTAAGATTTGTGGTTGAGGATAAGTGACGCGATTTTTCAAGTAGAGTGTCAATCCAATGTTGTGCAATCTTATCCTTGACACCTGTCGCTGTTTGAAGGTCTTTGATGGGCTTCTCAACACCATACATTGCCAGGTGTATTTGTCTGAGGAGAATCGAGCGTGTATATTCAGCTGTTCGTGGTTCTCCAGCCTGGATGAAGTATGAGAAGAAAGAGTGACTATTGGAGACCTGACTCACAAAGTGTAGTGCATGATAACCTGAATCAGTTCCTGTTTCTTCCAAAGGACCACCATTCTTGCACTTCCGACACTTGAGGTTCGCATTTCCACCCATATGTGAGCACTCTTCAGACTGCTGTGGATTATCTGCAGGGAGCGATGGGATTCTCAAAATCACACGACAAGGTCTATGAGTTACTGCATTGAAGCAGCGAACTGGATTCTGATGTGTTTCTCTAAACAAACAGGTTGGTCAGCATAATTGCACGGAAAAAACACCAGAAGTTTACTCACTTTACCTGCTCTGTGACAGCTGCAAACTGTTCCAGAGCTGACGCATGTGGTGATGTAGACACAAATCGCACGAAATATTCTTGCTGAAAGCAGTTGATTATTAGCCTTGAATTTGACATTATGCAGCTAATGACACACCTGGAGTAAGCGTCCCGGCAAGTTTGAGTTTACCATATAGATGTTGATATGTTTGTTATACTGTTTGCTTTGATTTCCGGAGACATCATCGCACCATAGAGGACACATAACCACATAGAGGTCATCTCCACCAGCAAGCTCTCGAAGCTTGCTGGGCATTTGTGGAACAGACAAAATATCTACATGGTGTAATATTAGCACAAGTCTGTCGTACAGAAACTGGCTGACCTGTCCATGGGATCTTATCTGAATATCTGAGGGAAAGCGTGGGGTAATTGATGCTAAACTCATCAGCTAAATGACTTTCAACACCATCCACATTAATCCTCCACCCTTCCTATAAGATAAACATAATATATCAGAACTGACCATAATGCATACAAAGAACACACACCGGCAAGACTGTGACAGTTTTGCAATCAGCATACAGCTGACCTTGCCGCATCACCCATGCTTGAGGGATCACCGGCTGCTGAGAACGAAGCAAAGCCACCTCACCAATGTAGAACTGAACTCCATGGCGTGAATACATCGGTGTGAGCTCGCTGGGATCAAACTCCTTCCATCGTTGGGCCTGCCATACTTCAGAGAGTGGTCCTTGGCCAACATCCTCGGGATAAAACCGCAGATGTTGAGCAATTTCAGGATTAGAAAAGTCCTAGAGGGTGATTATCAAAGATAATCCAGGAATTAAAACAGCAGTACTTACACGAGCTACTGAGTCGCGGATGTTATTCACATGGAAGTGATTTCCCAGCATGGACGTGAACGGCTGGGGTTCTGATCCACATCGTTTCCGAAGCTCACTCTGAAACTTACGGAATGCATCAAAAGACGGGACACCAGGAATGTTACACTGCTCGAGAAGCCACAAGATCAATTTGAACTGTGCGCTTGACATCCTTAAACGCGGCAAGTTATCTAGAATATCCAGAAGCATGGTCTGAGGCGAGATTCAGAGTAGGAAACTTGAGCTATAAGTCTGGAGCTTACCACTTTGTTAGGATATGGGGAATAAGTCGAATCTTTGGTTATATGAGGGTCAAACCGAGGGTGAACATCGTCTTCAGATGCAGACCTCAGCAAGTCTGGTTTAAGCATGCATAAGAATAGGTTGAATGTAAGATAGAACAGATTTAGAGACTGACCCATCTCACGGAAATTCTGAGTTACATTTGAGAGTGCAACATCATCGTCATCAATGAGACCTGCTGCAACAGCATCTGCATGCTCTGCTTCCATGACCAGCAGTTGCAGTTGCTCTGAGATAGCTTCTTGCTGAGAAGCCGTGTTCGATGTAAGTTAGGACATAAATGCAGGTATGACTGGCTCAAATGCAAAATCGTGGCTTGTGTGCACCTCCTCAGTGGTGATGTCGTCGGTTGAGACTGTGGGCTGCACAGTTGCATGCATGCTGGGTCTCGAAGCACTCGACAAGTGCCCATGAAAATAATGAGCTTGTGCAACGTTAGATACACCATAAAATCGGTCTGCAGCAGTGGTGTACTGCGCTCTTGTCAAGTCCTGTTGGCTGGCGCAAGTGACAGCTTTGCCATGCCCTTCCGAGTCAAGGTGCTTGCTCATGCTTGCTTTGGTGATCCAAGGAATGTCAGGTGAAAAGCGAGCACAGATTTTACAGCGCACCTTCCCAGCCTGGGAAGGATGTGCCTCAAATGCTACAAAATAAATAACAATAAAAGTCAGAACTGCAAAATACTGGATTTGCCCTTCGCTGCGAGAGACTCAGACGAATGCTGCAGTCCGGCAAGCATCGCAGACTCAGGGGCTGACATGTACTGACCTGGTGGCAGGGGCTTTGACGCTGGTGGCATGCTGGCGTTTAAGCAGAAAGCGCTCTCGGAGAACAGCTTAGGTATTATAATGCCCAATCAGACCGCTTTGACCTCTGCTTTGACTCTGAGCACGAAGGGGAACTGCACAATAACAGATACCACGGGACGCAAAGTCAAAGGATCCAAATTGGGAAGTCAAAGCTCCTGTCTGTCACGCTTTGACGCGACGGACATGGGCCAAAGCTTCTGCAAAGCTTTGGCTGCTCTCCTTGCACTTGGCATCCAAGCGTACATTGCAGAACGCAAAGTTGACTTGTTTTGAGCCACCACCCTGGTCACCCGATGTCTCTTAAACCCCCTGCTCATCCCCTCATGCCTCTTCATTGGCAGTACCTCCAGCACCCATTCTCCTCTCTCTCGACTTCAACGTTCTTTCATGCCGCAAGACTCTCCCACTCTTATCGACCCCAACCTCCTTTCACAAGGAATTGCCCTCGACCCTATGGACGCATTGATGGCTGAAGTCAATCGTGGGCTGGCAGCCACTGGCAATGGTTCCCTTCACATTGAAAACGGCTCACAAGATGGCAGGCCCGAGGCTGAACTCGAAGATGATGGGTTCTCTCATTCGATCTCCAGCCAGCTCTCTATCCCTTCCTCCCAAAACCTTCCTGTCTTTACTTCCCTTCCCGACAGCTTCACTGTTGAGTCCAATGTTCACTTTGGTCAGCAAGTGAAGCGAGGAGTGGACCTCTCTCCCCAGGCTGAGAATGCCTTCGATATCTTCTGTCAGGCGCGTTTTTACGATTTGTATCTGTGTTTTACTCTGACATCGGACATCTTTTCCTCTTAAGGCACCCACCCTCCAGCACCACCTTATCCTCCTGTATCTTCGCATGCTCATGGTGGAGGATAAGATTGCTGTGAAGGCAGCTTTGTGGAAGATGAGCAAGGAGCTCGAGGCGAGTGGCATTTCCTTTCATGACTACATACCACTGTAACTTTACGAGCACTGCAGGAGACTGCCAAGACCTATGCTCACTGCTTCCTTCTGTCGCCGACCACAACATCCTATCGCGGGAACGTTGTTGAGTGCATTGTGGTATGTGCTTATTCTGCTATCCTCTGCACGTCATATCAACCTGTCCTCCATGAAGGGTGCTATGCGAGAGCTCAATGTACCTGACCTCCCTCTTCCCCACGAGATCTCGAAGCTTCGAGTGGTCGAGACGTGTATCAGGAATACACTCAACGCTGTTAGATGCAGCCTCAAGGGCCAAGTGAGTGTTATCTGTTTGTGCTCTGTGAACACGTTTTGACACCAAGATATCATGTACCAGGTTGAGAAGTCATTAGAACCTGGTGCAACCACTCAAAATGTTGCTGAGCTTACGATGGCTGCTCTGGGGACGTCTCGGATCAAGGCCACTCTGCAGCACTACATGCGATTTGCGTTCTTGGTCAGTGCTTCATTAGTATAAGCATAGTTTTGAGCTGATGTAGTCCTGTTATCTTCGACAGAGGTGGGTTTCTACTTCTTACCCCGACGCCAGCGAACAGTATTGGATCAAGGTCGACGAGAAGCTCCTCTTTGCGAGAAGCAAATACCAGTCAGCAACCGACCTTTCTGCGTACGTCTGCCCACCTCCTCGTGCATTGTTTGTTGCTCACTTGTGCATACAGGTTCTTTACAGCAATCTATAATAACGACGTCCAGAAACACGGCAATCCCACCAGCACTCATCACACTGTTGTCGCTCCCAACAAGATCTCCGAGTTCCAGAGTGTTCTCAACCGTCATGCCGGTCTCGTTGTGCCGCCCCCACCCGAGGAGGAGTCTTCGAAGAAGAGAAAGCGCAACAAGGCTTAGTGGGTCAGGGATACTTGAGCTCAGCTATATTTACTTGCTTTTATGTATCTGGTTCAATGAATATAATACCAAAATCTGTTCCGCATCATTCTGAAACATGTTCTGAAGCCTCAACCAGCATTTTCGTGAGGCAGTCCAGTCTTTATGCGAATGTCGTCCAAATCTCGCCTAAACCTTTCTTGCAGCTTTTCTGAAGTGCTTGCCAAGGTTTACATGAGATGTCGGAGAACATGTCCCTCAAATCGTTCAGCCGCGAAATGATTCCTGAAGACACTCTATTTGACGACTATTTGGGAATCTCGTCCTGAAGCGATTTCCAAGGTTCGGCTGACCGCGTCGCAACCCGCCGCCAAAAGCATTCAGCTAATCATCCCTTAACCTTATTCCAACATTTCGTCGCCGCGGCGGTGTACTCCAAGTTGCTGTACGACGCATGTTGAAGGTACAAATGGCTCCCGTTGCCATCCATTCACGCCCTCAATCACCACCTTCACCATGACTGATAAATGTACGCCTGACGTTTCCTCTTACTTTCTGCGCATATACTTACGCTGCTGTCAAAAAAACAGATGAGATATGGCGAAGACTGGCTAACGAAAAGGCCAGAGGGGCGGAGTTCGACTCCAATGAGCGTCGCCCATTCTCCCAATGTCTCCCAGGTACTCGCGTCGAGCTTCTGAGAGAGCTGGATGCAACAATAACTCAAGAAGATCGCAAGATTATATGGCTGTTTGGAGGCTCGGGCTCTGGAAAGTCAAGCATCGCCTATTCCGTCGCGGAACGCCTCCGTACACAAGAGCGGCTGGCTGCCACCTTCTTCTTTTCGCGGAAACATCTCACCAGAAGCGGCATCGACTACGTGCTCCCAACCATTGCTTACCAGATTGGTCTCCTTCATCATCGCGCTAAGGACGTCATCATTAAGGCCATCAGAAACGATCCCGAGTTGCTCTCTCCCAAAAAATCTCTTCGCAGCCAGTTTGAAAGCCTTATCGTCGCGCCTCTTCGGGAGCTTCGTCGTGCATGGGAAGCGGGAAGAATGATGATATTCGACGCAATTGACGAGGGGAAAACAACGAATGGTTGTGAGCCCAAGATAAGACTCCTTGTTTCTATGTTCGCCGATCTCGTCCGTGATGCCGATATCCCCATCTCTACCATTCTCTGCACCAGTCGGCCTCTTCCTTCTCTCGAATCTCTCCCGCAGCGTATCTGTCCCTCGGGTTTGGTCGCCACCTTTCAAGTCGAGTCCTTCGACGCACTACATGATGTAGAAATTTTCCTTCGCCAGTCCTTTCAGGATATCTATGAGATGCGCGAACTAGAGTTCTCTCACCCTATACCGTGGCCTCCCGAGGTCGTTCTCAACGTGCTTCTCAGCCAAGTTAGAGGCCAGTTCATCATCGCCGCGACAATAGTCAGACTCGTCCATGACGCACCAGACCCCACCAGCTGTATTAACGCCCTCGCAGACATGTATCAAGGTAATCTTCGCCCCTTGGACCTCAGCCTTGGCAACATAGACTCGGTCTATCGCTACATCCTTTCCGATTGCGAACCTGGGAGCCTTCGGACTGGGACTGAGTGTCTCTCGGATATCATCGCGCTCGCAGAGCCCCTGTCCCTGTCCAACCTCTGCAAGCTAGCTGCTTGCGACGTTCACAAGCGCATTGTCAACCTTTCGGCAGTCATCTATCTCCCATCTATGGCGTCAACTGATACCGTTCAGATATACCATAGCTCATTGCGCGACTTTTTGGCTGACAAGTCTCGCTCCAAAGAATACCATGTTGACCCTGCTGAGTCGCACCGACGTCTCGCATGCTCGTACTTCAGGATCATGCAGAGAGAGCTGAAAAAGGATATATGTGGCCTTGGGGATCCGACATCGAAACTCCATTCTGAAATTGAGGACTTTGAGCAAAGGGGTGATGCGGCGATATCGGGCGCCCTGCATTATGCGTGTCTCTATTGGCCATATCATCTCGAGAGGACCAATCCGGATGCCGAAGTCCGGGCTCTTGTACTTCACCTTCTACAGAAGCAGCTGTTTTTTTCATAGAGATATCATCCTTGATGGGCTTCTTGCATGTCGCCGCTAGATGTCTTCTTGATGCTCGACGCGCTATAAAAGTGAGTAATTCTTCCTTCCCTGACTGTTCACGGTGTCTCACAGGAAATATAGGGGTGGAGCTCTTTTGATGATCAGGAACTCGCGACGCAGCTCATGTATGATGCATGGCGCCTTATACTGAAGTTCTCAGAGCCTATATCCGAATCAGCCCTTCACGTTTACGAGTCTGCGCTGCCTATGTGTCCATTGAACACATCTCTTCGACTCATGTACCAGAAAACTTGCGAAGAGAGCACCGTGTCTGCAGAACTCGGTCTGGACAGTCATTGGGACTTTACTATACGCACAATCTCGGACGAGCATGTTTCCGGCATCAAAATTTCGCATGATGGCCTTACGCTGGCTACCCTGTCTTCTACGGCTTTACAGCTCTGGGATACTGTTTCTGGCGCCCTCGTTGCTTCACCCGGGTCAATCCTGACTCCGGACTGTGTTGCTTTCTCTCACGATGGAGACATGCTAGCTTGTCAATATCACAACGGCCGCGCTTGCTTGTGGTATTTTCGATCAAACACTGTTGTCGACCTGCTCGCGTCTCGGCATGAACAGGAGTGGTTGGAGTCTGTGTGCGCTTTATCCCATGACGACTCGCTATTTGCAAGTTGCACTTTTCGTCACAGAAACGATTCGCATACTATCGTCCATCTTTTTGAGTACAACACAACAAGACGCGTATGGACACCCCGGACTCCAATCATAATTCCCGGATCAGACATCATCGACCAACTTATTTTCTCTTGTGAAGGGCTGCTCATGTGTATCACGGGTACTGGTGCACACTTGCTGGATCCTTTGGACCACAGCGTACGCAAACATTTTGAGAAGGACAAGCGATCTTCATTTCCGAGCTGGCATACTTTCATGCACGGAGGAAACGCTACTCTTCATGCTGAGCAAATCGGACCCAATGGGTCAAACGAGAACATGCCTTATTTAGCACAGCTCACCCAACATCTTGGCCATGACGCTACTCTACATCGTGCAGCCGACGACACAGCTCTTCTCAGGCTTTCGGACAGTAATGGTATACATGCCGTTCTGATAGGCGAGTACATATATACTCAAGATAGGCAGATTCACGTCCCGTCGCATGGCGGACACGGCCAATTTCTTTCGGCAGCGTCGGTGTACAGCAAAGCACTCATTATCGATCTTTACTCGCTCCTCGTTCAGGCGCAGAACTCTCACAGCCCCCCTCTCAAACATGGCGAAGATAATTTGAATCTTCTATGCGCTCGCCCAGATACCAGACAGGCCATCCTTGCAAGGTCTTCCCCGGGACACGCTGTTAGTCTACATTCGACTCTGCTTTGTGGGACGTATCACAGCAAGCTACACGCATCTATAGTCTCCACGGTCAGGAGATTTGCGCGCTTACTACCGAAGAACGAATCAAAAGATCTGCGGTCAAACAACAACAGTTCTCCCCGAAGTCCACTTACTTTTATTTCTCTGCCGATGAACGCCTGTGGCTATGGGTCGCTAGGAGTGGACGCCTGGTGGGATTGATTCATTCGTGCTCCGGAACATTTTCCCATGCTTCTGCGTTCTCCGAGGACGAGACGTACCTGGCTGTCGTCGAAACCCCGGCAGTTGTCACACTTCACTCCGTCGGAGTTTTAATCACATCGACAACCCGCGTCCACCTTCCGGTTCTCTCAAAACCAATTAACGTCTACATAGCGTTCATCGGATCCGGAACCAATCTCAATTTCGTGACGTATGCTAACGACAAGAAAGCAACACTTTGGCACTACGGA
Organism: Coniophora puteana RWD-64-598 SS2; assembly: GCF_000271625.1. Classification (NCBI taxonomy): domain Eukaryota; kingdom Fungi; phylum Basidiomycota; class Agaricomycetes; order Boletales; family Coniophoraceae; genus Coniophora; species Coniophora puteana. Next base: position 409,773 of record NW_006913060.1, read on the forward strand.
GAGAGATTACTCGGCGTCGTCCTTGTAGCCACCCACGAAATGCCTCAACAATATCTAAATAGCGGATTGCTTAGTTCACCTCATCTTAAGAGACTGCTAGTGTGCGATTTCCTTCTTGGCATTCGCTGCGGGAAATCAGATACTCTCAAGGTTCTCCCAATGTCTGGAAATGGCGCTAGTCAGCCAAGCTCTTCCATTTCATCGCCTGCCAAATTTGAAGTTGATGCATCCTGCTCTCCAGCTGCTTGCATAGACGTCCATACTTGGTCCAATCTTTCGATGAATGAAGGATGGATTTTTGTAGGTTCCCGGCGAATCTGCTGGGTGCCCCCCCAGCATCGACCTACCATGTCATTCGGTGGTGGCAGTCAATTGTCAGTGCTTGCTAACAGAATGGTCTTCCGAGTCTTCCGTCCGTGTTTTGATCCCCAGACGCACTCTGACGGCCAAAGTCGGTCCATGATCTTGTACCTCCGTGGAGTTGAAATTCTCTACTACGATTGGTCAACGTCTTACGATGATAACTCTCAGGTAGGAGACCTTAGGAAAATTGGAGATCATGCTGATTGATACCTACAGGGTCGGTACAACCAGTTTAGAAAGGACTTACCTGAAGGTCGAGGGCCACATACTGCCAAGTATAGGATGTGTCATGACACGTTGAGTTGGTTCGACAAATGGCGGGAAATAACGCCCGGATTTTCTGTCTCCGAAGAAGCTTCTCGGCAGATAGTAGCCTCAGTACCACCATTTGTGTAGAGATCCCAGCTTCTGTAGAAGTCTAATTGTACATGACTGCGTTCACGGGCTACTGACTGGATTTGTGCAACGACGAGTTCCTCATATATGGTGATACTTAATGATATCGTCAGTCTATCAATACGCAATGAATAACATCGCAAATTCAGCGGGACTGTGTACGCAGGACGTTTTCCAGCTCTTATGCAACCTCAGGCTTTGCCCGTACTAAGTCGTGCACAGCCGTAAGTTCAGTTGTCTTAGTTTACAAGGGCAGAGGCACCAGAGGTCTTCGAGCGCTCCTTTCGTTGATCATGCACAATTAGCCTACATACTACACGTCGTTATAGATTTCGCGATCGTGCACTAGCTGTCGCTTCACGAATAATGCAGCCCGTCTTCGCATGATTGGGTATGACTGTACGCGCATATATTCAACCAGAATCAATAGTAGGACTGATGTAAACTGCGAGCCATATGCTGCTCGGTACCCCGGGCCATTCTGGAAAGGTGCTGGCAGATGAAAATGCCGCGTAGGCTATTTGCGAGCTCGAAATCGAGTCAGCGTAATACATACATGTATACCCGTACGGCGACGCCGAGTGCGTTGTGGGTTTCGGAGTCAGTGGCCTGAAGGCTGCTTGGGCATTGTTAATTAACGAGGACGAACGCGGCATGTTGCACGCGGGAGCGACTCACTTATGGCACGGATGTTTGACTTTGTATCCAATGTGAGCCGGGCCCAGATCTGTGCGTTGTATCCTTGCTTCCAGTGTATGCGAATATGGTGCATCATCTTGAGATGTTGTTCCACCAAGAATGGTAGCTTGAATTGTCAATGGCTTGATATATTTCAATGAGTATGCAATGGACCAAGTAATGCGACGGTTGGCATAGTAAGCGACAAGCTTTCCACAAAGGTCAAGCTCCCCGAGTCATTTTTGAGCGCACACGCAAGCTTGCCACTCGCGACACGATGGCTATCGGGCTATGTAGAGTACGCACGCGTGTTCAGCAGCTTGGTCAGTTCTGAGTCCGCGCAGAGCTGTCATATCGGGGCTGGCGCCAAAGACGCATCTTTTACAGCAGATTCTTTGAGCAATTTGGCCTATAAGGGTGCGTTCGAGGAGCAGGAGAGGTCATGATGTGCTGTCAGCGTCGTTAGATCTTGTTGCAGTCACTTTAAGGACCAGTACCCCACGGTACCCATAGTCTCCCAAAGTGTGCACTGAGCAGAAGATGTTAACGTACTAGCTGAGCTCCGGTACGTGACGAACGTGTCAAACAAGACGATAAACGATCAATCGATCAGTGGGGCAAGGTTGCAAGGGGCGAAATTGGGGGAGCGCAAACATGGATACACATCACGAAAGTAATTTCCGGAGGAAAAAAAAATAGTTCCCCCATTGGACGGCGGGTGATGGGGTGGCAGGAGCTCGTGGCATGCGGCTGGGGTCGGTCGCGTCGGCGCGCGCTTCCAGCTGTCCTCCTGACTGCTCCTGTCTCCCACCAACGTCCAAAACAGTCCCCCTCTTGCTTTTCTCTACACTCACCACATACTATCTCTCCGGCCATCTAATTCCTCTGCTACTCACACACTCGTAATCGTCTAACGCTACACGACACAAGAATGTTCAAACTCTTCCGCCGCGTCTCTGGCTCCTTTTTGCCACGTCCCGATCGTCCGTTCCCCGAAGATGGTGAGTTGTAGCGTCCTGGCTTTCCTCAGTGGCTAGTCATGAGCGCATTCTGACCCCCTTTTCTTCTCTCTGTCTGCCTCTGCGCATGCAGCCACCTCCAATGCGCCCACCGTCGGCCGCAAACGTCGTGCAGACGACGACGAGGCAGAGCCCCGCGCGTCCATGTCCATGAAGCGTTCGCGCCCTGAGTCCACTTTGGTTGACCCTGCGAGCGTTGCGCTGCCCCCCGACCTCAGCCCTATCGAGGAGCGCAAGGATGGCGAGGACGTTAAGGAGGTCACGGAGGGTGTCAAGGAAGTCGAGCTGCAGGATGCGGCCCCTGTCGTTGCTGTTGCTGGCTCCAGCACAGATGCAACCGAGCCTACGGAAGACGCACCCATCGCAGACTCCGAGCCTACACCTATGGTGACAGATTCTAGCGCAGAAGGAGCAGAAGAGGTCAAGGAAACCGCTGTTGTAGTCGAGGAGCCTGAGAAAATCGTTGCAGAGGAGAAGGTGTCGGAGTCGAAGGACGTCGACGGGGAGTCTGTTGCGTCTACGAAGGTCGATGAAGAGGATGTTCAGGTGCAGGAGAGCGACACCGCCGCTGCAGAAGCCGCTGTCAAGCCCGCCGTGGCTGCCACGTCGCTCCCAGAGGATGTCGTCAAGGCTGATACACCATCCGCAACGCAGGTGGCCGCCGAGCAGGAGGCATAATGCACCTACCCGCGATGCTTTATATCACCTTGCATCTCCGCTTGCATCGGCTGGATGGGTCAGGCGTGCGCATGGCGGATGAAATGAAGGGTTGAAGGTTTGAAGGGATGCATGGAAAATGGAAGGAGGGTTAGATGGATCTAATGGCCGTAGAGGCTTTACATCGGTAATGTACATGCTTACGATATACGACGATACCCTGTCCGTGCGCATATACGTGTGTATACTATTTATGATTTGTCTTGTCGTACGTTACATTACTGTCATCGTGTTCGTTGCTAACTCAACAAGTCGGAAATTCGTGAATGTTCTCATGTGATGCGGGACCAGGGCACTCGATTGTCATAGAAGGACTCGAATAGAGTTGAGCCCTTTGTTTACCCTTCACCCCGACTTACAGAAAGTGAAGTTGAAGTGAAGACCCCTCTTCCAAAGAGGCTGTCCTCGGCACGCGGAGGAACACGAGGACGCGGTGCCCTCGAGTCCGTCGCGTCTTGCCTCTTGCTTCTTTCACCCAGCCACGGTGCTGCTCATATCAGCCTCAAACGAGTCAATCTTCCTCATCTTTGACTGGATCACAGATGTGATACGCCGAACACCGTTTCATGTCGACCTTTCCGGTTGTTTCGGGACGATGGCAGACGCTTACAATACTTGACTCCAACGTTTTGTGCGCATATACCCACCCAATCCTTGTCTTCATCGCCCCAACGCAACTCATCTTGCGCTACGATGAAGCACTTCTTGCAAGTGAACGCCGATCATGAACGTCATGGATTCCAATCGCATCTTGGATGCGGTGCTCTGGTCCAACAGCCAGTCTGCATGTTGGCCTCCCTCGTGCAGTCAGCCGCATGTCCCTCGCCCGCTGGCTCTGTCACCCTCCTGGGCCTGGTACACCCACACAAGCCCTCCCTGTTCGCAATTGGTCTGCTCCATCGGCCCGCCCTCATCGACATTAATATCGCGAGCTCGCGTGGTCCTCGCTCAGTGCGCATTGCACCTGCTGCTTTATAACCCTAGCGGCGTCCGGTCCTTTGACTTCTCTCTCTCTGCTTCAACACACTATACGGCATCTTACTGTCTACACTATTCTATCCAACGCTCTACACTATCACCGGCATCTCCTTTCTGTCTACGTCCACTGCCTCTTTGCGTAGCCTGTTGAACCTGTGATACACTCCACAGCCCTAGCCCACACTAGACGCCCGACTCCGCTCGAACGACTCAAAGCCCTACGCCATGTCGTCCTTCCTCAACCTCTTCCGCTCGTCCTCGCGGACCAAGTCCAGAAAAAACCAGGAGGAGGAAAAGAACAAGGGCAATGGACAGGAGCGGGCGGGCCCATCAGTTCGGGACTCCCAGCTCGAGGTACGGGTCGAGACCGCCGTGCACAGCTCCAGCGACGAGCGCCTACGCCAGGCCAATGGGCCCCATTCTGATTCTGATCCTGATCGGACGTCGCAGCCCCAGTCCCAATCCCAGCGTCCTGCCACCTCTCTTTCGCGTCTAGAACCTGGACCGTCAAAAGATCAAGGCGAGGGCCAGGAAGACGAGTTTGTAGTGGTAGAGCCATCCACACCTATCGCGACTAGCCTCCACTCCGCAGACATGCCCCTACGCCCGCTCTCGCCCCCGCCGCTCGACCTGGAGGACATGCCGCGGTACCCGTACACGTCGTGGTACCAGCAGACCGGCTCATCGCAGAGCTCGCTCGAGTCGCCGTCGACGCCGTCGAATATCTCGTGGATACCTTCCCCCGCATCTGGAAGCGGTAATGCGGGTGCGAGTGGAGGGGGAGGGGCAGGTCCGGCGAATCCCAACCCGAGCACGAGTACAACACCAAAACTTAAACCGTCTCCTTCGACGCTTTCCCTACCCGTGCATTTTCCACCACCGCCAGACCACAGCCCAACCGTCACACTAGGCGCAGCTGGACCCTCCGCGTCCGGCTCTGTCTCTGGGTCCGGTTCGGGACCTGCGGCGGCGGTAGCAAGCCCGTCACCACTGCACCACGCCCACGTCTTCGCACCGCGCCCGCGCATCACCTCGTCCAAGAGCACGTCCGCGCTGGGCGGGTACGGCGAGTTCGCCGCGCAGCTCTCGCCCATCGTCGAGCAGGACTACCTCTCGCCCGAGCGGCGGCCCGTCTCGCTCCCGCCGACGTCGAGCGGGAGCAAGAGCACGTCGCCCGTGGCGCTCACGAGTACGGCGAGTGCGGCGATGAGCCCGAGCGCGAGTGTGGGCGCGAGTGTGGGTGCGGGTGCGAGGGCGAGTGTCGCGACGAGTGCGGGTGGGAGCGCGCGGTCGCCGGTGTCGCCTGTTACGGTGGTGGTGCCGTCGCCGAGTAATGCGGCGATGAACCCGTTTCCGTTTCCTGTTGCGGGTGTTGCGGTGGGTATGGCGGGTGTGCAGCCGCTGCAGGTTCCGATGCCGCGCGAGGGTGAGCGGCTGAGGAAGGAGAGCGGGGCGTCGAGTGAGCTTGTTTCGTTCTCTCCTTCCTTTGTGTGCTCGCTGACGATGGAACTGCAGGATTCACCGCGCTCACAGCCCCGGCGCCGTCCCCCGTCCGGTCCACGAAGTCGACGTTCCTCTCCCGCCCGCTCAACCGCTCGCACAGTCTTTCTTCGACGCGTTCTCTTCCGCTTTCGACGCACACGCTCGGCGGCGCCTCGCGCATGTCGTCGGCGACGCCGCCCGTCATCCCGCCCATCGACCTGCGCCCGGAGTTCCCCGGCCCTCTGCACACGCTGCGCATCCCTGTGGCCTCGCCTGTTCGCGCGGGAGAGGCGGTGTCCTCGCCGTCGAGTACGCGGCGGCCGCGTGTGGAGACGGAGGCGTGGCCACGGGTTGCGGGGCCGGCTACGGCTGGGACGGGGAGGGAGTCGTGGCCGAGTTCGGGGAAGGCGGAGAGTTTTGCGACGGCGTATGATGGGGCTAGTCCGAGGAGTCCGTGGGGGAGGAGTGAGGAGGAGAATGTGGTTAGGGGGAAGGGGAGGGAGAGGGAGAGGGTGGAGGGAGTTGTAGGAGCGGGAGTGGGAGTGGGGATGGGTGGAGTGTTGGGCGTTGAGTTGGGAGGGGACGGGGGTGGGGGTCAGGTCAAGGACAGGGAGGATGTGAGCCCGTCGTCGTCGCTGGGCATCGACATCAACGAGACGCTGCGCTCCTTCCCAAAGCCGCCGGAGCCTGTGCACGCCAGGATCCCGTGGTCGAACTACCCGTACATCGTCCCAGGACCGGAGTTCCTCGAGTTCGAAGACACCGAGCTCGGGCCCTCGACGTCGCGTTTGTCCGTGCACGATCCGTTCGCGCACGCGCCCGACGCGGAGGTCGGCTCGGTGCACGCCGTCCGCCGCGAGCAGTCGGAGCAGTCCGCGCGCTCGGGCGAAGAGGCGCGCCGTTCGGCTGCGTCTGCATCGTCGTCGTTCATCGACCGCCGGTTCGCCTCGTCGACGCTGTTCGCGTCCTCGAGGGCTGAGACGCTCGTCGCGTCCAGCATCGCGTCGCGCCGGTGCTTAGCGCATCCGCCGCCCAAGTACTCGCCCAACAATAGCAACAGCGAGAGCACGAGCGCAGGTTGGGGATGGGCGCAGGGCGGCAAGGGCAAGGGCAAGGGCAAGACGAGAGCGGGGACTAATAGCGATGTCGCGCGTATCCTGTTCTGGATGGGATTTGTGATGCCGTGGTGCTGGCTGGTGGGCGGGTGGCTCGTCCCCGCTGAGCCGGAGGATGCGTATTGGGGCGTTCAGGGGGGCGTTTTGCCGAGGTGGGCGAGGAGCCGGCGGAGGCAGCAGGGGAGAGAGGAGAAGGAGAGAAAGGGGAGGCAGCAGGAGAAGCAGCCGCAACCTCAGGATCAGGCTCAGAGTGAGGGTCAGACTCCAGAGAAGCCGCGGTCGTCGACGCCGTCTACGCATCCGTATGGAGGATATGGGTTGTTTGTTGCGCCGTCGGCTATCGAGCTCGGTGCGAGCTCGCGGACGATGCTGGAGCTGAAGCATGATCTGTACGACGAGGACAGGGAGAGGAGGATGCCGGTGAATCGGTGGGTGAAGCGGTGTCGGTGGGCGGTGATCATTGGGATGGTTGTTTTTGTGGGCATTTTGGCGGTTGTGGTTTTGGTTGTTGCGGCGGAGACGAACAAGCGCTGAACGCTGGGGATGTCTTTTGTCGTTTCCTTTGTTTGACTTTTGGACGGGGACATTCTATTTTATTTGAGTACTATGAGCACGGCATTGGATAGTGTTTGCTGCAAATTTGTGGGGAGAGTTAGGCTACAAGGTTTTATGAAAGTTGGGGATAACATGGGAATGAAACTGTATTTAGAGCTTTCTGACATAAATTTGGCATGTGCCGATGAGATGCCGCGTCCAGAATGGAAAGTGTTGACCGTCGACGCGCTCTTCTCATCCCAACCATGTCCTCTCTCTTCTCCCTCTAGACCGTTTCTTGCAAGGAACAACGAGGACCAGCGAGGTAAGATAAGCATCCCCATTGGACTATCATGATGACCAACCCACGCTTATACCAGCAGCGACGACAACTGCCTTTGTTCCCGCAAGCCCATGACGCTGAAGCCAGCCAGCCCGCATCCACCACCGTACTCCTTTGTGCCACACGTCTCCAATGAACGGTCAGACTGTTACAGAACAGCTGTACACCGACAAAGACGCCCTGAACGACCCTGAGCTCAATGGCCACGCTCTCCGCCCGCGCTCATCCACCATCCGCGCCAAGCACCTCCCTCATGCCCCTCTTTCCCTCCCCCTCGACCAGTCGCTACCGCTGACAACAATACCTACGACTACGTCCCTGGATACGGCTAGGCCTGACGCGACGGTACACGATCTGTACCAAACACCCGTCACTCGCTCAGAGACCACGTCGACCATCCGGCCGACCGGTCACCGCGCGAACACGTTCCACACACTTCTGCAAACCGATACCTCGTCCAAGAAGCCCAAGTCCAAGCCAAATACTGACACCAGTGATGCTAGGAGACCCAGCAGCTCTCACTCGACCAGGTCGAACCGTTCGACCCACTCCAACTACTCCAACCCGGACGAGACACCCAAGCCGAGCGCGTTCCTCCCCCGCGCTTTCACCCTTGCTCCCAGCTCAGACTACCATGTTCCGCCTGTCCCTCCTCTTCCCACAGGCTCATCAGCGCACGTGCCGCCGTCAAGCAAGCCGCGCTTCGGGCTCGGCCAGCTCCTGCCCAAACATGCGCTCTTCCTCGCTCGTGTGAACATTCACCAACTGTCCAGCGTCCCGCTCGTGAGCGGTGAATTCGGCGTGCGGTGGCGCGTCAAGGGCGTCACCAACCCGTCCAAGGCTGGCTTCGGGAAGCCGAAGCGGACGCTGAAGAAGAGCGCGACTGCCCCTGCGGGGCAGGTGACGATCGAGGAGAACGCGTTAGGAGAGGAAGAGGGCGAGGATGCGGCGGATGCGGGGTTGGGGCAGGTGTCGCCGCGCGGGAGCTCGTCAGATGGGATGAGTATGCGCGAGCTTGAACCGGGGCCCGGGCGCCACCACGACGAACACGAGCGGGGAGGCTCGCCGTCGATGTCGGATGCGCACAGTATCGCAGCGTCGACTAGCACGCGCTCGACGTCAAACTCGTACGGACAAGGGCATGGGCAGGGGCCCGGAGATCCCAGCCCGTTCATGTCCATTCCCTCCGTCGTCGTCTCCGCGAGCAGCCCAATATCCGCGCCGAATTCTCATCCTTACCGTCCGCCGTCCTCGCTGCACACCGTCAGCACACAGAGGACTGCAAGCAGCGCGACATCGTCGTCCGCTGCCTCTTCTCATACACCCGGAAGCACGCCTGGGTTCCGCAATCTGCGCCACCTCTATCCGGGCGCACCGAGGAGCGCCACTGCCGCGTCGCTCGACTCGTCCGTGCTTGCTCTTGCGGCCGATTTTTTTCCAACAGCTACTAGAGGGGGAGCACAGAACTCAGACAAGCCGTCGCTCGTCACGAGCGCGCCGTCCCTTGAGGAATTCGCGAGTGCGAAAGGACATACGCTGTTCGGGCCCTTGAAGGACCACGCAGTCGAGTGGGAGCAGACGCTGAACTTTGTCTTGCAGATGGGGGTTAAGAAGGGGAAGGACAAAGGCAAAGAGAGGGAGGATAAGGTCAAGGCCAAGGACAAGGGCAAAGGAAAGGAAGAGAAGGAGGTGGGCGAGTTGGCGGACTGCGAGGCGCGGTTTGTTGTTATGCAGGTAAGAATGGATAATTCTCGGTGCTCTTCGCTCCGCCACACGATGATTGACTCGTGATATTTGTTACTGCAGCGCGTCGTCCCCGGTGACCCGAATGCGCCTTCTAATCCGCGGCTTGGCGCTATCACCCTCAACCTTGCGCAGTACGTCGACGCGGGGAGCGTTACGCGCCGGTACCTGCTCAGGCAGAGCAAGACCAACGCCGTGCTCAAGGTGCGTTATCGGCGCCCCCATTCCCCTGCCTTACACCACACTGACTTGCTCCCTCCCTCCCAGGTAACCATCCAGCTCGAGCACATCGGCGGCGAGACCGCGTATGTCGCGCCGCCGCTGCCCAAGGGCGAGATCCTCGGTGGAGTCGCGGGGCTGCTCGACAACGACGTGTACCGCACGCGCCCGCGCGACATCTACGTCGGCAGCACCGGCGGCGCATGCTCGTCCTCGGACGGGGAGTCCCTGTCGGCCTCTTCCGGCGGGGGAGGCACCCCGTCCAAATCGGCGTTCGCGTCGTTTGGCGAGCTCGGTCATCCCTCGCCGGCAGGCGGCAAAGACAAGACAGGCGGCAGCGCGTTCTGGGGCGGCCTGGGCGAGTGGAGCAAGGACGTGCGTGCGCAGCGGAGGAAGAAGAAGCGACGAAAGCAGCAGCGCGATGCGCATGGGAATGCGGTGCGCACGCGGCCGTTTGATCTGTCGAGGTTGCCTGAGGTGCATGGCGTGAGAGCGACGGAGCGGCTCGTGGATGCGCTGTTTAATCCCGTGGCGACGACGGGGACGACGGTGTCGCCGTTTACGTATTATGTTGGCGGGAGCGCGTCTGAGGACGAGGACGATCTCCACGGTGCGGATGCGCGCAGTGTTGTTAGCGTCAACAACGACGGCGCGGGTCTTGGTGTAGGCGGGGATGCAGATGGGGACGGAGGGACGGGAAGCGCGCTTGAGGACGCGGAGATCATGGACGAGCACGAGAAGGCAAGGTGGCGATTCGCGGCGTCCGCCGAGGATCTCACGTACGACGCGGACGACAACGATGACGCCGTCGGGGATAGACTCGGCCCCGGCGAGGGCGACCGCCGGCGCCGGTGGTGGATGGTGCGTAACAGATCCGAAGACGCGCTCTCGGCGCTGTTCCCCGCGGACGACGCGAGCTCGTTCCACACCGCGCGCACGAGCACGAGCCGGACGAGCACAAGCGGGCAGCGCCCGCCGTCGTCGCTGCGCCGGCGCAAGCCGGCGCCGGGCGAGCTCGACGAGCTCAGTATCTATGGTGGTCAGCGCGAGAACGGGGGAGGAGAGGAGAACGTGGGCAAGCGGCCGTGGTGGCGGAAGATGCTCCGCCAGAATGGGACCGCGCTGGAGAGCTCGACGCCGAGCATCCACGTCCAGACGCCCAGTATCTCGATGCCGCCTTCAAGGCCATCTACGCAGTCCCTGGCTCCGCCTTCGCTCACCTGATTTCTCGGAGGGTCCGCATCAATTCCTGGTTCCACTGTCATGAACATGACGCGCCAGACGATACCCCTGGTCCCCGGCCGTCTGACCTACTCTACGCTACGCACCGTCTAACGAAACTCAATGTGGATATCTAGAGGAACATAAACTATCACGCATACATACTCAAACTCAGCATGCATACACGGCATCGATTACCGTATCTCACTCTTTCTTGGCTTTAATTCTCGCGGATTCTCTTACCCTAATTGCTCCCATTTTGCTTTCGTTCTTTTTGTGGATTTCTTTCTTTCTTTCCTTCTTTCTTTCTTTGGTTTCTTTCTTTCCTTGGTTCGTTTCTCTTCAGGTCGTCACAGCCTATACTCAATAGATTATTACGGCAGCAGTTGGTTTTGCATAACGTCGTGGCGGGTCAGCTTGGAGGTGTTCATCTTTTATTAAACTTGGGGTCCTTGGATAGATGTTTGTCTACGAATAACATCGACGACGCTTAGTGACCTTCGGACAGCATCGGACTACTCGCGGAGGATGTTTTCCGGAAAACACCGAGAACTCCAGGTTCACGCGCACGCGTCAGTGTTGCCTTCCGTTGTTGCTCTCAACAACACTCTCAGCGTGGACGAAACTGAGCGTATTGAAAGTAAGCCTTTCCATCGTTCTTTTCCCCACCTAAATAACACGCCGATTTTCAGTTATAACAGATATCTACGGGATAAATTTCATCGGAAACTTCCGATCAACCCTTTGGTGTATTTTTACTGTGTATCCACGCTGCCAGGTCCGATCTAGCTGTTCAATCACTTTCTACTCGCGTTCACCAACCCGGGCCGCGCGATAGCAAGCTTCTCGTAGATTGATTGTCCAATGAGTACATGCACGTTTCTCGCACGCGCGTGTTCGCGATCTCCTGACCAGAAGCTGGTGTAATTTAAGAGCGGGACATACGCTCCCCCCAAGAACGTTGACGCCCGCTGCAGCAGATAAAGCGTAATGCTACTCGGTTTCAAGCCCGTCGATCCGTGCACTCGTATTTTCCTCCTGGCGACCACCCCGATGTGGCGTTTATTGTGTGCTGCGCTCGCTGCGGTTGGCATAGGCTCTGTCTCAGGGGCGGATACCGGGATTGTGCCGTCGACTTACACGGCAGCGGGCGCTTTCCCCACATCTGCATATGCATCCTACTATAACTCTCCCACTGCGACGTCCGCGCAGGTACAGCCAGTCATCTCCGATCCAGTGACGGTACGTCTGCCCCGAACATTGACGAGTCGACATAAGTTACTTACTGCTGTGATTGAAACATCCAGCATAAAGTGTTCCCCCTGGTTCTGACCGATCCGAACGACTTTCCGAAAGTTGTGTTTCATTTTATCTCGACTGTACCGTGTGAGCTCACGACGCCATAGAACGACACATGGGACCCGCACACATTCCCTCCGGCCGCTTCCAGCACGACGCTGCTCGAACAAGCAATCGAGCAGATCAAGGTCATAGCGAAGAACCCTGCGTTTGGAAACAACACGTGCGCTCAGTGCCAAGCAGGGCTCGAGGTCGCCAAGTTTTTGGCACTTGCCGCTCCGGAGCAAGGGCCGAACCTGGCAGTGGCGATCTGCGAGCACTTTGGCTTCGCCCCGAATTGTCAACAGCAGTACGACTGGACCGCCTACGGTCCTGTCCTAACTCAGGTAGCTTCGTACGGAAACTTGGGGGGCTACGATGGACAGGCGAGTGCTCCATATCCTTGATCGTATGTTTTCATGGCTGAACTTGGCTGTGTAGCTGTTATGCTGGTGGTTCCTCAGTCTATGTCCTATGCCTCCGACCTCCCCACTCAATATGACAGGATACTTCGCGAAACCAAAACCAGACCCGCTTCCTCCCCCGAAACAGCCAAGCGGAAAGTTGCTGAAGGTTCTCCACGTTTCAGACCTGCACCTTGACCCGCGTTCGTTTCTTCCAATTTCCCGTTACTCAAGCCAAACTAACGGTTTTGGCGACAGGTTACGCCACTGGAGCTGAGGCAAACTGCACAGATAACCTCTGTTGTCGCAAGAACGTCAACATTACTGACAGTCCTCAGACAGTACTTTTCCCAGCACCTCGATTCGGAGCGTACCTTTGGTGAGGGGCTAACTGACATATTCCTCTTCCTGAGCTGAATTAGACGTGGAATTAGCGACACACCATATTCTTTACTCTTGTCTGCCATGGAGGCGATTCCACCTCTTACCGGAACGGAGGAAGGAGGATTTAACTTCTCATTGTTTACCGGAGATATCACGCCTCATGATCCTGAAAACCAGTACTCCAGGTATCATTTACACCCTCATCGTTGTTTTGCCGCGTTGAGCTCATAAAATCATCAGAGCATTCGTCGAGTATGTGGAGGTAAGTATGATTTTTGCGTCAATGAAATCCTGGGATAAGATACGTGTAGGTGGTAATCTACGACGTCCTCAAAAAATACGTTGGCCCGGCACCCGTATATGCTACACTCGGAAACCATGATATATACGATCAGTGAGTGGTCATATTAAACATAGCCTTCGATGTCCTACTGATCTACTCGTGTAGATTCCAGTCAGCTCCGTACTCTATGGGTGGCGCTCTAGCCACGCAATACAACTGGTAAGCTAAATCAAGGGTTGTGGGTGAGCGGCAATAAGATATGGACGCAGGCTCTACGAGCACATCTCCAAGATGTGGGAGCATGAGGGATGGATGTCTGGCTCTCCGATAGAGTACGCTCGCACTCATTATGCGGCGTACTCCGTCAAGCGCACCGACGGCCTCAAAATCATATCCCTTAACACGAACTTGTGTATGTACTTCGCATTCATACGCCTTATATCTGCTTGATTGATTTCAATCTTGACCTTTAGGGTACAAGTGAGTCCGTCCCATAATCCGTTTCATCAGGCTGACCCACACAATACGTAGCCTGAACTATTTCGCATACATCAATGCAACGGACCCGGATACTTTCGGAATTCTACGCTTCTTAGCGGACGAGCTTCAGGATTCAGAAGATGCTCAGGAGAGAGGTAAGGTCGTTATCATAGTCAGCCATCATTTGGGCACTGAGAAAATCCAGTGTGGATTATCGGTCACGTTCTTAGTGGCTGGGATGGGACCAACACTCTCAACAACCCGAGTAACTTGTGTGAGTGCCATTACCCCTGATTCAACTTGTATCAGAGCTGACGGCGTGTCTTCAGTTTACCAGATGTAGGGACCAGACCTGAGCTGAGTCGTGCTAAGTTGACATTCCGTAGTGTGGATCGTTACTCGCCACACGTCATCGCGAGTTAGTAGTGCGTTCCACAGATTAACCTCCAGCTTACTTTGATTCCAGACATTTTCTGGGGTCACACGCATGAAGACCAGTTCTCTGTACGTCTGAACACGCCATTGAATTATCTATCTCATTCTATCACAGATTTTTTACGCCAACAACGGGACCAATATGAGTGCAGAAACGGCTCAAACTGTTTCATGGGTAAAGTCACCGTATCATAAACAGTATGCCACTTGACATGTCAACCAGATTGGCCCTTCTCTTACTCCGCTCACCAACTTGAATTCCGGTTTTCGTGTCTACGAAGTCGATTCTGCGGTAAGAAAAGGGCTAGTTCGTCTTGGCTTGAGAAGTGGCTTGCTCACCTCTGTGTTCGTAGACATTCGACATTGTCAACGCATATACGTGAGCGATGAAGCTGTCATTGTTCATTGTCACTTCCTGATGCACAAACCAAGCTGGGTGAGTAAGGTCAATGAATACCCAAGCCTTGACGATCAGCTCGAGTACGGCCCATCATATTTCTTCGAGTACAGCGCTCGTGAAGCATATGGAGGCGATATCGATTGGCCCGAGGACGCTCCTCTGAACGCTACATGGTGGCACCTCGTAACCGAACGTGAGACTGCCTCATCATGCACCATTGTCTTTTCCTTACGATGATGTTTAAAGAAATGGAGAACAACTCATCGCTTGCTAAAGTAGGCAGTCTGTATCTCTCGAACTTACAAGTCTAACCTGAACATGACCTTGTAGCTTTTTAGCACGTATCAGAGCAAAAGCTCGGCGGCAGCGTCTGAATGCGATGAAGAATGTCTTTCGGCTAGAATATGCTACATGCGGAGTGGGTCCGCTAGCTTGGCGTGGCAGAACTGCCCTCCGAACTACGGGTCATCTAGTTAGGCCCGAAGGCACCTACCGTAGGTGTCCTCATGTCTGTCATCATAATGGACCCAACAGCGTATGCACAGCTTTGCCTGAGATGTGCAGAAATGCGTTCGTGCTCAGTCTGCCATCTCTTTGTCATGTGAAACAAACTGCGTAATGTTTCACTATGGGTTAGATTAAAACAAACTCATAACTACTACTGCTTTGTTTGTTCCATTTTCGCTCCCTCCGAATACACTCGCACGGTCTGAATCCTTTTGAAAGTGATATTCCCCCAGGCCTCAAAGTCCCGTTGCTTAACATCGTGTGTCAAAGCATATGATACCAGTCTTCGGCCAAGTTTGGGATGCTTTCTCATGATGAGGGTCGTTCAACGAATTTAATCCTCCGGTCCCCTGCAATACAAGTCACAGGATCAAAGGCTTACAAGATACGGATGCTCGGTGTAATCCATAGTATTTTTCATCATAAGTAGCAACGTTATTATGTCACTGATCCATGCTCCGTTATTCACCTCATCCTAATGAAGTTGTACTCCTATCATTACGTCCTGCCCATAGATGCGTTGCCAGACTTTTCACTCTGTTAGCCTGTTTCGCAACTCCGGTGGCTGATGATCTTCCCACGGTCTGAGACTTTACGCGTTACGGACTGCGGTCACGCAATCGGTTGGTTTTGCCTTGTTCTTCTCCCCTCACTCGCTGTCCGCGTGGACTAAGACCATCCTCGACGCATGTTTTGTTGGTTATACTTTTCAATCTTACTCTTGAAATCACCACGCAGTCTCATCTTGTAACTCCATCTCGCAGCTCTGCCTTACCGCCAAAAATGTCTCTCATCAACGTACCGCATGAGCTTCTAGTTCTCATAGTTCAGCACACCGACATTCAAACGATTCTATCCTTACAAAAGGCAAGAAAACTGTCAAGTCACTGTGGTGCGCCCACTCAAATGGACGACGGCAGACTTGCAGAGCGTTATACAATGCGACTCAGGATAAACAGTTATGGCTCATTTTCTTGCAGCGCTTGGTTCACAGCAAAAACGCCCCTTTACATTGCTTACTCCAAAAATTCAATAGTCTCACTTCACAGCAAGTTCAAGCTCTTGCCTGTCGTTCTGCTTATCTTTGCGATGCATGGGCGCATAACAGCCTCACGGCGCGTCACATTATCCGATCCGATCTACCGCGTTCAGTTACGTGGCTCAAGCTGGTCGAGGGCCGATGGCTTCTTGTGGCTTCTATGGATACGATGTGCAGCCGTTTGGAAGTCTACGACATTTCCGCGACTGGGAAAGGAATCTTCGGGCCTCTCGCCGGATGCTATCTCTCAGGGCCAATCACCAGTGGAGAGGCAGATATTCGAAACGGTCAGCTTCGCGCGGCGGTAGCAGTTGACGCGAGGTATGGGTCGCTATTCCCTTCTTGACGCGCTCTAATGATATCAGGGTTCCGCAGCTGCAAGTCATGTTGCTCCACGAGATGGAAGGCGTTCATTGTTTTGCCAAGGCCATAACTCTGACTGGCTACGGCGAAGTAATGTTGCTTTATGAGGATATCGTCGTTTGTGGCATTAAGGACAACATCGCTACTCCGCATGTCGTCTGTTTGGATTCCAATCACTCCCATCGTTTAGAAACCGTTCCTGATAACAAGGTATGGCTTACTCGCTTTAAAATCGTTTGAGAAGCATATGTTCACTAATATCCAAAGGGAACCCGGAAAAAAGCTTGTATATGGAACGGTATGATCGTCACTGTCGGGGTCATCGACGTCAAACTATACAATCTTCCCTCATCCGAAAAACCTCCTGTGCTATGCCAGACACTGCTTTTGCCTATCTCCATGAGCGGTGAACTCGAAGAAGTGTCATTCAGCACTGGACACGCACCATCGTTTTCAGCGCCTTTCAGTCGCTCTTCATTGTGCACAGGACTCTCTTGGATAAGACCAGTCGTAGTACCGGAAGATGCTAATGAAACTCCCGACCTAGGTAACATCGCCCAGTTGACTTTGAGTCGCTGCCAAGATCCGGAGCCAATAGCCGAGTACGAGTTGACCGAGCCTAGGGCTTTCGCCAACTCCTTCGATACAACATCTTTCACAACAGGAGGCTCTGGGTATCGGGCGTTGTATGTTCATATGACGTCTGAATCTTGCATTCAATTTCTAAGCCTCTTTCCGGAGCCTGTTCTTGGGCCCACCTTGGAGTGTCATGACGCACTACCCAGTCTGTCCTCTTTTCCGCAGATAGATTATGACGACGCTCTGGGGATTGTAGTCATCGGTAACCTGGCTGGGGAGCTAGCTATAGTCGACCTCGTCGGAACTTCGCTCGAGTCCGTGTTCGAGGGCGAGCGCGTGCCATCAACTTCGAACGATGGCACATCTGGGCTGGTACCGACAGTAGGTCTCCGCAGATGAGCCATTTTATAACAAGCGCTAACTCAGTCTTCAGTCCCGAATTCCAATTGACGTTGTTCCATCGCCTTGGAATTGGTCGGTCGATATGTGCACCGAGGTTTATGAGGAACTGTTAATCTCAGACCACATTGCATCAATCGAGTCTTCTGAACTCGACTCGTTGCCAGAGAACTGGAGAGATCAAGGACCTCTGCGTTGTCTCATCCATCGATGCGAAGACGTACCCTTTCGCGAAGACTTGTCTTTCGAGCTGTCCCACACGTTCGAATACATTGGTCGGGCGCACCTCATTCTCTACGACAGCATGATCCATCGTACGCTTTTATCCAAGGGGGGCCTCTACTTCCTGCATGAGGGCGGCTACCAGGCAGATAACTTCTTCGTGTTCCCAGGAGGTACTACTCTGAACAGCATCCTAGCTTGTATTCGCGAATCTCCCCATACCGACTTCTCCATACTCGATCTCGAGGAGGTCATTATGCGTTCTTGGACAACCATAGACAAAGAGGACAACATGAGCGGATTTGCGGTGGCAGAACGACGCGATCACTCTAGAAATCGGTTTGAGGACATGCGGTCTAGGGGAGGTTGTCCATCGATGTGGCTCACTAACGGAATCTGGCGAGTACCACATAGACCAAACAAAACATGGCACTGACATCGACGGCCTTACAGGCTTGCGGAAGACGAGGAGATAGGTGAAGTACGAAATGATAAGGAAGGCCGTTGGAAGGCCCAAGTTCCTGCGTTGCCTGCGCTGAGGAATGCTATTCCTCTGCAAGACGTTTCCATGAGCGAAGTACAGGGAGACGGTTCTGTTCTAGCGAGGTTGTAATGGTGTTCCTTGCGCACAAAAGGTTGTGAATTATATTGATATCTTCTCGATGAATGATAGTTTGTCGATGACCTGAATATCATGGTAGAATCTCTGACTCCACGCAGGCGTGACGGGTGTCAAAGGCCACGTCGGCTACTATTCAGACCGAGCTTAGGCTTGTTCAGAGCTCTAGCAGGACGCCAACTCTTCAGCAATTCACTTACCACCGTGCGTTAGAAGTCGGAATCCGTGAATAGTGCTATATACCAGTAACTTGCGTTTTGACCGAGGTGCACGGTGAACATGCCCTCTAAGGGTTTGTAGGGCCATATACGGTGGGAAGAGATCGAATGTCTATGTATTTGCATCGTCAAACGCAGCCTTCTAACAAACAAAGAAACGTGCCAGCAACTAAGTCGTCACAAGGTAGCGTCGATTATAATGTACATTATGTGTGACAGCTATGAGCGACATTTCTCGAAGCTGTCCTGAATAATCGAGATTCGCAACAAATTGAAGGCTGGTAGCCGAAGAGACCCCGACTCGCCAACTGCCTCTTCCGACTGGTCTTCCATGGTCTCTCCCCATTGCCCGTGCCTTCTCGTCCTCCTTCAGCTTCAGAGATGCTGCGCTGGTCTGCGGTTCTTACGTCTGCTCTTTCTGCCTATGTCAGTAAGGGCATCGAACTCCGCCGGTGTGCTCGTCTTCTTCGCTACTTGAGTGAGAGCCGGGGATTCCCTCGCTGACTGCGCACTCGCTCCACCGTTCACAGCACTTCTCGACCTTCTGTTGATATTATTCCACGCGCACAGCCGCCTACGCTGCGCGAAGCTACTTCTCTTCCTCGTTCAATAATTTAAGTTTGGCTTTGGGTGCGATGCAGGGGGAGACCCATGCCTGTATTGGTGAACAGCTCCACATCTTCTTATCGGGCTTGTCACGAAGGTGCTACTCTGAGTTAGCCCGTCGACTAGGCTTTTGAATTTTCGATAATGGAAGGGCCCTTGCTACTAGGTTCTATAGGTCGAGTGACGGCTTGACCGAAGCAGCCGAGGAGGCTATCCGAAGTGTCTGATCTTCCCACGGACCCTAGTTTCGCGAACGCCGCGTATCTTGATCTCCTTGGCTCAATACCCCTTGCCTTAGCCCTAAGCTCAGTACCAGTACTAGTGTATCAAGTGATGGGCTTAAGTCCGCGAGGATTTCGTGATATCACCAGTTTACCCTTTCAATCTCTTTCTAGTGGCATAGATCATGTCGCTCATCAGCGTCCCACAGGAGCTTCCGATCCTCATAGTCCAGCACACAGGAATCCGAACAGCTCTGACCTTGCGTTTGGTACGATCTATCAAGCCATCGCGTCTGTGAACTCGATCAAGTGCCTTTCGATAGATCTGTAGAACGTTGTACGACGCAACGCATGACAAGCAGTTGTGGTTCGTTTTGCTACAGCGCCTAGTGGAAACCAGGAATGCCCCTCTCCCTTGTTTACTTCAGAAACTTGAGGGCCTAACGTCCAAGCAAGTTGAAGCGTTATCCTGTCATTCTGCTTTCCTTTGCGATGCATGGGCACATGAAAGTCTCAGGGCGCGACATGTTGTACGATGGAATCTACCGCGGTTGGTTACATGGCTCCGGCTAATCGAGCCACGCTGGCTTCTTGTGGCTTCTATGGACGCCGACAGTTTACAGCAGCCTCGAGATATACGACATATCCATAGCGGGAAACGAAGAGTTTAACCCACTCACCAGATGTTATTTTGCAGGTCCAATCACCAGCGGAGAAGCAGATGTCCGAGACGGCCAACTTCGCGCGGTAGTGGCAGTTGACACGAAGTACGTTTCCTTTCCTTCTTTCGATGGCTGCTAAATAAGAGAATAGGACTCCGCAGCTTCAAATGCTGTCTCTACATGAGATGAAAGGTAGTCATAACTTTGGCACGACTAGAGTTATCAATGGCTACAGCGAAGTGATGCTACTTCATGATGATCTCGTCTTGTGCGGTGTCAAGGACAACGTCGCCATTCCTCACGTTGTTTATATGAAGGAAGGCAAGTGTCAGCTCTTGGGAGCCGTTCCGAACAGCTATTTTTAGACTTGCTCTTGCTTTATATCCGAAATCTAATATGAAATTGTTCTGAAACTTAGGGAAACCGGACCAAAGCTTGCATATGGAACGATATGATTATCGCTGTCGGAGTCATTGACGTCAAGCTATACACCTTTCCTTCACCCGACAAGCCCCCCGTACTATGTAGGACACTGCCTTTACCTACAAAATGAGTGGCGAAGTGGAGGAAGTGTCCTTCAACAACGGACTCGGACGTGCGCTTGCGTCACAGTCCATTGCATCATTTCTCGGTCACTCTCCAGCGTCCTCAGAACTATCTTGGATGCGGTCAGTCGTACCGGTAGACGAAGAGTATTCAAACACAGATATAGGCGCCGTTGCCTAGTTGACTCTGACTCGCTGTCAAGAGCACGCACCTGCAGTTGAGTATAAGTTCACGAATCCCATGGTTCTCGCTAGCTCCGTTGGTGCAACATCGTTCATGACAGGAGCCTCCGGTGGCCACGCATTGTACATCCACAAGTTCCCTCAACCATGCATCAAGTTCCTAGACCTATTGCCTACGCCTGTTCCTGGACCGACACTAAAACACCAGGAAGAACTTCCTGGTCTTTTCCTTTTCCCCCAGATAGACTGACGACGCTCTAGGGAGTATGGTCATCGGAGACTTAGCTAGGGAGCTCGCTATAGTAGACCTCGTCTGAACTTCGCTCGAGTCTCTGTTTGAGGGCGAGTGCGTGCCATCAACTCTGAGATCTGATCGATGACACATCTAGGCTAGTAACAACCGTAGGTGCTATTGGGTTAAGCGATACAAAGCACACCCTGACCCCACCTTTAGTCTTCAGTGCCACTTAACGTCGTTCCGTCTCCCTATACTCGGCCGGTTGGTATGAGTATGAAGGCATACGAAGAGGATCTGCTCTTCCCCGATCGTATCCTACCCATCGAACCATCTGAGCTCGATTCCTTACCAGAAAACTGGAGGAACCGAGAACCTTTGCGTCGTTTCAGTCATCGATGCGAAAACGTTCCTTTCCGTGAGGACCTTTCCTTCGAGCTCTCACACACCTTTGAGTATCTCGGTCGGGCCCATCTTATTCTCTACGACAGCAGTCCATATCACGGTCGTCTGTTGCTGTCGAAGGGCGGCCTCTACTTTCTGCACAATGCCGACAGCGAAGCGAGATGCTTCTTGGTGTTTCCCGGGGGCACAACGTTGGACAGCATCCTAGCATGTATACGTGAATCCCCCGATGCCGATTTCTCTGCGCTGCAGCCCGTGGACGTCTCCATGCGTTGTTGGTCTTCGAATGATACAGAGGACACGATGAGCTATTATACAGTAGCTGAGCGACGTGATCACTACAGAAACCGTTTCCAGGACATGCGCTGTAGGGGCGGACATCCTTCGATGTGGCTCACTAATGGAGCGTGGTGAGTACAGTACGCTTCGATCTGTGTTCACCGCTGATGAGGTGGACGTCTACAGGCTTGCGGACTCCGAGGAGATGGACGAGTTGGGATACGACGACGATGATCGCTGGAAAGAACTGGTTCCTGCGCTGCCCGCGCTTAAAACCAAGGATCCTCAGTAAGCTGTTGTTAACGAGATACAGGAAGAAGGAATTATACTAGCCATACCGTCATAGCTTGCATTCGCTCACAGACGATCCGTTTACTATTTTTGAGGCTGATGCCAAAAAATGAGATGATAAACCACAGTTGGGGCACTCCGAGACCAAGACTGGCTTAAAGGGGCCAGTGACCGGTGAAGGCTGAACGTTGAACGTTGAGAATCCATACACTCAAACCTACGGACGGACCATTTCACGACAATCTATCCAGCGCCTGACTCGACGTGAAGAGTGTCAACGATCATCTCGGTTGTGACGATGATTGTACAGTCCATATGTGACGAGCATCTGATGGATTGACTGACGCCGTCCGTTGAAGGACAGAACTAGAGTGACATGACAGGGTATTACTCTACCAGTCATATGATAAGCACGAGATGGCCTCCCTTCAAGAAACTCTGAGGAGCGTACGGAGAAACAGGGCATAGTCTGGTGCATCCACGAGCGAGAGCAAGCCCGTGATTCAAATGTCTGGGCAATTAGGTTGTCTAAAGAGCAGCAATATAGTATGTCTGTGGTATCCGTTAGCGACAACCGTTAGACGCGTCCTCAGACAATAGGCGATACTCACAATGAATGGAAGTCTAGTCGAAGAGACCGCGGCTCGCCGACTGCTTCTTCTGTTTCCTGCGCTCTGCCCGTGCATTTTCCTCCTCTTCCTTCAGCGCCGCCGTGTCTACATCCGGCTCCTGCGTCTGCGTCTGCGTCTGCGCCTTCGCCTCCGACACGATGTCCTCCTGGACCTCCACCTGTACCTCGGGGACCTCCTCAACCGCCACGTTCGCCTTCTTCGATGGTGCATTCGAGCTCGAGCCAAGGATACCCTCGCTGACCGCGAGCTCACTCTCCCGCTCACGGCGCTTCGCGAGCTTCTGCTGCTGCCGCTTCTCCTCACGCACAACCGCCTGCGCCGCACGCAGATCCTTCTCTTCCTCATTTACCTCCTTGGCCTTGGCCTCATGCGCAACGCGGCGCTGCTCGGCGGCGCGCTCGCGCACTAGCAGGCGGAGACGCATGCCTTCGATACCGAGGAGCTCGCACTTGGTGTTGAGGAGGTAGTTATCAAGACCACCGTGCTGGATACGCGTTCACAAAGCATGAGAAACACGTGAATAAGACGCATACACGCATAAATATCAGAGGACCCTTGGAAGAAGCAGCAAGACGCACCTTCTCTATACATCGCAAAGCCCTCGTCGTCACCTTCACCCGCACACCGCCGAGCGCCTCCGACGGGATCCGCTTGTGCTGCACATTAGGCAGCCACGTGCGGCGCGTCTTCTTGAGCGAGAACGGGACGTTGTTGCCCGAGAGCTTCTGCTTGCCGTGGAATAGGCCTTGCTGGGCGCGCTTGAAGGGCAGCGACTGCGTCAGGCGCTGTGTTATTGCCGCAAAGTTGGGTAGCGTCGGTATCATAATGTTCGAGACGCGAAACGCGCAAGGAAAAGAGGAGAAGGCGGGACAAAGGACAAGGGCGCGCTGTAGTGGGCAGAGGCTGCAGCGGCGAGCGGAGGAAAGTCAAAATGTCGCCGGGTCGGGATTCGGAGGTTCGGTCGTTCGTGTAACAGCAACATACCTAGTTGGGATATGTTATCTCCTATTTCGGTTTTCTGGTTGTCGGGGCAAGAAAATTATTATGCGCCTATTCCGAGGAGCAAAGTATTTTGTAAATCGTATGGTAAGCTACAGCAGTTTCTTCCCTCTAAAGACCCAAGCGACACCACAAACGCCTATCGAATAGACAGATAGGACACCCATAGCAACACTGTCGGACGCATACATTGTCTGCAACGAGAGGTTGACGACACCTGTCGCAACGTTTGCCTATGTAGAGTTGAATTATGAGCATGATGACATGATGAAACGCGTGCGTCACTTACGAGAAGGAAAACAGCCATCCCGTTCTTATTGATGGCCTCAAACAGCGCTGGCGCCCCTCCAAGCGCCCCCTCAGCGCTCAGCTTCTCTCGTAAAACGGTCTTTCCCGTCGGGTCCGTCGGGTCTTTCACCTTTGATGTGTGCGCGGGGAAAAAGTACAGATCGAGGAGGTAGTATCCCAGGATGAACGACGTGTTGAACGCCGTAATCCACAGGACGTATGGCAGGTTCGCCTAGGCAATCGTGTTCCCGTGTGAGCACATGTTCGCATCCAAGAACGAAAAAAGAAGGAGAGATAAACGTACCATCCTACGCGAGACGTCGAGCCCGAGGGTGACGATAGCAAGCAGTGCCCACCAGATGGCGGAGTACGCGACGAGTTCGGTGATCGTCTTGCTGTTCTGCCGAGGCGCGGACAGATCAACAACGGGCCGCTTGGAGTCATGGACGAGCGCCTCTTGTTGTTTGCGGAAGTAGGATGGTTGAGGCGGTAAGATGACAGTCCCGAGTGAGAGACCCATGATGTGGATTGCGAGGTAGCCTGACATGAGAATTAGTACACACGACATAAAGGTAAGGCGCCAAGGCTGAGGCGTACCTAAGAGCGAGGCGAGACCTTCCTTGTTTGCGGCAATGATGTTGGTTCGAGGCGCATCGAGAACGTAATCGGAGAGTTCCATGGCAGAGAGGAAATACTCCTGACCTGTTCAAAGCCCGGTAAATAACCGAGATATGGGGTGCTTGTGGAATATCCTACCGACTGCTAGCAAGAGCCCCAGCACCGCCACAGGGACATGTATGACAGGGTAATGCAGGAGGATTTCAAGAAAGGGTAACAGGGCCATCGTAATGAAGAAGTTCCAGTGCACGCCGTACTCAGTGACATGTTCCTAGAAGGGTTCTTCAATGTTGTGGTCTCGTATACATCTCTCAAGAGTTGAAAACGTACAGGATACTCGGTACTCTTCACAAGGGCTACGCGGACCAACCCCAGAGCAATGATCGGGGCAACCTTTCGTGAGGCGGCCTTCAACTTTGGGATCGGATTGCCCTTCAAAGACGTAGGGTCCTTGACGATGCGGATGGCAGAGACGACACCTTGGGAGAAGACAAATGAGCCTACGCCAAGGTCCATCTACGTGTGAATGCACCCCTGTCAGTTATCTGAGGGCAAAAAGAAGGTTTCTCGTACGTACCAGAGAAACACCATATGTTTCACATTTCGCCAGCGCACGAGGAAATATAGGGAAGTCGACAGCGAGGATTGCGAGGGCAGTCATGAGCATCATATGGGCGCGGTAAGTTGTGATAGCAGGTAGCTGTCGGAGATGTGCTACTTCAAAGGGTGCTGAGATAGTTTCGCTGAAGCTCTGCTTAGATGAGGATGAAGCCTGCGCCTCTTTCGAAGGAAGTGACGCTCCGCTGTGCAGTGAGGAGATGGTGGATATGACTGCGAGTGTCGGAGCCAGGAGGGCGAGTGAAAGTATTGACGGCGAGGTAGCGAATGTTGTCATGGATAGAAGCAGTGGCAGGACCAGGAGTGTCCATTCTACGACGAATGGTAGGGATTTTGCCCATCGGAATCGCGTTCTGATGGCTGAGTGAAGGGCAATGGAGCACTAGGAGAGATTAGATGTTTGACCTAAGTGGGCAAGAACAAGCAAAGACTCACCAGAGCGACCGCAGAGACCAGATTTACATGAACGACGCTAGAGCCCGTCATGCCAGAGACAAACGCCTCCTTTGAGGATTTGTAGTCGCTGCTCATCTTGACCTGAAGCTGGACTGAGAACTAGATGGTCACGAAGTAAAGCTCAGCTTACAAACTCTTCGTCCAGGCTCGCTTGACCGCAGCGTATGCAAGAGCCGGGCGAAGGGTCTTCGTGTAGTCCTCACTGGCAAGTCGAAAGAGAGCCCAAGTGCAGATTCCGGGGTTGTGCAGTCGTGTCCTCGGAGAAAGGTACGAATTCCACGTGATGGTGATCCAGCGCGTCGCGCACTGCCACCTCCGCTGTGGCTAGACTCTGCCACTCATCCCATGATGACGTCGCCGTTCCAATCGAGAATGAATCTGAGCGACACCACACACTCTTTTTCTCTCTTCCGTCTCTTCCTCTTGACATACCCTAAACCCAACATAGACTCATGAGCGTTTTCCGATGCCTCGTCCCAGGCATCCGCACACCCACGCTTTATCCCCAATGCAGATCACTCGCACGGCGACCGCTCGGCCATCATATCTTTCGATGGATGTCACAGCACAGTGTTAGCGGAGGCGACAAGGGAGACAGAAACGGCCCCAGCAGCGGCTCAGGTGGCAACAGCCCCAGCCTCGAGGATGAACAGCTCAAGGTGGATCACTCTCGGTTCCTCGCCGAGGCCAAACCAAACTCCAACTGGCATCGCGGCGCCAACAGCGTCGGCGCTCTTGGGCTCGGTGTTAACCACCCGAAATCATCATCCACAGACGATTTCGATACCATTGCGGATGGCAAAGGTACGTCACGCTGCCCATGGTGTACTATGCGATCATTACGATACGGAGTGCTCATTTGCAGACCTCGTCATGCAGGCAAACTATCGCCAACGACATCTCATCTCTTCAAGCTCATCCTTCCCCTTGACAGGTTCTACGAAACGAAGCCAAACCCTCAGCCAGAACCACCAGAATCCACCGAACAAGACAACATCCCCCCACCCATAGTCATGCTCCTACACCCCTCCCAGCCCCTCTCGCACGCTAGCAGACTCATTGCCGCTTCGCTCCCCAACGACGACCCGATGGTCTCCTTCCGCTCCACCTCGAGCTCCGGACAGACGTATCAATGGGCCGACTCGATCGACTTGGGCGACTTCATCAAGGACGCCGCCAAGGACGCAGATTTCACGATCTGCCTCGTCCCCGACGCGGGCAGGCGCAGAGGTCAGGAAATCATGATCGAGGTGCACGTTCCGACATTCGCGGCCCGCACGCGGTACCTGCGCCGGAGGCTGGATTTCGTCACGGGGGAGTTGAAGAAGATGGAGGAGCTCAAGAGGGATTGTGATCGTGAGGCCAGGAGGGGTGCGAAGCGGATGGCGCTGGGAGGGTTTGGGATGCTGATCGCGTATTACGGAGCTGTTGCGCGTCTCACATTCTGGGATTATGGTTGGTGCGTAAATTTACGCATTTACGTCTACTTGCAATTCATGTACGACTCATCGTTCTTTGGACAGGGATGTAATGGAACCTATAACATATTTATCTGGTCTCTCGACAGTCATATGCGGCTACTTATGGTCTGTATCTTTGTCCTCCCGTCACTAGGAGCTGCCTATCTAACCACAAGGCCTCGCTGCAGGTTCCTTTACCAAGGCCGCGAAGTCTCCTATTCCTCCGTTCTCGACTCCTCTGTAACCGCGCGCCAGAACATGCTATACAAGTCCAAAGCCTTCGACATCGAGAAATGGGACGATCTCAATGCGCAAGCCCGGAGCCTGCGCAAGGAAATTAGCGCGATTGCCGAAGACTACGACGAGCGCAAGAAGCACGAAGAGGCAGAGGTGGAAGAGGTAGAGACCGATTCAGAGGGTGCGGCTAAGCCGAGCTCTGAGAAGACTCGTGGGTCAACGAGCAAGGATGGGAAGGAAGGGACTACTTCGCCCCTTGTTGAGGCATGAACGGTGTCCCAGGTGCACCTCTGACTGACTCTTGTGACGATGAGTTGCATAATCGCACACTAATTTACATATACTACCCGAACGTCCGTTTGGACGAGTAGAAGATGCCCAGGCTAGGCTCGTTGATGCCCCTCTAAAAGCGGATTTTTCATGGGTTGGGTCAGCTCACTGCATACCTCGACTTTGCCTTTCATAGCATCCGTTGTTGGTTACACTTAGACAACAACCAATTACTTGATTTGTTTATCTTTCCTTCGATGTGGATGCACGTCAATTTCTGGCGCGGATAGAGTACTATCAAGTTGTGCCAGTGCAACGTTACTTTTATGACAAACGTTATCGGAGCCGTGAGGAAGTCTCGCCTCCCTTTGAAATCTCAGTGTGTTCCCTCCCGTTCTGGCACCCTCGAGTTTGTTGCCAGACCGTTCTAATCGAGCGGGTCCCCAGCTCATTAAAAGTGTGCCTCTCACCGTATGATAGATAGTCACCTTACCGTCAAGTTACTGTTAGCAGCACCCGATATTCAAACCCCCGGAAACTGTATATCATATGATACAGTACGTGTGCAGGTCCATGAATAATTGATAATGCCCGTCCCAGCTGCCTAGTCAAACCCAATGGCTTCTAACTTGTCGAAGAACTACCTTACTCATTCAGAGGTAGCGACGGGTCCTACAAAACTCCGGTGTCCCCAGGTAAACCAATTAACAGCAACGATAAGGAAAACCCCGCCAACGGCCACAATAGCATAGTTCATATTGAGAGAGGTGACGGGGTATGCGGTAGGGAGTACAAACAGGACGCATATGAAGATGGTGAACTGCAACTTTTCGTCAACACAATATCTTTTGGTCACACTGCAACGTGCGAACTCACTGCAAAACTTGCGACATTTATCATCCACGACCAACCACCCAGTCTAAATGGTCCTTTTTCGCGGAGGCTGAGAAGCCGTTGATTCAGCTCGTCTATTCAGTAGGACAGTAGCACTTACGAGTCCGGCCAAAATACTCGAATGATGATTGGTTGTAGATAGCTCAGCATGACCGAGATGGCCGCCGAGGACAAGATGGCATTGAACTGTCAAGATGTCAGGATATCACCGGAGAGCAACAAGAAAGGGCGCGCACAGCAATAGTCGACCCGATATATGCGCATGAAATGATGCACCCAACAAGCACAGAAAGCCATACGCCCCAGTACGGCGCCTGATACCGATTCAGAGCCATAAACTTCCCCTTCGCGGGGAATGCATTGTCCCGCGCGAGCGCATAGAACAAGCGCGAGCTCGCTGTGAATGCCGTCACGGCCGCCATGAACTGCGCGAGCGCGATGACTGTCACACACATAAGCGTGAGCTTCTGCCCGACCGCGTCGTAGTACAACTGCGCGATGGGGATCGCATAGGTGGTGGATTGAACAGAGGCGATGCTCTGCACAGAGAAGAGGAGTGCGAGCATGTATGCGAGCCCGATGAACCACGAGCCGACGATGCTGCCGACGACCGCGATCGGCGCGAGGATCTCAGCGCGCTGGGCTTCTTCGGCGACTTGGGCAGCTGTTTCACATCCCTCGAGTGTATATACTGCCTGTTTAAGGCGCAATCAGGTCAAGGATAGCGGACAGAAAGGGTGGAAAACTTACCTGGAGAAAACCTAGAAGCACGACGAAACCCTCCGAACCCCATCCAGTAAAGCTAACAGAGGCAAAGTCAGTATACAGCAATATCCTAGTATTATGCCGCTCACTTCTGGAAGTCCGTAAACACGAATTCGGCGGAGTTCTTGGATACGTCGTTATCATAGCCATTCATACATAGCTGTTGGGTCGACTTACCTTCGCTGGAGCCTTGACCAGCAGAGTAACGACGAGCACGAACGTGCCGCCAAGGGTCCACCATACGTTGAACGAGCTCATTCGACCGATAGCTTTCGTCCCGACAGTATTCACGATACCCGAGGCGATGTTCACGCCCCACGCAATGGCAGCAATCTCTACGCGAGTGAGCGTACGTCCTTGACCTACTTCAGCCAGGGAAGCAAGGTAGAGGGCGACGCTTAGATGTCATTCAGTCCGCAGTTCATACAGGCAATGTCGATGAAGGATAAAACTCACCTAAGGTTCCCTGATGTCCCGGTGAAAACCATCGCAATCGAATATATCCACCCAGTACAGACTGTGTACACGTTACTCGTAGCTTGAGCTTTGGTAGGGGAAGAGCTCACAGCCGAGAATAGGCAGGTCAGGCTTCATCTTGCAGACCCAGAAGTATAGTCCGCCCATTGTTGGGCTTCGGAACGCGTCCATTAGTCCGTGCGCTCATACCTGTGGTACGAACGAGGCGACAACTCACTAAGCACTGCATATTTCCGCCAGACTTAATGCGATGAACAACATGAACAGGCTGCATATCTTGTAGTCGCGTCATCATCAACGTGCTCGTCCCAGCTGAACGCGACTGAATCACTCACATTCCAACCCCAGAACAATCCCAACGGCCCACCAGAGAACAAGCCAGTCTGGAAGGCACTGCTCATACCCGTGAGGATCCCAATCGCACAAAACGATATGCCGAGGACGCCGAACAGCGACATCTCCCTCCGAAACTCGGGCTTATACCCTAAGTCGAGCAGACGCTGGTCCGATATGTCCTCATTTTCTTGGCCCATTGTGGTCTTCACTTCCTCGATGACAGTGTCGTCGGTCTTGCGAAGGCCGAGAGAAGGCTCGAGCGAGTCCATGTTGGCCATACTTGGTGTTATCAATGTCCGAGAGGTCAACGGCAATGTATAGTGCGCCTGGAGATAGATACGGAGGTCAGCAAGAATGAAGAGCCAAAAACGTCTCGCGTGATAAGCTCCGCGGCACCCAAAGAACTGGATAAGCTCTCTAGCAGTAGATGGGCTACTCACTTCTGGTTTTTCAGTAGTGAAGACCCCCAGCTCTCGTGGTGTGTTATGCTAGTCCTGGCGGCCTTGATAGACCGAAAGCGCTTGTGAAAAATGGCGCAATGGGACACATAGGGATAGTTAGTGCGGGATGTCGGCTACGTATTACCAGCGTATTACTTGGCGCGAAAGCAAGCTTTGGTTCCGCGCCCCAGGTTCACGCGTTCACGCGCCAAACTGGGATGGCACGGAGTAAATTAGGGGCACCAGCACGTTTGGAGTAGAAACGTGTATAAAATCGTACAATATGGTATTATACTCCCACGTTTTCCGCATGTTTGGTGGTAAAACGTCTAACATCGCGCGCGCCGTCGTGGTCACCGCTGGTTACCGTCAATCGCTGGCAATGGACAACAGTCACAACACTGGCCACCCCAACACTGCTGTTGCCCGCACACCTCCCTCTTGGATGACGTGTCAAACGTCTCAATGCCCTTCAGGCGGACACAGTTAAGGCATGGATACTTGAAACCTTGGTCTAGCGTCCATTTCACAGAAAGACAGCCCACTGAAGCGCCGGTTTCCTGGCTTGACCACATTTCTAAGTCCAGGTGTATACATGTACTCCCCCATGATAGATCCCATGAGGATATAACTAATTGATTGACATTGGCCACATCAGGCCGCGTTGGGCTGTGTCTTAACCTCCTTATCCTGTGTTGTTTCTTTCTCTTCCGGTCTGAGTCTGTCTGAAATCCCCGGATCCCTAGATGAAGATTAGCAAGTGTGGATGACGGAACCTTTCGGTTAAAAATCATTAATTTTCACTTCTAATGACAGCTGCATGATTGTTATTAAGCGCAGATCGGTCCCGCCTCGATGCTCGGTGCCTACCTTCAGCTGCCGTAATGGCGAGCTTTTGCCTTGAGTTTCCAACCCCCGCCCCCGCTCACTTTCATACACGCCCAACTCATTGACCGCCTTCCTTGACCTGACCTCTTACTCTCCTTTTCCCTCGATTTACTCAGCCTGGCGTATCACTGCCAGACGCATCAACACTGGCTTCCTCCCGGGGTTCCTTTGATTGTCGACCATGGCGGACCAAGATATCAAGCCTTCACCTACTTCTAATGCCTACCTAGGTGAGCGCGTTCCTCTGAAGTCGTCTTAGTACTACATGGCTAACTTCGCTCCGCCTATTATTCGGTCCGCCAGGTCTCCAGACAGGACTTTATGTGCTGGCGCTCGTTTGGACAGGGTTTCGACTGTGGATTCGGAGGGGACGGCACTGGTGGGAGGATCTGTTTGCCCTGATGGCAGCTTTTGCTTGTATCGTTGGCTTGGTGAGCTTTTGGTTCATATACTGGCCGAATGCTCGTAAGTTATCTCGCACGCGCTTGAACACGATCCTCCCAACCAAGCTTTGACGATTTCTGCGTCTCTATAGCAGAATTTGATTATGCGTTTATGTGGCTGGATATCATGACGAACTGGGTGGTTGTCTGGTACGTCACCACGAGCCTCATGGATACCACGGTTATGTTGACGTGGATGTGCGCAGGTCCACCCGCGTTAGTGTCCTACTCTCTATCCTCCGCGTGGCAACAAAACCGCGCATGCGCATCATCATCCACGCTAGTCTCTCCCTCTTTGCAATCTTCGGAGCAGTCTCTTTTGCGTTCAAGATGTGGGTCTGTTGGGATAACCCATCATGGAGAGAGACAGCCTATCTCCATTGCCGGAACAGTCATGCATACGCGTTCGTGCAGCTAAGCAGTACGTCTTTTAGCTCCGCATCTTTACCACCGCTCGTGAAGCTTAGAGTGTTTGTCACCAGCCGATGTCGTCAGTGCGCTCATTCTCGTAACGCTACCCATAGCAATGCTCTGGGACATAAAACTCGCACGACAAACCCGGATCCTTGTCATATCTATTTTTGCTATGAGCGTTCTCAGCGCTGTTGCAAGTATCGTTCATGTAGTTTTTATTGTGCCAGCGACGTCTGAAACCGGTATCACCATGCATATTCAGGTACGCACGACCGACTGATTCCATACATTGCGTCTTCCTATACTTCTCATGCTGACCATGATGCTAAAGAATGCTATCGACTTGATTGTCTGTAACCTCCTCGTTACCGTCACATTTATCTATCGCGTACTATTGCGCAAGAACGGGGCGCACATCGACGACGGCACCTCGCACCAGGGCAACGACTCAAATGGCGACATCGAGGATAGTCCAGAGACCGTCAAATTCACGACTGTTAACCTCGACTCGCACGAGTCGTCATACGCCTTTGATTCCTCAGATAGCTCATATCAGGGCAGGTCGAACGTTGCCTGGGATCGCGGCTTGGGACAATCTGCCAGGTGGCTGGAATGAGGCCCCAGGTGCAAGAATGGATGTTTCACCGCCTTCCGTCATCATGTTGTCTCCTCTGGGTCATTTCAGACTTGCGAGTTGTTCGTCAATAAGGGCATTATATGTATTTGCATCAAGTCAGCCACTACTACCATAGCAACGAAAATGACCATTCCGTCGAGCCTGCTTTATGAAAGTGACTCATTTAGCTAAAACCGGTCGAAAACTTTACGAGTCTTATCGCGTCTTTTACAGTGTCAACGGACCGAGCCAAATAAACGGCCATGTATTGCTCATCCAAACACATTCGAGCGCGTTCGCGTTACCAGTAAGATTTCACATGAAACATAAATCTATGTTCAATTACAAGCCGTAGACAAATGTTGGGGGTGTAGGCAACCGTGAAACTACACTGCTGATATAGTTAAGGAGAGCTCGTACAGTATTTCTGATCTCGGGCCCGAAGTAAATGCTACACCCCTCTCATCATCTCAGAATACCACACTGCTCCTCTACGACCATGTCACGACACCAAGGTCGGTGTATACATCGCAGGAGGCCCAACTGACGAGCGTCTGGTCGGCGGTGAGACCATAGTAGTCCCAGTGCATCTGGGGGAAGTCCGTGAGCTCGATGGCGCCCTGCCTGCCCGCGCAGCCAGCATTGAGCTGCGGGGTAAACAGCTTGGCGGGGTCCGAGTACGGGCCGGTGACATCACCCGAGGTAGAATAGGAGATCATCTGGTCAGCACCGGCGGCACCGCTGAAGGTGATGATGAAGGTGTTGAAACGATCAACCCAGCGGACATCGCAGCCGAAGAAGAGCTGTGAAAGTAAATATCAGCGTGGGCTATGAGGAGAATAGGAAGAGCGTGAATCGGTACGTACGTTCTGGTTGGTGAGGTTCAGGACGTTGCCGTACGCGTCGTTGTTGTACGTCAGGGGCTTGCTTGTAACCCAGCCGTCGCCACCGTGCCAGTAGTCCCAAGTCGTCGTGTCCGTGCGGCTCGCCCACGGCGCACGCGCGACCTTGAGGCCTGTGGTGTCACCCTCCCAGAGGTAGAAGTGGTTTGCGGCGTCGTCGCCCTGACCAGGCGTGAGGGCGCGGCTGCCGTAGCCGGTCTGGCCCTGCGAGACGTTAAACAGCACGGGGACGGTGCGCACTGTGGGGATGTTCGCGTTCTGCGAGTTCTGGGTGTTCGGGTCGAGAACGTTCATCTCGAACATGGTGTTGTACATGTAGTCACCCTCGTTTGGGTGGATAGGCCACACATTGAGTGCACCGGTGCTATTGCCGGGGATGGGGATGGGAGCGACGTGGGGAGCAGGACCGAAGCACGCAGCATTGCCGTTGCAGTCGACATCCTCAGCTTGAACGTTGATGATGCCGCCACCGGTACCCGAGTTGTCGGGGGTGCCGTGCCAGAAGTCGGGGCTGCTGCCCTGGTAGTTTGCGTAGATGGTGATCTGGCTGGGATTGGTGGGGTCAAGGGCGGCGTAGCCGGTATGGGCGGAGGGGAAGTCGACCGAGCCATCGGCGTTCATCTTGGAAGGGTCGGAGAGGGAGAGGAGATGCACACCGTTGATGAAGCCGCCAGCACCGCCATCAGAGATGAAACCACCGAACTTGGCGTCGGTTGCGGCAGGAAGGACAGATGCAAGAGTGCCCGTAGGGGCGGTGACCTGCGCCTGCACACATTTGGCAACGAGGGCAGCGAAGAGAGCCGCGGTGAATGTAGTCTGAGGCATTCTGGGCGGTGGAGGCCAGAGGACAGGGGAAAAGTGACGAGATGTGTAGGTCGATGATGCGCAAGATTGACGACGGAAGACACTTCTTATATACAGCAGGTAGCCCGCCGAGATCTACACATAAAAGAATTTCGGGTGACATCGCCAGCGAGTTTCCGTGATTCTTCCTTGGTGACGCGTTGCAAGAGTCTTGCCTATCGACATTTGATCGTATATTGGTGGAGATTGGTGGTAAATGACTGGTACAGGTGACTTGGTTGTCCATGATTGACAGCCTCAGAGGCAACGAGAGCACACCCAATTATTCATTGGGAAAACGACAGCATAGGTTGATCTTGGTTACGAAGATGTGGCAGAGTTCGCAGAGCAGGGCCGACTCGGGGGCCCGCATGTTCCACATGTTCCAATGATTCATCTGGATCGTCGGCGATAAATATCGAGCCATTGAATCGCAAAAGGACGTTAATTTGGTCTTAGCAGACGCGCTCCTGCGCATAGCCATTCAAACGCTGGAGAAAGTCCCAGTGAGAACGATCTACAGCGCAGTCAAGAATAGTCGCGAGGAGTGGGAGGGCCCATGCGCTCGACGGCAAGTAGCAGCGTTGCGTTGGAGCTGAATGAGATTCGAGAACGGAACCAGCTCATACTTTGATTGACGCGTGACGGTTGCCTGACACTCTTGAGACGCCGCGCTGACTCCCGTTGAATGAGCCGCAACAGACACCGTATTACCCGCATGACGTCAATGAGAGCTCCCTATGCAAGCCTATGCATCTTCCTCCAGACTTGCTCCAGACCTAGGGGAGAAGTTCAGATCAAAAGAAAGACATATATTAGCAATGGTTAGGACAAGAGATATTGTGTGTTACATTCAATCCAAACATCGTCATAGATACCTCTGAAGACTTGACAAACGGTAGCGGCCAAGCTTTACTTGCACGTCATGGCTTTACAACGATCAACGCTGATCAACGAGACTCGAGGTTTTTGATGTCGCTGCGGTGTGAGCTGGCATCTCTGCTCGGACTAGTCTAACGGCTCCTGAGCGCGTATCCGCAGGTTAGATGCTCGTCAATACACCATCTCCACAGGCACGTACCTCCACAACCGTTAGCTCCTTCATTTGGTCCTCGATACCGGTATCGGTACTGGCACTGATAACCTTGAAGACCTTGATATTGGCGCGTGCATTCGTCAGATTGATCATCGCTTCCTCTGGATCATAGGGCACGAGTTCCATTGACACCTCCTCTACTTTATTCGGGAGGACTACCAGGATACCCGTGGTGAAGCGTCGGCCCGTTCTTCCTGCAGGGATCGTCGAGCGCCAGATCACTGCGTTTGGACCAGCTGCTTTTAATGCCTTGAGCATGTCGGGCCATCGCGACGGCGGTGGTTCGGGCCGTTCATAGGCATGTTCCAAGGGGTGAACAGATAACGTGAACGGATAAGAAGTATAATCCAGAAGGACGAGGCAATTCCTAAGTTCTTGCTTCGTTCTGCTGTCGACGACCTCCTGACGACGGGTCCGAAGGTCGTGTAGGCTCAGTTTGACAGCGTACGTATTGTCGTGTAGAGAGAGCGGGTTAATGTCCTCGTCTGTTCAAACGTCTGGGTCAGCTAAAATCCGATCTTCGCGTGGAGGTGGTGCTCACTGCTCTGCGGGGACCGCCATGCTTTACAGGCCTCCCTGTGGCCGCCCTCTGTCCAATGCTGCTTCTGACACTCGTGCGAGCAATACTGAGCGCGCAAACACTCCTTACACCGTCGGAAGTCATCAAACGGAATAGCACGGCGCCTTTGCGGACACTGAAGAAGTCACAAGGTCAGAACGGGTGCCTGAAGGAACACATGAAGGTGGAATGTGAAACCTTTCTATTGCTACACATTGCGACCATGTCGCTGCGGTGGAGATCGGTTTTCTTGGCTTCACTTCGCTGTCCGACGCACTTACGTAGCTCCTTGCGTGCCTTCCAGAGGTCACCTTTCCTATCAATCTCGTCTTCGAGGTGTAGCTTATCTACCAAGGACAGTGACTGGTTCATGGCGTCCAGAATGTCGATGTAGATGGTGTATTTTGGCAGAATCATGCTCAAAATCTCGACAAACTCCTTGTATTGCGGGAGTAATGAACGTGGCAGCCACTTGTTGCAGAGAAGGAGAGTTGGTATGAGCTCCGCTCGAACAGCTTCAAGAACCCACGTGGTGCCGTCTGTTGTCTCAAGCGCACGGTTCAGATAGAAGACTGCGTGCGAGATGCAGCTGACGACAAGGTCATGATCAAGGTCGGCATTGTCCAGTGGCAGATTGACAATCATGTAGAGGACTTGAGTAACCAGAGTCACGGATTGTCGCATTAGGAGGGCGAACCGCAGCTCGTCCAAGCTGGAAGCTCCGCTCATGATGGAGATGACAGCGATAACTAGATCAAGCTCGACATCCTCCTTGTTCTCGATCGCGAGCTCGTCGCGAAGATACTTTAGCAGCACTTCAGCAAGCTCACCCGCATCGCCTCCCAGACGCTTCACGACCTCGGCCAAATCCGCAGTATCCTTCTTCAGCGAGTGCCCGAGGATGTCATCTAACGCGTATCCGCCGAAGTTGCCGATCGTCCGGTAGGAAAACTTGGGGTTATGCGCGCCTAGCTTCAGAGTCCTGAATAACAGCGTCATCGCCGCATCCTTGAAGCACATGATCTCGAGCAGCGCTGGATTTGTCGCCGCAGAGTTAAGGAACACAAGCAACGACTGGTGCGTCCTTAGGCGGAAATCCATTGAATTCTCTTCACTCTCGACCACGTGCTCCTGCAGAATCGACGTCCACCAAAACACATCCCCCCAGCTCATGATAAGACGTGGAACGAGGATGCGTTCCTGGCTGTGCGTCATTATGGGTAGGAGGATGGCAAAAGCGCGTATGGCGAGCATGGAGAGAGTGGCGACGATGTCATCTACTGCCTGCCCAGTGCGGAACTTAAGGCGCTTGATGAGGAGCTCGACGAACAGCTGGTAGGATTTGTCTGGGGAGTCTGGACGTGCGACAAGAGGAAGGAGTCGCTCGAGGGCGGCGAGGGCGGAGTCCTCATCTGCAGTCGCCGCCTTGAGCAGATCCTGAGCATAAGCGGATTACATGTCAGCTGCACCTAGCAAAGACCTTAGAGAGGGGGCGCACATTGAATTGGCTTGGCCCGATCACTCCATTGGATGGAACTTGGCGCTGTCCTCCCATCTTCCGCTCAACCCTGGACTTGGGCATCGTGGCCTCGAATAGTGGTTCAGTTAACAGATAAGAGGATAATTGTTGAAGAGTCCTTTGGGATAGTTATGTTGCTGGAATTGCCATGAACACAATCGTTCGAGCTCGACGAAGTCCAGGTGCGCGACGCGACGCTGCGTCAGTGCAAAAGTGCGCGTGCGCTGAATAGTTCCCGCGCTCACTAAATAGCCCCTATGTGATCTTTCCCTCGTTGAGCACTGAGCAGCCAAGGAGGTTTGCTTCATCAGATCATGTTGCGTCTATATAGCAAAATAACACATAATATACATGATATGGAAGGTAGCTTACAGCTTATATAAATGAGTAAAGGAGGCGAAAAAAGTAAAGAATTACACATGGGAGGTGTCGCTCTCAACCTTTTCGTGTTCCATACAATCGCTCCGTTCGACATGTTCGGCGTTGTCCCCATTTTGCGAACCCTTTGGACTGACTGGTATTTCTTCGGTTTCGACAGCCGACTCTGATTGAATTGTCGTGGTGACGTGAAACTGGAGGTGGTTAAATGGTCGTTCCGCGGGCACAGACTCGCTGTCCAAGTCGGTCCACTGTGGACGCCTTCTTCGACTAGGAAGTGCGCCGAAGGTAACGATATGCTTGTCAGATTTCTCGATATCGGTATTGTCAGAGCTGATGCGGTATACGACGGCGACAATGACGTTCAAGTTGGCTACGATGAGGCTGACGGACATCTACCGTTGGGTCAACTGTTAGAAAACGCACGCAGCTAGCGAACGTCAAGCGCTCACCTCGACTATACCCGCCATAATCTCCTTGAGACCTCCCACAGTGAGAAGGAAGTATGCGTGGCATAGACTAACGATTGTCGTAGCAGATGCCGAACAGAATATGGCGATGATGCGGATTTTCTGAGGACGAGACAGCCGTACTTTCCAAACCAGGCGAACCGGTGCGATAATCAGAAAGAGATCGGCGAGTACGTCAGCTAGAAGTTTTATCAGCATACTTTAGCTGCGAACGTGAAACTTAATCACACACTTATGACCTGCGCGACTGCAACTTCCTTCCCTAAGAAGCACTGTGGAATTGGTTCGTGCTTCCAGCTCGTCTTACCAGGACCTTCGCACGTCCACATGACTTGCGCCTGGAGGACGAGGCAAGTGAGAAGGAAGAGACCCGCCAGTGCCCCTAGATATCTTCGAGTACTTTTATGGATGGATATCCGCATGATGGTGAACAGTATGGAGATCCTTGAGAACCTATGCACAAGACGATGAGCAGGTATCCAACCCACGACGAGTTGAATCTTACCAAACTACGCCGAGGAACGATAGCGCGGCGCTACGAGTAATAGTCAGCGCGCGAGCGATGATTGAGCTTTATGGACGAACACGTAGTAACCAGCGACAAGAACGTATCTGTTGAATTTCTCTGGTCGGAAGGTCAGTGAGTCGCTTTATGTTAGGCGCAGTAGACACACCTGGATCGTAGCGTATCTGCGTAAAGATCACTTGGAAAATCTGCAACACCATAGCCACGGCGACTGCAGCATCGTCCCACCACATTCGCGCCGTCCAATACCGATATGCCAGCCGCAGGAGGGCCACGACCACCGAGAGCAACGACAATGTCGGAGTCGCTACTGCAGGAACGGTCAGAACCGACTCGGCATTCGTTCAAGCGAACGAAGGACTCACTTTTGAGCTGCAACATAGTTAGGCCTGACATGATGGCGAGATTGGGGATATCGAAAGACGATGCGGAAAGGATATAGCAACCCGACGCAGGAATTTAACTACCACAAAGTCAGGGGCCGAGAGTAGCTTGTGAAAGTTGGTGTTGGTTCGGGCGACGTAGGTGAGAGTGGGTTACCCCTAGGGCGCCATGGCCAAGG
Source organism: Coniophora puteana RWD-64-598 SS2 (assembly GCF_000271625.1). NCBI lineage: Eukaryota > Fungi > Basidiomycota > Agaricomycetes > Boletales > Coniophoraceae > Coniophora > Coniophora puteana. The sequence continues at coordinate 449,384 of NW_006913060.1, forward strand.
GTGGTAATGCGTTACTGAATTCAGGGCGCGAGTGCTCATTCCAGTAGAAAGGAGTAGAGTTCTACCAGCCTGTCGCGTGCCCCGCGCATGCTGAGTGTTTTACGCCGCTGGTAATGGACAAATGCTGGTGTCGGACAGCCCGGCCTACGAGACAATTAATTGTCTCGAGGCTCGATCAGGTGGAACCTTGGTGACTTTCCGTCATTGTATTGGATTGTGGTTGGATGGAATCGAGGGACTGGCGAGCGCTCTTGTTGGTGGTTTCAAATGGAGGATGAAATGGAGACGTGTTTGATCGAGGCGAGACAGCCACGTGCGGCGCGTCTTTGTTTCGCACGCTCTGAGCTTTTCCTTCTCCACTTCCCCGCGAGTAGCTCGATCAAGTTCAGGAGTCAGCGTCGCGTCTACACCCGGACGGTATACTACGACTGGTCTGACTTACGACCCCTTCCAGAAAGCTGGAATAACCCATACCAACGAGCCAATCTCACCACAACGTTCTTTACGTCACTCGAGACTCATTATGCAGCAATTGGGGTCCAGGCAGCCGAACAGCTAGTGAACGACAGCCTGGTGTCCCCCTTACATCACTTTCCTAGTTTCGGTCGGGAACCATGTACACTGACAAATTATGACGGAGTAAGCTTCAGGTTTGTGACCACATCCACAGGGCTCCAGACTGGGTGCTCCATGTCGCAATACGTCAAACTGGCCCTTACGCTTATAATATTGTTCCTGTCTGCGAGGGAGTAACCCACTGCGCGTTGCGTAAGTCTGGAGCATATTCTCTCCCACGTGCTAATTTTAGCGCGCGCTGGTCAGCCGTCAATGGTCCTATTGAACCACTCAAGTGTGGCTCTCACCCCCTTCCGACTGAAAGCTCCTTATCTGCCGCCTTGAGATAGTGATCTAATTCGAGTCCGTTGTTATCGAACTATTTAAGTTTCAAGAACGCTGTAGTTTATCGTAAACAGCGTCTTCACCAGCGGATTACCCAGTTCGCGAGACGGTCGACGGTGAGATATTCAGCTATGCCAAGTCTTACTCTGCCCCAAGTACCTCACTACCAGCCGGCTCTTCCGACTCACGAGGATCGTACGTGTTGAACGACACTCATTTTCTCCCCATAGTATCTAATGATTAAGGGCAGTGCCTTATGCAGACTTGGCTGTCATTGACTTATCCAAGGCCCACACACTTGAAGGCCGAACAGAACTCGCTGCGGAGCTTAAGAACGCCCTGCTCACGCATGGCTTCTTTTATGTAGTCAACCACGGGTTTTCTCACAAACAGGTCCGCCCATCCGTTTTTCTAAATTTTGATCAGCACTAAAGCAAGTCCTTGTTAGACCGAACGCATGTTTGACATAGCCGATGTGCCGATTGCCTGTGTAAGCGACGAAGAAAAACTGGCTTTAGAGGGAAACCCTCGTGATACAGGAGTATACTCAGGCTACAAGCTTCGACAATACTGGGTTTGCATCCTTTCGTGTTGATTATCGGTATGACTCATTTTCGTACCTTTTAGCATCTTGATGCTGGCGTTCGCGATCAACAGGAGCATTATAACAGTCCGTGTCATCCTAAAGTCGCGCACATCGCAAACTGACCTCGCGTTAGTTACTAGACACGTAAATGACTCCAGGCAACCTGAAGTTCTGGTTCCATACCTCCCGGAGGTTCAAGCCCTCATTGAACACATGCATTTCAGTATTCTTCACCCGACGTTGAGGTGAGATTTGATATTGCTTTGAGGCTAATGTAATAGTGATTTATGATACAAACAGAATAATGGCGTTAAGTCTTGAGCTCCCAGAGGAAACTCTTGTGAAACTTCATGACTATGATGGTCCCAATGGAACCTGGTGTACAATTTCCCGTAAAATCGCTACAGATCCGTGACTAACACACAGTTTTTACAGTGAGGTTTCAAAAATAGTGAGTTGACGCTATGTAAGGCTTGCTTGAGTGAAGCTCGAACATCATGACTAGTTTCCCTCGCACTGAGGACGACGAAGTCAAGACCAAAAATGTCTGGATGAAGGGGCACACGGGTAATCAAATGCGCCAATCATTCAACTTGTGGGCTGATTTCCATGTAGATATTGGCACCTTGTCCTTCCTCTGGAGCCAACCTGTGGCTGCATTGCAGATTCTGACCGCAGACGAATGGCACTGGGTCCGGTACATTGAAAATGCCTTGGTATAGCCCATCTAACGAGTCTTTTGCTTGTAAATACTCAATTGGGGTTTAGATTGTCAACACTGGAGACGCACTCGAATTCCTGACGGGAGGCCTATACAAGGCGACCATCCATCGTGTCGTTCAGCCTCCCATCGACCAGCGGGGTTACACGCGGCTTGGGATAAACTACTTCTGCTATGCGAACAGGGACGTCAAGCTAGCTCCTCTCATGGAGAGCCCAGTTCTTCGGCGGACGATGCTCCAGCTGAAGTGCGACCCTTCCGTGGCTCCAACAATGAGAGAGTGGGCTGTCGGCCGAATCATGACTTACGGAGGTACCAAGACCGAGTTGAGGCAAGGCAAGGATGAGACCACTGAGGAGGAAGACGTGCGAGGTATTGTGGTCAGACACTATAACTGAAGGAGTTAGTCGGTTTGATTGTTATGGTTCGGATGACTGCTCTATTTGAAGCAAATTGGAAGATTGATAGACGTTCACTTATTGGACCTCTGGAAGGGTACCAACAGGTACCGAACGGCCGACAGGAGCCGAGCACTTGTTAACCATGAGAGTATGAGCTCCACGCATTCATTGTTGCCGCGTCGCCTCTTCCCAACGTTGACCAGTGAATGCTGTCGGACGATGCACTCGGAGCTCTGTCCCCATCATCCGCCCCGAGTGAGTCAGGCTGACTGAAGTATTCAACCACCTCTTAAAAGTGATCGGCACCATTCGTAGACCCGACATGGACAAGGTGAGGGGTACCTTGTTCACTAGACGTCCGCTACAATGACGACTGTAACTTAAACGACTACCGGTAATATGGCAGTAAGGTTACCTGTTATCAATGGTAAGTATCGCCTCTAACTTGGGCTCGAACGTAGATGGATTCAGCGTTCACGCATATGAATGCGTTCAGGATGTCCATTTTGGATCGTTACCGGTGGTATGTTGAACCGGCTCTGTTGCTTGTCCGTGAGCAGGAAGGCCTAAGAGCTCCTTCAATTGTTCGAAAATGGAGCTATATTGATTGTTGATTCTAATTGTAGCTGGACCTGGTCATATGTGCACTTTTCAGAGACGAAGCTCTTATCATCTGCTCGGGCGAAGGCCGTTATCTATGTGCTGGTATTTTGAGATCGACCAGGACAGTGATGTTCTTCCAGTCAGCTGTTGTTATCGCACTATCCATGCTGCGGATTCGAAGTATAAGTAACTTCCCCGTGTAGGTTTGCCTGTTGTAACTTTCCATTGCGCTCGCAATCCTAAACCATGCCCAGCCTTACATTACCTCGAGTACCTCACTACCAACCACCACCTCCAACCAAGCAAGAGCGTACGTACTATCGAAGCCATACTTTAAACATGGCTGACGTTCTCACACAGTGCCTTATGCTGATTTAGCGATTATTGACTTGTCCAAGGCTAGTACGCCTGAAGGACGAGCTAGTCTTTCCGGGGAAGTCAAGAACGCGCTTCTCACACATGGCTTCTTCTATGTAGTCAATCACGGTCTACCTCAGCCGAAGGTTTGTCCTGTCTATTTGTGATAATGTGACCAGCCCTAATACATTATATTACGATCAGACCGAGCGCATGTTTGATATTGCTGACGTCCCCATGTCGTACGTTAGCGATGAAGAGAAGCAGGCTCTCCATGGCAGAAGTCACGAGACAGGTGTATATCAGGGATATAAACCTAGACAATACTGGGTGTGTGATGTTTCTCTGAGAGAGCTGCGATATCTTACACCCAACTTCTCAGCATCTTGATGCTGGTGTTCGCGACCAACAGGAACACTATAACGGTATTTAATTTGCAGAGCTCACGAAACCCGTGCACTCAACGAGTTAACGCTGGGCCAGTTGGTAGGCACGTTCGTGACTTCAAGCAGCCTGAAGCTTTTGGTCCATACCTTCCTGAGGTCCAAGCGTTCGTTGACCACAACCACTTCAACATTTTCCATCCGTTATTGAGGTGAAGGAACGTACGAGCCTCATTCGGCTTCCTGCTCATGGACCCGACAGGGTGATTGCACTTGGCTTGGAGCTTCCCGAAGAAACTCTAGTAAATCTCCATGGCTATGACGATCCTAACAGTACTTATCGTATGTCGTTTCGTCGCGCTTTGAGCTCAACGTTCACAAACTCGTGACAGTGAGATTCCAAAAATAGTGAGTTCCTGTTAGTGTCCTCGAGAATCACATTTGAATGTCGCTATTAGCTTCCCTCGTACCGAAGATGATGAGGCTAAGACCAACAACGTCTGGATGAAAGGTCATAAGGGTACGACTTAAACCGGCTTTTACTAGCTTTCATCTAAAAGCCACATAGATATTGGCTCTATTACCCTCCTTTGGAGCCAACCTGTCTCAGCACTGCAAATACTGACTGCTGAGGGATGGCGTTGGATCAAGCACATCGAAAACGCATTGGTATTACTATCCTTTTTTACCAAGTTCCTCGCCTCTGATACATTCTAGATCATCAACGCCGGTGATACACTCGAGTTCTTGACCGGAGGTTTCTACAAGGGTACCATCCACCGCGTTATCCAACCACCCGTCGACCAACGTGGCTACACTCGTCTTGGAATGATCTACTTCTGCTACGCAAACGACGACGTGAGATTGGTGCCTCTCGTGGAAAGTCCTGTACTCCAACGAGCGATGCTCCAACCCAAGTGTGATCCTGCGGTGGCACCGACGATGAAGGAATGGCGCCTGAGTCGTATCTTGTCTTATGGTGCCACGGAGCTGAGACAAGGGAAGGAGAAGGCCACCGAAGAAGAAGATGTGCATGGAATCGTGGTGAAGCACTATAACTAAACTGATGAACGAAAACGGTGATTATTTCTGCGGTGTAATTGTATCCGCATATCTGAAGTCCAATGTGCCGTTTCGTCAGACCATGCTGTAACTCTCGTGTGCGTTTGACCTGATATGTGCCCCATATATTAGGCTGCTTCTCCCGTGAATTGTGATCATGTATAAAGAATTCTTGATGTCACGATCGTGCGCAAGCTCTGGATTACATAGGGTCGAGTGAGAACGGCGATTCAGGAAGCAGGATGCAGTGAGGGTTAATTCACTCACACTGGCGATTACGCTTGACCACTCCCATGGTATATTTGGTGTTAAGTTCCTGACTCTGGACTGGGCGCAGAGATCGTTTTTTGCAGCGTTACGTCAACCATATCCCGAGTCTGCGATGCCGTTTCACTGCCGTTGAGAGCTCACCCCAATATTCATCTGTGCCATTTATCATTGGAGCTAAAGGCGCTTCTTTGTTCTATTTGTAGCGCGCCACCATGTTCATGTGCCCGCCGACCACTCTATTGGACGACGGTACGTCTCCCCACTCTTCCACTGAGTAAGTCCGTTGTATGGATTCCATGATGTTCTCACTACGATAGACGCGCCAACGTCAAGGTCATCTGCTGATTCCGGGCTATCCATGGCGCGGGCTGGCGTTTATAAGGTTCTCACTAGGACCATTAATTTCCACTTTTGCATCTAACGAATTGTTCTGCGTTCACAATTATGCCTAGCCTCACTTTACCTCCCGTACCTCACTACCAGGAGCCTCCTCCCACCCAGCAAGAGCGTAGGTGCCTAACGCTGCACGCTTTCATCGAGGCTGACTCTTCGATATCTAGTGCCGTATGCTGATCTGGCAGTCATTGACTTGGCGAAGGCAGGGACGCCGGACGGGCGAGCTCAACTCGCTGCAGAGGTCAAGAATGCCCTCTTGACCCATGGCTTCTTCTACGTCATCAATCACGGCTTGTCTCAAGCACAGGTATAGTCCTTTCCCCCCGGATAAACCTCCGTCCCTCGTCTGATTTACTGTATTACCATTAGAACGAGCGCATGTTTGACATTTCAGACGTGCCTATGTCTCTTGTAGGAGACGAAGAAAAACAGGCTTTTCTAAACCGAAGCCACGAGACTGGCAAGTATCAAGGTTACAAACCTCGACAATACTGGGTCCGTGTCCCTCTACGTTAGTGACGTCATTATCTCACGTCCTCCTTAGCATCTCGATGCCGGGGTTCGTGACCAGCAAGAACATTATACATGTGAGGTTCCAGAGTTAACCTCGTAGCCCGAAGCTGACGTTATGACAGTCAATCAACAGGTGAACAGCGCCAAGCATCCTGAAGCGGTAATCCCGTATCTTCCCGAGATTCAAGAGTTCATCAAATATAACCATTTCAACATTCTCCACCCTCTGTTGAGGTAAGGAACCGGAATTTTGTTGTCGCTGATAAGCCACGTTAATGATTACGATAGGCTTATTGCGTTGGGACTTGAGCTTCCGGAAGAGACTCTAGTCAATTTGCACGGATTCGACGATTCGGAGCACAACGCTAGCTTCTGTAAGAGTTTTCACCATCCCTGATGATCGAGGCAATGTCTGACTATCGCCATTTAGTCAGATTCCAAAAGTAGTACGTCATTGTCCTGTCTGATTTTGTACGAGCGGGATCTTCAACTGTTGCGACTAGCCACCCTCTAACCGAAGCGGACGAGCTTAAGACTAAGAACGTTTGGCTCAAGGGGCACAAAGGTAGTTTGTTCATATTCCATTTGTACGAACCGGTGTCTGAATGGTCAAGCAGACCACGTCTCCGTCACCTTGCTGTGGAGTCAGCCTGTGGCCGCCTTGCAGATTCTGACGGACGATGGGTGGCGCTGGATCAGGCACGTTGAAAATGCATTGGTAAATAGCTTTCCCTTCAGGAAAATTGGCTCTCACACATTTCAGGTCGTCAATGTCGGCGACGGGCTCGAATTTCTGACCGGTGGATTCTACAAAGGCACCATCCATCGCGTTGTGCAGCCGCCCATAGATCAGAGGGGTTACACACGTCAAAGCGTAATTTACTTCTCTTACGCCAACGAGGACGTCAAGCTTGTGCCTCTCATGGGCAGCCCTGTTCTACAGAAGGCAGAACTTGAACCGAGGTGTGATCCTGCGGTGGCTCCAACCACGAAAGAGTGGCGCATGGGCCGTATTTCGTCCTTTGGCGCTGCCGAGCTCAGGCAAGGAAAAGAGAAAAACACCGAAGAGGAAGATGTGCATGGAATCGTGGTAAAGCACTACAATTGATTCGCAACTGCGAGGGTGCATTACGGTAACCTATTATAACACCTGGAAGAATTGCGGCGTCATGGCCTTTGTATTTGTACGCTCTTCTAGGATGTTGCGTCGAAGTGGCCGATGGGCGAATCATGTGCTGTGACCATTAACGGATCTCATCTCGCTGAAAACTCTAAGAGCATGAGAAATACTTGAGCTGTAATGCTCCATTCACGACAGTAAACGCTGAATTCCTGACTTCCGGCTGTATCACGAGGCTGACAGCCTTCCCATACGGTTCAGACGAAACGAAGGCCCTGTACTTATCCTAGTAAGAGAAGCCCTCGCTTTGAAGGCACCCCAAGTTCAGTCAACTGGTCCTTTATTAGAATTGGGGCCATGGGATCACGATCTGGCGCCAACTTTTCTTATCTAACCATCTTCCAAGAGGTTACAGAAGGGGTGAATGCGTATAAAGCAGCCCCATCAACGGCGCGTTAGTGATTCCTGTGCTTACTGTATCCCAGAAGAAAGCGACATTATGCCTAGCACCACCTTACCTTATGCACCTCATTACGAACCTGCTCCCGTCACTCAGGAGGACTGTACGTTTTCCTTTCAGTCATGAAAGTCAGCTTTCTGAGTATCCTTTAGTGAAATGGGCCGACCTGGCTGTTATCGACTTATCGAAAGCCAGTACTCCGGAAGGACGAGCTGAACTTGTTACACAGCTAAGCATTGCACTTCGAAACCATGGCTTTTTCTATGTCATCAACCATGGCTATATTCCGGCTCAGGTGAGTGCATATCAGTAGAACTCTTTGATTATGCTTGACCAACGTAATTAGAACGAGAGAATGCTTGATATTGCCGATAGGGCGTTTACTGGTGTGAGTGCGGAAGAGAAGCAGCTTTACGCAAGCAATAGCAAAGAAACCGGCTCGTGGCAGGGGTATAAGTTAAGAAACTACTGGGTAAGCTTCATTGAAAACATTTAACGGTAATACTTCACTGTGTAACTTTCAGGTTATCGACAATGGAGTACATGACCAGGTCGAACATTACAACAGTGAGTCCTGGAGTCAAGTTGTCTTTCTTATGAGCTCATTCATTTCATCTAGTCAATCGTGATGTTACCAAGAAGAAACACCCGGAGGCGATTAAGCCTTTCTTACCCGAGATTGATGCTTTTGCGCGCTTCAACCATCATTTAGTATTACACCCCATTCTAAGGTAAGGAGACAGCTTGCCTCATGAGATAGGATCGATTATTCTTAGCTTCGCCACTTATCGGTAAACCTTGCAGACTCATAGCGCTAAGCCTTGAGTTACCTGAGGAGGAACTGGTGAATATCCACGGTTTCAACGCAGTTGGAGAGACGTACGGCAAGTGTGACATTTGATACATGCCGATTGAGCGACTGACGGGAAGCGTATAGCGAGATTTATGAAGTAGTGAGTGTGACGTTCTTGAACGATATCGATGTTGAGAGCTAACTTCATTCCAAAGCTATCCTCGATCTGCCGAGGAGGAAACGAAGACCAAAAACGTCTGGCTCAAAGGTCATACGGGTGAGCACTCGGATAGATTGTACATCGGTTGATCCAGAAGTGCTGAGTCTCGATAGATTTTGGTTCGATTACCATCTTGTGGAGCCAGCCTGTGTCCGCTCTGCAAATCCAGACAAAGAACGGGGAATGGCAGTGGATCAAACACATCGACAATGCTCTTGTACGTGAATGTTCCAAAATTCCTGTCCTGCTTGGAGAATCTGACATAATGACGTCATGGCGGTTTATCGGCCCGCCTATTCGGCTACCTAAATGCGCCCAAAGGTGGTAAGCGCCGGCGATGCGCTCGAGTTCCTGACAGGTGGATACTACAAGGGCACGATCCACCGCGTGCGACAGCCACCAGCAGATCAACAGTCATACACAAGGCTTGGACTGTTCTACTTTGCAGGTCCCGATGACGCAGTTAGGCTGACGCCGCTGGTGGCGAGCCCGGTGCTGCAGCGCGCGGGTATCCAGCGCCGCTTTGAGGATGACACGGCGCCGACGATGGAACAGTGGAGAAGGGGAAGGACAAGCGCGTATGGTGCGAAAGAGTTGAAGCAAAGCAAGGAGGACGGGATCGAGGAAGAGGTGATCAATGGCGTGCTGGTCAAGCACTACAACTAAGATCATCGCGAGTCGTGATTGGGCCCCTGTCCGCTTTCTTAGTCTGTATACCTTCGGTGGGTGCGAGAGGTCCACAGTGTGTCCTCGAACATTACTCGTGACATCGCGCCTGATCAGCTTGCGGGCTTGACCTGTGTACTTGTATTAATCGTGTAGGCATATGAATCAAATGAACTGCAGTGATTTGCACATCACGCACATACTATGGCCATTCGCCTTTGTGACGGAGTTGACAAAGTACATTAACAACTTGAACTGGCCTTTTAATAGCACGACGTCTCATGACACCATAGACTGACGCCATATTGTCTCATCTAACTGTATCTTAAGAAAGCACAGGAGCGGTTAAGGCGACACTTATCATCGTCCCCCATCCATGCCCTACGCTAGTGCGTAACCCGGACGAACTCTCGATCATGCCTAGCACGACCGTACCCTACGCGCCTCATTACGAACCTGCCCCAGTTACTCAGGAGAATTGTACGGCATATCCATTTCGTCCGTGTAGCGCACGAGGCTGATTATCCTGTAGTGAAATGGGCAGATCTTGCTGTCATCGACTTAGCGAAAGCCGGTACACCGGAAGGACGAACTGAGCTTGCTTTGGAGGTCAATAAGGCACTCAGAAACCATGGTTTCTTCTACGTTATCAACCATGGATACACTCAAGCTCAGGTGAGCACATAACAACAGAAATATTCCGAGCATAGACAGCTAATGTGATCAGAACGAGAGGATGTTTGATATTGCCGACCGAGCGTTTACTGGAGTCAGCGCTGAAGAGAAACAGCTCTATGCAAGCAACATCAAACAGACCGGCTCGTACCAGGGATACAAGCTGAGAAACTACTGGGTAAGCAATAATAAGCACATTTTAGAATAGTGATGGCATGAACATACTCAGCATATCGACAATGGAGTGCATGACCAGATAGAGCATTATAATAGTAAGTCCCAGAGCAGGTCCAGGCCATTCACATACTAAATCAGTTTCACAGTCAATCGCGATATCACGAAGAAACCCCACCCAGAAGCGATTAAGCCTTTTCTACCCGAGGTCGAAGCTTTTGCACGATTCAACCATCATTTGATTTTGCATCCTATTTTAAGGTGAGGACACCTTATCCCGCAAGATGACATCAAGTTCAACTTCGAGACTGACTTGTTGATCATGCAGACTCATAGCGTTGAGCCTTGAGTTGCCCGAGGAAGATCTAGTGAACATACACGGCTATCATGAGGCTGGAGAGACCTACGGTATGTGCGATGTTTGATTAATAACGACGGGCCGGCTGATTTATGCAATGTCGTCAGTCAGATTTATGAAATAGTGAGTGCTGTTGGTGTGTCGGATCTACCTGATGCTGAGACTTAACTTCGTCGCCAAGTTACCCTCGATCTGACGAGGAGGAAGCGAAGACCAATAACATTTGGCTCAAAGGCCATACTGGTGAGCACGAGCAAATGTGTGTTGGTCGATCATGAGACGCTGACTCTCTGAAAGACTTCGGTTCGATTACTATCTTGTGGAGCCAGCCTGTATCCGCTTTACAAATCCAGACAACGAACGGAGAATGGCAGTGGATCAAGCACGTCGACAACGCGCTCGTACGTGAATGTTCCATAAATCCTGTCCTGCTCGGAGAATCTGACATAATGACGTCATGGCGGCTTACCGGCCCGCTTACTCGGCTACTTACATGCACCCAAAGGTGGTAAACGCCGGCGATGCGCTCGAGTTCCTGACAGGTGGATACTACAAAGGCACGATTCACCGCGTTCGACAGCCACCAGCGGATCAGCAATCGTACACGAGGCTTGGATTGTTCTACTTTGCAATGCCCGACAATGCGGTAAAGTTGACACCGCTGACGGCCAGCCCGGTGCTGCAGCGCGTAGGCATCCAGCGTCGCTTTGAGGACGATGCGGCGCCGACGATGGAACAGTGGGAAAGGGGGAGGACAAGCGCATATGGTGCGTCAGAGCTAAAGCGAGGCAAGGAGGATGGGGTTGAAGAGGAAGTAATCAACGGCGTGCTCGTTAAGCACTATAACTGAGATGATGATTGTGAAGCGTGGTCGGGTCCTATTAGCCACTGCATGCTACTAGTGGGTTGATGCGAGAATTAGCGAACCCCCAAGGTTTACTAGTTACTCATGACGTTGGACCCGATCAAATTGTGGCTTCGAACTATGTAAGTATCTGTATTATGTAGGCATACTGAGTCCAATTCCCCGAATCGCAAATCATGGATACTATCGATGCCCCCCCTGTGAAACAATGTACCCCCTGTGAAACATCGCAGTTATTCGAGCATATCTCGTCTATCCCCCAATCAATGCTCACGATTATTTTTCTATACACTGTTCACACCCTAGTCTATAGCATAGTCGAAGCTCAGCAGTAGAAGATTAGAGCTGGGTGTTGTACAGCTCGACAAACTGTTCTAAGTTGCATTGCTCAAAACTCATTCGCTCCAGCACCTGATCAAATATGCCTCGTTTACTTTGGGCTTTTGGTGTCTTTTAGAAACATATGCCTATTAACCATAGTACGAATTGTGCACATTGATGTTTAGTTGCCCGCGTTTCAGCAGCGTTGAGATTTTGAGCTTGGAAGACAGGGGCTCAATCGTGACAGAAGCGTGATGGAGTAGCACAGCGGCACGCGTCGGCTTGAAGTTATTCAACTATCAAAACATCGTGACC
>NW_006913060.1:462192-677572 GCF_000271625.1 Coniophora puteana RWD-64-598 SS2
TTGCTCAAAACTCATTCGCTCCAGCACCTGATCAAATATGCCTCGTTTACTTTGGGCTTTTGGTGTCTTTTAGAAACATATGCCTATTAACCATAGTACGAATTGTGCACATTGATGTTTAGTTGCCCGCGTTTCAGCAGCGTTGAGATTTTGAGCTTGGAAGACAGGGGCTCAATCGTGACAGAAGCGTGATGGAGTAGCACAGCGGCACGCGTCGGCTTGAAGTTATTCAACTATCAAAACATCGTGACCAATGTGACATAACCGTTATGGTCACAGGTTTCCACAATGAGGGTAGAGTCACAGTATCGGCATCCCGCTGGCATCTCTTCCAGGCTTCGAGAAAGTATGCAGAAATATTGAAAGCTACGGAAGACGCTGAATTACATGAATAGTAAGTTTTCAGAGGTTATTGGCTAGATAAAAGATTAAGGGAATAAACACGAGACGGAGGTGTTTCACAGGGGGTACATTGTTTCACAGGGGGGGGGCATCGATAGTAATACTATGGTCGTTCGGCTCGCATAGTAGACCTCTAAGAACTGCATCACGGGGATGACTCCACAAACTCCCTCACATGGCACAGACGACAAAACTAGATGTGCTTATCTATTTAAATAAGAGAAGTTCTCACACTGCGAACGCCGTTCGTGAATTAAGCTGGCCTTTTAATAGCACGGCGTCTCATGAGACCATAGACTGACGCCATATTGTCTCATCTTGACTATCTCTTGAGAAAAAGCACACTGGCAGAAGCAGCTTGGGTGACGCTTATCACCGCCGCCCATCCACGCCCACAGACGAACCCTTGATCATGCCTAGCACGACCGTACCCTACGTGCCTCATTACGAACCTGCCCCACTTACTCAGGAAAACCGTACGGTATATCCATTTCGTCCATGCAGCCCACGAGACTGAATACCACGTAGTGAAATGGGCCGATCTTGCTGTCATTGACTTAGCGAAAGCCGGTACACCGGAAGGACGGGCTGAGCTTGCTTTGGAGGTCAATAAGGCACTCAGAAACCATGGTTTCTTCTACGTTATCAACCATGGATACACTCAAGCTCAGGTGAGCACATAGCAGCAGAAATATTCCGAGCATAGACAGCTAATGTGATCAGAACGAGAGGATGTTTGATATTGCCGACCGAGCGTTTGCTGGCGTCAGCGCTGAAGAGAAACAGCTCTATGCAAGCAATATCAAACAGACCGGCTCGTACCAGGGATATAAGCTGAGAAACTATTGGGTAAGTCCCGATGAGCATGTTTTAGAGTAGCGATGACATGAACACTCAGCATATCGACAATGGAGTGCATGACCAGCTAGAGCATTATAACAGTAAATCCCAGAGAAAACCTAGGTCAATAATAGCATACTAAATCGATTTCGTAGTCAACCGTGACACCACGAAGAAACCCCACCCAGAAGCAGTTCGACCTTTCCTACCCGAGGTCGAGTCTTTTGCGCGCTTCAACCATCATCTGGTATTGCATCCCATTTTAAGGTGAGGGTACATCCTAGTACCTCGCAATATGGCACCATTGTCGACTTCGAGGCTGAATTACCGAACTTACAGACTCATAGCGCTAAGTCTTGAGTTACCTGAAGAAGAGCTGGTGAATACACACGGCTATCATGAGGTTGGCGAGACCTACGGTATGTGTGACGTTGGATGAATAAAATGAATAAGGTCAGAGCACCTAATGCATGCAACATGCAGTCAGATTTATGAAGTAGTGAGTGCTGTGTCCAATCGATCTGAGCTGATAATTAACTTCGTCGCCAAGTTACCCTCGATCTGACGAGGAGGAAGCAAAGACCAATAACGTCTGGCTCAAAGGACATACTGGTGAGCACGAACGATTGTGCGTTAGCCGATCTTGGAATGTTGAACGTTGACTGTCCGAAAGACTTTGGTTCGCTTACCATCTTGTGGAGCCAACCTGTGTCTGCTTTACAAATCCAGACAACGAACGGAGAATGGCAATGGATCAAGCACATCGACAACGCGCTCGTACGTGAACGTTGCATAAATCCTGTCTTATGCAAGATTCTGATGTAGTGACGCCACACATTGCCAATCCTCTTTGACATTTGACATCGACGACCTAACGTGCCGCACCCAAAGGTGGTGAATGCCGGTGATGCACTCGAGTTCCTGACTGGTGGCTATTACAAGGGCACGATTCACCGCGTTCGACAGCCACCAGCAGACCAACAGTCATACACGAGGCTTGGAGTGTTCTACTTTGCGATGCCTGACGATGCGGTGAGGCTGACACCACTAACGGCGAGCCCGGTGTTGCAGCGTGCAGGCATCCAGCGCCGCTTCGAGGACAATGCGGCGCCGACGATGGAACAGTGGAGAAGGGGAAGAACAAGCGCGTATGGTGCGTCGGAGCTGAAGCGAAGCAAGGAGGATGGGGTTGAGGAGGAGGTGATCAACGGCGTGCTGGTCAAGCACTACAACTGAGGTCATCCGAGTCGTACTATCATGCGCCAGGTCGAGGAGCGATGAAATCGTGCGTAGTTTCGGTCCCCTCTATTTGAATGGCCCAAGCTGGTAGATAGTCTGGCACTTTTGTACAACTGTGGTACTGGGCACCCAGTGCGCTTTATATGTCATCCATTTCTCTTGTGGATCTTGGGCTGCGAAAGGCGTCCTAGCGCTGCGTGGTCTACGTGAGGGGAGCTGACGTCAATGAAGCTGCAATTAACAACGAGGAGGCTTGCCGATACCCCTCAACTATTCCTGATCTCACTCTTACTATGCCCAGCCTCACCCTCCCCGAAATCCCTCACTACGTTGCTGATCCACCCACCCAGGAGTCACGTACGTGATACCTTCCGTTTACCGTCGCAGGCGTACGAGTTTCTGATGAGCGCTCCAGTTGACTTTGCCGACCTTGCCGTGATCGACCTCTCAAAAAGTTGCACCCCTGAAGGGCGAGTAGCCTTGACGAGGGAGGTGCACGATGCCCTGCGCATCCAGGGTTTCTTCTATGTCGTAAACCATGGTTGGTCGAAAGCGCAGGTCGACCGCATATTCGACGTCGCCGATCACTCCTTCACCAGCGTCGAACTCGAAGAGAAACGCAAGTTAGCCTTTCAGCCAGAACAGGGGTCGTACTTGGGATACAAGCTGCCTCGCTATTGGGTGAGTAAACTGAATTGTATGGAGAAAGGGGCTAGCGACTCACTCACGATGAACGTCGTTACACATAGGAAATCGAGTCGAAGCATGGGACACTCGATCAAGTGGAGCATTACTCGAGTGTGTCCTCGCATTTTTTTCCCGTTTTGAGCGCGCTGATATCGGAAAATGGTATACTTCCAAGTCAACAAGGACATGCACCAGCGCGCCCATCCGGAGCCGCTACAACCTCTGCTGCCTGAAATCGAGGCATTCATTGCGCATAATCAGAACAACATCCTGTTGCCGCTTCTCAGGTGGGCAGCACCAATTTGCAATGCATGCTAGGAGTGCGTCTCACCATGATGAGTGTAAAGATTACTCGCAGCGAGCTTGGAGCTTCCCGAAAACACGTTCGCGGACATGCACAAGATGGAGGACTACTCGGAGTCAGCTAGTAAGCGACTTGCCTGTAATGACGTACTATCGCTCACCATTATATTCCTTCATTCAGCGCTTCTTGAAGTAATACGTCCTATCTCTAAAGCTACCAACGTCAGTACCCCAACCTCCCCTCCCCTAGCTATCCCCGCTCCGAAGACGAAGAACAAAAGACCAAAAACGTCCGGCTGAAAGGGCACACCGACTACGGCAGCCTCACCCTCCTCTGGTCGCAGCCTGTCGGCGGGCTGCAGGTCCTCTCTTCGCACGACGGCAAATGGCGCTGGGTCCGGCACATCGACAACGCGCTCGTGATCAACGGCGGCGACGCGCTCAACTTCTTCTCGGGCGGCTACTACACGTCCACGATCCACCGCGTCGTACAGCCGCCCGCGGACCAGCGCGAGCGTGTCAGGCTCGGCGTGTTCTTCTTCTGCATGCCGAGCGACGGCATCAGGCTCGCGCCGCTGGGGGAGAGCCCGGTTCTTCGGCGTGAAGGACTGAATAAACTGCCTGAGGGAGCGGTGATTCCACTTGTCGAAGACTGGCGCAAGGGCCGCTCGAGCCAGTATGGGCGCGTGACGCTGAAGCAGTCGATGGAGGACGGCGTGGAGGAGGACGTTGTTGCCGGTGTTGTTGTCAGACAATACAACTAGATGCATTTTCCGAGTGTAGAAGTGTGTGCAGATTAATCAGTGTCCGTGTAGATGACAATGCGGAGAGTATATGTAGCTGTACCAGATAAGCACTGAAGAACAACGAAGGGAATGGCAGCTCGAATGATAATAATACAGATAGAATACATAACCTAGAGATTGAATTCTAAATCATCCTCCGACGATGACCACCAGGGAACGGGAAGATGTGGGAAATGAACAGGAGGTAAGGGGTTACTCTTCTTGCCAATGATCACGGCACCCTTAAACGGCAGGCCGGTCAATACAAGGGAGCTGTTTGCCGCGCCGGGGAGAGGCAAGCCTTCGACGTTGACGCCAACAGCAGCGACACCCTGCAGACCAGTCAAGGCGCCCTGCGTACCGAATATGACCTACATCGTAATCAGTCAGGATCGTTTGGTACAATGAGGCCTTATAACTTACCTTGCCAACAAAGTCGCTGAACTGCTTCTCGCGCCCCGGAAGCACTCCCACAGGGACCTCATCGATATCTGCAGTCACAATGAACGACGAGCCTTCAGTGTCATCTCCGCCCTCTTCCGGCACACTGCTGGCATTCAACCACTGCTCGGGTCTGATATGGCCAAAGGCACGGGGTGGCAACGGATTCGGGAGCGGAACTTCCGGAAGGTCGTCGTCGCTGGCACTCAGAGGAGGTATGGGTCCGAGTTCGGGCGGCTCGCCGTCGAATACGATGACGTCCGGGAAAACGCGGACGACGTCAAGCGATAGGTCCATGCCCTTCGGCAGGACAATGCGCGCGAACACGGTGCCGCTGGCGACAAAGCTCGTACCCAGCGGCTTGAGTTTCATGTTCTTGATGGTCACGTTACGCATGATATGGGGCTTGGGCTGCGGAGAAGGGAAGTCGGTGTGGAGAACGAGGCCAGGAAATAGGGGCGAAGAAATGGCGATGGGATTCTGGTCAACAGAGAGATAACGACCAACAAAGTTGGAAAGCGCCTTGGAGGCGTCTGCTTGGAGGGGAAGGACATTGCCTCCGATGGAGAGAGAGACATTGGGGCGCGTGAGGAAGAAGGGATCGGTGTTAACGGAGGCGATAGGCATATAAGTCTTGTTCTTGCCAGCTGGCAAGGAGACAATGAATGGCAATGAGGGAAGTGACATGTTGAAGTTGGATGGAGCCGGGTTGAGAACGGAGGCATTGGCATCGAGGTGAACCGTCTTTCCTTGAGAGGAGACAGAGAAGCCTTCTAGATGTACAAACTTGGACACATTGGGGAGAGGAGTGTCGTCCCCGGGAGTAGGGAGGCCAGGGAGAGGAGGGACTACGTGGGCGTCAGGATGGGTACTGGATACAAAGATGACATACACATACTGGTCATGCTCAAACTCGCCTGTACGTTCTGCTTCTCAAACTTGACTCGCTGCCTCCAACTCCCGTCATGAACTCCTCCACCGGAGACGAATATGCGGGGGAGTTGTGCGACGACCGACGCTGCGTGGTCCGTCCATGCATCTTGGACAAACTGTAAGAGATCGACTGAGTTGTTTGTTGGTCGGACAAGGAGGGTCGTCGAGACGTTGGTCAACCACGAGGAGTCTCGGGGAGGATTGGCTGTTATGGGAAGCTCAATGGGGACAGGTGAAACGGTGACAAGTTCCGACGACGGTTGACGTGCAGAGGACACCGTCAGAGGGGAGAGCTCCACCGAGACACGGTCAATGTAATGGATACCCAGACGACCAAAGGATTTCCACATATCGCCAAAGGTACCCCCGTCGTCGTCCGTGTTCACCCCAATGGCAGACCCAGCGTCTACCCCAACTCTCCCCTCCACATTAATCCATATCCCCTCATTCTCCGTCACATTTAGCACGTCCACCCTATACGGCCCGTCCACCACGAGAGCCCGCTCCATGAAGTCTTGCACGGTGAGGGAGGACAGCCGCGACGCATACGTGTATCCCACGATGATGAGGATAAGGAAAACGACGAGGCATAGAGCAAGGGAGGCAAAGAACACGAAGAACAACCTCGTCCAAAGCCACCTATGAGAACTCGCATCCGCGACGGCTTCGAGATCTCGGTCTCCTGCGACATTGACGCTGGACTCGGCCGCTGAAGATAGGAGCGGAGTGCGTTCGGTGGCATCATCTATGGATTTGGCTCTTGCTTTTCCCTTGGCTGTGGGCTGTTGGCCACCGTCTTGAGGCTGGGAGGCCATTGTGGAGGTGGGGAAGGGAGAGGAGGACAAGGAGGAGCGTCGTGCGGCAACTTCATTGCGCGTGGCTGCGTCGTCGCTGTGCTCAATCTACCAATTTGGGAGGGCGGTTTAGCTCCACAACAAATAACCGAAGCAACACGCCCCACGGCGGAACCAATCGCGATGACACTCAGGACATCACGCGCCGCACGTTGTCAGCTCTAGTTTTATCGTTAAGATTGCTCGTAAATAGTGAGTAGCTTGGGTTGTAGTTGTATGTCGCAGAATGTATAGAATGTGTCAAGGTATCAGCAAGGTATCCACCGCTGCTCCTATACAGAATGTAAAGGCTCCTTCGCGATCACCTGGGTAAAAATTGCGAGGGCAGCCTTGGGTTGAAACGCAGCCTGAGAAACGCCGTGAACAGGCTGAAACAGGGTAGAACAAAACTAGCGCTTACCACTTCATGCCCAGCACCGAACAGACGACTGAATCGAACTCGTCAGTACCCTTGCTCGACCGAGATGACGCAAACTACTCACGCAAACGTGAAGTTGTCGACGTTTTGAATCTGGGCGATGGGCTCGTCGTCGAGAGTCATGTTCGTCAAGGGGGTGTTGTGCAATGTTTCGTTTCCGTACCAGTCCATGGCAAGGATGGCCTCATGACCGCCGACCCAGTTGCAGCTAATAAGACAAAACCCCTGTTAGATTGCCCCTTGAACGATAAACGGCGCGCATACATAATGTCAGTGTCGCCGGCCCAGATCAAGATCCTCAAACCAGAGTTAGCCAGCGCGCCCAACTGAGGTAACAGAGTCTTGGCATCCTATTATACTGCAGGTAGGTGAGACGCTCATGATGAGTTCAACGCAATCCTTACATCTCCGGTGTTGTCCATCTCGTAGTACGGCGCATCGGGACACTCCTCATACTTAACCTGAGCACCAATCTTCTTCTGAATAGCCGGGTTCTGCAGATAAGTTACGTAGTACTCCGGCGGGAACGCCGCGGTCGAGTTCTGTCTCAGGTCGTACGGATCGTAGTTGCCCACAGCAGGGGAGAATACGTAGTTTCCCTGTAATTAAAGATATCATGCATCAATGCGAGTCCAATGTTTCCTGAAATAGACCTACTCACGCAGTAGTTGTCGGCGTTAAGGCATACAGTATCAGCACTAGCGTTCAAGTTTCCTGCGGCATAGCACGCCTTCTCCTGGTCCACACATCCACCCTCGTCGTAGAGCGCAGCGGAGATATTCTTGAGCGTCTCGTTCGACAAAAGCTGGCCGTATCCCGGTGCATTCTGGGCGAAAGTCAGATAAGCCTCGTTCTGGATCAGAGGGTCAATCCAGCCGCTGGATCGTGTTTCAGCACGTGATAAATAAAGAGAGACATGAGGAAAAGCTCACTTGTTAATCAACAGCGCGGCGACGGTGATGGGAACGCCCGTCACTACGGGCAAATGCGCTAATTCTGGGCCCGAAAATAAGCAGGAAAATGACCTGGAAAGTCATCATCTTCCGACAGATTTTCGGGCTAGGAACAACACGCGGAAAGTTATCATTTTCTGGTGTGCCAAGAGGCCTAAAAAGGCAGGTTGAAGCAGAAATTAAAACTCCGCTGCGCGTTACCTACTATAAATGGAAGGATAGCCAATTTTTGTCTCCAGAAAAGTCATTGGAACATGAAACTTTCTCAGCCTCTGTTATTCAAAGGGAAGTATCGCGGAAAACGTTTACTTTCCAGCTCATTTTCCTGCTTATCTTCGGGTCCAGAATTTGCTCATTTGCCCGCAGTGCGTGATAGTACCGCTCGCGATCTTAGCGTTCTGCTGATCGAAGTAGGTGGTGAAAGCGGGACCATAGTGGCCTCCGTAACTCTCAGTGCCATACACGAACCTAAGATGAAGGAGAGTTCCGTTAGAGCACTGCCTTAAAAGGCTAAGTAACGGTATAACGCACTCTCGGCTAGCATATTTGGAGAACAGTCCACTCTCGAAGAGAACTTGGAACGCAGTCCACACGGGGCCGGCGGCCGCGACAGTGCTATTAGCCGTATCAGTGCCATAAGAGAAGCCAGTGCCAATGGGCTGGTCGATATAGATCACTGCGAAGAACGACTAAGTCATCGAATCTCCAAGATGGACAAAAAAAACGCACTGTTGCTAACGTTGTTCCAGCTGTAGGGGTTGAGATATGTGCTATTGGCGTCGGCGTTTACGAGGCAGGGACCGTGCTCTATGGCAAAGAGATCAACAGATGCATGTGGGGGCTGGCCGGCTATGCATACCTTGGAACAGCCCGATCATGGACGAACACCCGGGGCCACCATTCAACCTACGGACAAATTTCAAGGGGAGAAGGTGGTGGGGGGCGGAATCATACTCACCACAAGGTGAAAGGCGCGGTTTCGGGCTCGTTCCTCGACTCGAAGAACCAGAACCACTACATCCCAAAAGCCGATCAGCACGCGTCGCAACCCCACCCCGTACACATCCACCCTTAATTCCACCCACAGCACGTATCAAAGGGAAGACACTCACCATCGACATGTTCGTCCCAACATCAATGTACCCAGAGATCTGCTCCACCCCCGGCGTCGTCTCGCACACGCCCGAGTTCTTAACATAGCGAATGCCCGTATCGTTCAACACCGCCGAGCGAAACTCCGTGAGCACCGAATCCGCCGTGTCCAGAAGCGACGACGTGAGCGTCGCGCCCGACGCTGCTGCGAGGCCCAGAAGGGCGAGCGAGCGAGAAAACATCGTGACAGTTGAGGTTCGGGTGATGTCGACGTCGATGTGGGACCTTCAGTAAATACCGGCGAGGAAAAAGATCGGCAGCGGGGCCGAACAATGATTCAATGCGCCTGCACTGAAGCTTGAAGGGTCAACAAGGGAATCCACACACGACATCGGGACCCGTATTTATACCGCGGCATGGGCAAGTTGGCAGGATACCAGTGATATTCCCAGTTGATTCCCAGCGCTAGCTCAGCCTACCGAGTCATCAAATCGTTCCTTGCGGGTCCGCCAATGCATATGTCCGCACATAGACGTTCGCTGGGGGGTGAGCTGGGGGATCGGGGTGGGCCGCATGAGAAGAAGAGCACAGATTGCCGTCACTGTAGGGGAGAGACCACATGCCGCGGCTGCGTCTGGCTGCGTTCCAAAGAGATAACGGCACACGCCTCACGCGACTGAGACGTTTTTTTATAGGACGCGGCCAATCGGATGTTGTACATGAGCATCGCGTCGGACAAAGTACCCTGCTTATGTCCTGCAACAGCATGGTGCTGTGCTGCGTGATCAACCTCCAGAACGGCAACGCATGACTTCGAGCGCTTCCATACATCCACACCATACAGGTCCCGGGAGGAAAAAGACTTTTATAAGATCTACTAATGTGAGGTACAGGCAATGCGCTTCGGATTATCAAGATGTAAGATTAGACAGAATGCAAGGGTTCGTAAGCAATGACTTGGCGGAAGATCGCCAGAGCTCCCTCAGGAATGAAGGCTGCCTGAAAGAGAGTCAGACAAACTATAGCTCGGCTTTACATAGAACCACTTACCACTTCGTGCCCAGAGCCGTAGACCCTCCTGTATCATACATGTCAGTTGATGTCAAGTGGGGTGCTACGCGGAGGTTACTCACGCGAAGGTAAAGTTATATGCGTTCTGAACGGCGGCCACCGTCTTGCCGTTAACAGTTATGTTCGTCATAGGGGTCGCGTTGAACGTCTCGTTCCCATACCAGATCAGGTTCTGCGCGACAGAAAGGCCGCCGAGCCAGTTGCATACAATGTCAGCGTCGCCGTGCCAGAGAAGGACCCTAAGACCAGAGTTGACCAGCTCCGACAGCTGCGGCAGCAGCGTCTTCGCGTTCTGGATTGCTCATTGTGAGAAGGGACGCAGACCCACGGAGATATGATGAAACACTCACATCGCCAGTATTCCACATGGCGTAGTACGGAACAGCATCGCACTCAGCGTACGGCACCTCAGCGCCAATCTTCTGACCGACCGAGGTCTCCTGGAGGTAATTCACGTAGTATTCTGGAGGGAATGTTTGGTTGGGACCCTGACGAAGGTCGTACTCGTCACGGTCGCCGATGGAAGCCGTCACGACGTAGTCGGCCTGTACGTTGGTAAGTCAGCTGTCGTTTCAGAGAGCATGACCAACACGTACGCAGTAGACCAATGCCTGGTAGCAAATGTCGTCAGAGGCGCTCGTCTCCAAGTTCCCAGCAGCGTAACATTGGAGCTCGAGGTCATTGCAGCCTCCAGGCATATACAGCGCATTTGAGATGTTTGCGAGCACCTCGTCTGATACAAGCTGGCCGTATCCCGGAGCGTATGTGGAGAAATTGAGCGCAGCATTGTTCTGCAGGTACGGATCATAGAAACCGCTAGAAAGCAATTCGTCGCGGGTTAGCGTTTCATTACGAGCGCGTTTTGATGACGTACTTGTTGATCAGCATGGCAGTGATTTTGATGGGCACGCCCTGGATAGCGCCGCTCTCGATAAGGGAGTTTTGCTGGTTGAAGTAGGTGACAAATTCAGGTCCGTAGTGCCCTCCGTAGCTCTCGGTGCCCAAGATGATCCTTCCGACAGGTAAGCAAATGTGG
This sequence comes from Coniophora puteana RWD-64-598 SS2, assembly GCF_000271625.1. Classification (NCBI taxonomy): domain Eukaryota; kingdom Fungi; phylum Basidiomycota; class Agaricomycetes; order Boletales; family Coniophoraceae; genus Coniophora; species Coniophora puteana. The sequence continues at coordinate 473,247 of NW_006913060.1, forward strand.
AGGTTGAATTACTGATAGGACTCACTCTCGACTTGAATAGTTCGAGAATAGGCCAGTCTCGAAGAGCATTTGGAAAAGCGTCCACACAGGTGGGGCTGCTGCTACCGTGCTGTTTGCTGTATCAGTACCGTAAGAGAATCCGGTTCCAATAGGCTGGTCGACATAAATAACTGCGCGGAAATGACTCGTCACTTAGAGGATGATTGCCGCATGTATAGGACGTACTGTTGCTAGCGTTATTCCAGCTGACCGGACGACATCATGAGTGATTGAAATACGCTTCGGATATGTATAACTTGCCTATAAGGGTTATAGACAGTTTCATTATCGGCATTGACCGTGCAAGGTCCGTTCTCTGATACGTCGTTGAGAATGCAATTCATTGACTGCATGGCCATCATACATACCTTGGAATAAACCGATCATTGAGGAGCATCCTGGTCCACCCTGTACCCTACCAACGATTTTCAATCTCCTTCGTCGCATTGTATAGCAAAGGAACTCACCAGATGGTAAAGGGGGCATTCTCGGGGTTCTCGCGCGCCTCGAAGAACCAGAACCACTGCAAAGCGTCAGAACACGACAATCTCGAACAAAGGTACGAAGACGAACCATGGATTGGTTCTGACCAACATCGACATAGCCAGAAACCTGGTTGACACCCGGCGTCGTCTCGCACACGCCAGAGTTCTGCACGTAACGGAGGCCAGTATCGTTCATGACCTGTGAGCGAGCATGGATGTGTGGGGACGAGATGCCAGCGGCAGCGGAGCTGATGGAGGCAGCAGAGCTGCTCGCTGCGAGAGCTAACGCTGCGATGGCCCAGGAGAACATGGTGAGCAGAAGGGGCTGTCGAGACGCAGCTTCCCTCCAAACGGACGGCGAATTGTTTTATATGCTCGCGAGGGATGTTCTCAGCCGCTGTTCGGACCAAGATCCCGTTGTGAGATCTGGCTCTCATAGCCCTGGGGACAGGTAAGCTAAATACCGCGTCTCCATTGGCTTGGGTGGATGTATGCGTGGGCAAAGGTGGGGAACGTGGTATTCTGGTCGAGAAAAGCTGAATCCAAGGCACAACCGAAGGTTCTAAGCTGGATTTGGTGGGGGGATTGATGCAAGTGGATGATACGAGGGAGATGAGAGCGAGCATCACTTGCCGGCAACTTCGCGGAAATGAATTGTTTACGGCGCCCTCGCTCTCACGCGACTTGGACGGTTGCAGAAGCGCCTATTCTCGTGAGGTTTAAACTTTGAAGATACGCAGGAAGACGTCAAAACCTCACAGCCACGCTCCTGATCCCAGCCTCAGAAAAAGCTTTACGGAAGTGTCAAATCGAAGGTTTCGTCGAGGAATGGTCCTGTCCCGATCGTTCTGTGCGACTAGAACGCAAGAGAGGAGCTCAAGGTCATCAGAAGCCTGTGAGAAAGCCAGGATCCATTTCTCCCTTCAAGAGCAGGGAATATTGATTAGGTCCGCAAATTGCGCTCTGGTTGCCTTTCAATGTCTATGAAACGGAAGCAACTCACAGACGCGATGAGTGCGTCCTTGATAAGGATTTGACATACCAATAAGAAAAGTGTCCCAGGAATTGATAGGACGCGTCGTTCCCCCGACAACGACGCTGGTATTCCCACTCCATAAGGCGAAGCACTCGAAACAGCATCACCTACGTTCTGCAGTGCTAAATTTGAGTTTGGTTGGACACGAATTATGCGACGGGCAGGAGTTCGCCGCATTCAATAACAAGCTTGCCCTTCCGGCGAGCCTTGATAGTATCAGTAGAAAATAAGCTCTGCTGCTTCTATACTTCCATTCGGACGGGAGTGAGCTGCTCCTTGCGAGTAGAAAATGGAATGAAGGCTGGGTCGCTGAAGCGCTTTTTGAGGCTTGTAAGAGGTGTGACGAACCCGCGCTATCGGGCGCTGCCGAGACATTGAGGCGGCGAATGAATTCTAACCCTCAATGCGTTCAGGCAAACATCCCGTCATCTTATCTTCTCGTTTCCTCCCGCCTTCGTTTCCTTGCATCCGCCGAGTGTGCAGCAGGCTGCACTCACTTGCATTCATTAACTTCACTCTTTAGTCGCCGTCGGGACGCCTGGTCTCATCTAACATGATCTTCAAGTTCTCTCCACTCGTGGTCTTCGCGTTCCTTGTTCCGCTGGCCGCTGGCGCTCTCTACCCTACAAAGCCTGTTCAGAATACACAATACGTGGCCGGAAGCACCGTAACGACTACATGGAAAGACGATGGCAAGTATCCTAACCTTGACGCCATGGGCTCTGTGGAAATAGGCCTCTTTCACAAGTCTGGGGTGAGTAATACTCGACGTAGAACGGAACAAGTGACACAATCTCCTTACTCCTAGCGATATTTGGCTACTCTTGCCACAAACGTGGATCCTTCCTCAAAATCTCATGAGATAGTCATACCGTTGGCGGCGATTCAAGGGTTGCCGTCTGGCCAACGCGACTAGTGCGTTTTCCTTGACGCAGTTCCCCTCCTCGCACTTATACCCTGCATTTAAAGTACCCTTCACTTCCAGGCCAGCAGCCCATACAAGTTTAGCATCTTTACTGGCGACTTTTCTATCGTCCGCCCCGAAGGGGACCCTGGGTCTCCGAACTCGTCTGCATCTCTGACCTTTTCGTCCCTTTGGTCTTTTCCGGGATCTCCTCAGTCGACTGCCTCTGCTCTCACTGCACCACCGTTTACTCCTGGATCTGTCCAGAACCCTTCAGCACAGCAAAGTCGAAACTCTGGCTCTTCTCTCTGGAACGTTGACGTGGAAAGGCTCGATTTTTGGCTCTTGTTTGTGCTCTGGCCGGCGGTTGTTGGGATAAGCATGGCTGCTTGATAGCCTTCTTCGTCTACATACATTTACACCACACGTCGATAATACACGCTCCTTAATCTTGTCTTCCGTGCCATCGCATGCATGACTATGTGACTTGCGGAACGTGTGCATGAGCATGGTGGTCGTCTCAATATCAGAGCTCAACCCTAATGTCACGGGTTGCCAAAGTCTCCGAGGTTCTTACCTGAAGATATCTGCCGTCGGCTCAGAAAGGAAGAGTCGTACTATTTTCCTCCTCCGCTCTCTCAAGGCCAGTATACACTCCACGGGGGATTCGCTGAATGTGAATGTTTGCTTCTCAGCGTTATCGCTGAGATGTCGCCGTCCCAGAGTACGTCAGTGGCGTCAGAGCGAACGGGTGCGAACAGCCCGCCAAAACAAGATTTCCGAACCCCACGAGTGAGCGTCTGAGACTGGGGAGTCTTGATGGCGGGCGAACGTTCACGCCACGTGGGTACGGCATCCACGCTTCCCGCGAAGGCGCTGCCTCCTGTAACTAACTTGGAGCTATGTACAACGATGGTGCATATTACACGGGTGGTGCGACCGCGCGAGCCTATCACAGGAAATTTCCTACCGTGATTGGATGTCTCGTCACTTCACGGGACCGTACGCTTCCCAGTTCTGTGGACTCTTCGAGTCCTTGGCATGATGCCACTTACCAATCACATTGATGAACGCTAACGTCCGCTTCCTTGCTCCATGAGAGTCCGATAGATTTAAATCTGCGTGTTGGAAGAGCCTCCCATACTGCGGAAACTATCCCTATCCCATCTCGATGGGGTGGTGACTGCTTGTGCCTTCTCACCCAAAGATTTCGGAGTAACTTGGGTCAGGCTTATTCATTGAGGCATATTTGCGGGAGTTGGCCCAGAAGCTACCGGCGAGCGGCCAAGGAAAGCGGTAATCTTCCGCCAGCGAGTGGGTGAGATTGCGGTACCTCAACTGACAATTGCCACCCGCAGGTCCCGCCTGTGCCTTCAGCTAAAAGCGCCGACCCTGAGGACACCAGCTCGGAACGAGTGTTCGACGCGGTCGGCCTTGCACATGACGCACTGAATGGACCCTGAAACCTCGTGTATCACTGTCCCCTCACGAGTTCGTTTGTTTATCCATCTGTCCCTCGGAAATACATAGTTCCAGAATGAGTCATGTTCTGGCACACTCATTTTCAAGAAACTCGAGCAACTCCCACGCTCGAGGTTGTACCGTACGTATGTCTCACCGGAGTTTAGGAAATGACGGAGCTTTTGTGAAGCCACAGCAATCAGACGCGCGGGCGCTTCCATTTTGACAGGTAAATTAATTCTGTCACGCGTACTTGTCAAAGAGGTGTCTAATAACCACGTTCCCTTTCTTTTGTTCATAGAATTAGGACTTAGGTACCGTACCGCGGACCTGCTTAGACGTTCCATCGACCTGACTGAATTGAATATTTGGTGCGTCGACGAAACTGCCAGGTCTCACCCTTGGGGAGATCTCTACCTCAGTAATGCAAGTTGAAGCGAAAAGTCGTCAACTGACAGTAGAAACTAGCTAAGCGACGTGTCTTTAATTCTATTACTTGGGAACGAGGTTTCAGAGATCATCGTCTGACGAGGATCCCAAGAGGATCCGCACAATTCATTACACCACAGCTAGTACTGCCCCTTCTTTGATCCCGGGAGAAACTGAAGGCTAACTACTCGGATCAAAATCGCCATAGCCCATCAAAGGTTTGCTAGTTAGAACGACACATTTCCATACATACATTTACGGCAAGTCGACGCGTGCGATGGGAGAGAGCGCCTACAACAGATACAGGGTGGCCACAGCAGGCCATGTTCTCGACCGCCGCTCGATCAATTCCCTTTTCGCGCTTTTGTCTATCCGGTACCAGGACAATGGTTGTGACGATTTTATTTTTTATCCGCGTTCAGCGGCTGGACGCTAGTTCGATGAACCCCCCAAAATTGCCCTGCCAATTGCGCTGCCGCGCTGTTCCATGACAGGATCTCAGTCCACCAGGTCTAAACGAGGTCGGGTAACGTCAAAGCTCCGCTTTTTTACGAGTCCACAGTAACAGCCCTGGTCTGTGCGTGTCCTTGCCTACTATAAAATGACGGCTACTCCAGGCTATCCTTCTCCCGTCCATGACCTTCCCCGTTTCTCGACGATCTCTTTCCTCCTCTTCGTTCTCGCTATCCTCGCTATCCTCGCACTTCAGAACATCATCCATGTCGACAGGTGCCACCGCAACAGTTATACTCACCAAAGTCGAGAACGCGAGCTCGGACTTCGACACGAAGTCGATTCGCCTTCGGGCGGGCCGGAGGGAAGCTCTGGGAAAGGAGGGCGGACCGGCAATGACCATGACCACTCAAGAGAATGGGATGTTCCCGCCGTGCGCGAAAGGTGGCTCCCGCGGCATCGCGGAAAATCACGCCTACATCTACTGCGACGACTCGAGGAATGTAAGCATTCAGAATAAAGTTTTCGGGGCCAATGCTTGGCTAATATCCAAAAATCTGTAGGTCTTTATCGAAGACAATGGCAAACACTACCCAACTCTGGTCTTCAGAGGCGTACCCAAGCGGTCCGAAGAAGACTTCGAACCAATCGCGTACGACACCGTAGGCATGAAGAGGGAGGAAACACTACTGTTACTCCGAAACGAAACAGCGCAGCTCTACTCTGGAGACATTATAGTGAGTCTTCGTTGTTCGTTCAAAAGCAACTGAGCGTGAACCGCCCTCATCTTAGCAACTTGGCTACCACCAGCCGCAATCAGCCGCGAGCAAGAACGCGAAATGTAGCTACTTGCCAGTATGTGCTCGTGTCATGGTGGTACCCTGTTAGTCTAGTTAAAGTAGGGCGCCGAGAAAACCAGAGCATCGAGCTCTCACTTTTGACTGCAATGCATTCTCGTATAAGCGACAAAATCCGCATTTAAAGTTCTGAGCTTTCTTACCGCACATCGTGCCCGCATTGTAACATTTTGTCGCCCGAAACGGTCTAGAGCGGACGGAAACGTCAACTCCAATTATTACATGAGAGTGAGCACCCACAGAGAAGTCGGGATGACAAAAGTCCGCAGTTGTTGGCCGCTCCGCGCGTCAACGCTTATGTTGATCCCTGACCGAAACGACGGCGCAGACAATTGAAGAGGTCGCGCGTGCCGGGTGCCACTCAGCTTTTTCGGGCCTCTCGTCCAAGCGATCGCCTGCATTTTTCGAGCACCGATGTCAGACGCACAGGCGGATGCTTCTTCTCGACAGATACGCACCTCGAACGGTCTTGGCGATTGTTCCATGGACCATGTCGTCCTCGGATTGCGGGCTCCTGTTGGCTTCGGCTCGACCCTGAATATCATGTACCTTTAAAAAGCAGCCAATGAAAAACTCACCGCCTCAGCTCTTGGTCCACTCTCTTCACAACCACTCGGCGCCTACCTACACCCATCCTTTATTTTCTTCTTCGTCCTCTCTCCTCTCCTCGTACCTCTTGCCTCCGAGACGCCGTAATCTATGTCCGATAACATCGTGGCGTACGTGAGCCTCCGGCCTATCGAAGGTTCGCAAGCCCGCTTCGAACCGAAACGGATCCCCATTGTCCCAGGCGAAACGGTCATCCTGGGGAGGTCTGGCGGGCTGCTGGGTCCGACCCCTCTTCCCAGCCCGACGAACGGGTGCTTCCAATCGTTCGAGAAAAGTAAGGCTGGGTCTCGACCTCTCGACCCTCGCCACGCTGCTCTCTACTACGACGAAGAGCAGAAACAAGTGAGTAGTGGCCCGTCATTACGCTTACAATGGTACTCACTGATGTCCTCTGCATCTAGGTCATCGTTCGAAACTTGGGCACCCACTATGGCAGCTTCGTGTTCCGCGGCGTACCGGATCATAATGAAGCAAAATTCATCACAATAAGGTATGACGAGGTCCACAAGCATAGGGAGGAGACGGTGATGAGGCTGGAGGAAGGAGGGGACTGGGCGGTCCTCAGAGATGGCGATATCCTCGTGCGTGCTTGGCTTAATTCTGTCTTAACCACCATTAACAGCGCCGCTGCAGCAACTGGGCTGCCGGCAAGGCGAACCAAGCTCGGATGAGCGCAGGAAGGGGACCCACCACCCTGTCTGCGCACGAGTCGCGGTGGAGATGGAGGACGACGAGGCATGGGAGATCTTATCCGGTCATGATGAAGAGCGCTCTTAAACAGTCGCGATCAGTAATTCATGGACACCTCTTATCAGATGCAATAGAATAACCTCGCCTTCTACTTTGGGACGGGATGGCGTTCAATCTCATCCTCAATCACTTATGGGTCCATTCGTGCTCGAGAACACGCCCTAGGACCTGAATTATCGCTGTCAGCTTAGAAATCAGCGTCCGATCGCGTTGATGAGAAACCCACGTAAGGTGATTGAGATGCGTGTGTATATAGGCTTCAACCGCCGTGCAGGGGAGCTTGGCATCGCACAGCACACGAGCGTTTCCGCTTGCGAACAGGGTAGGTGCGGACTCCCCTTGTCCGAGCAACGTATCTGAATGATGACGTAATATAGTACGAAGACTCCCGAGGTGTTCAGCCGGCGCGCGTGTCACGCTGTGTAGAGTCGACGAGTCTCAAGGGCAGAGTCTGCTGTCATGTGTCCATATGGACGTATCCCTCCGTTGCTGTCTGACAACAGCACCGTCTTTGCCCGTGAACGAATGGGACCAAGGTGAACCGTTGGTACTGCATTCAGTGTGCTTTCTCTAGCGCTTGCGAGACCGATTGATCTTGAGAGAGGGATACCGGGGCCTAGTACACGTTATTCCAGTTAGAAAGCCAGTGTATGGATTCATTAGGATAGGGAGCTTACTTCAGGATTTCGCTTTGATTAAGGCGTGAAGAGAGGGCAGGCGGAGGCAGTCGGACGTGCCATACCTAGTTTCTAAGTATCTGACAGGCAAAGATGCCCAAGCGCTCATATTTGTAAGCAACGTGTCCGAGCCTCAAAATCGCATATTTGGCGGAGAGACCGTCATGTAATCTCGGAAGTGCGCGTATGTTTCTGACTGTTTCTGACAAGGCAAAACTTGCCCGAGGAACGACCAGTGCCGTCAGCGATCGGATACCGGAACGGAATAACGTGGACCGGCTGTAGCGGACAGATTCACAGGTTCCGGAACCCGGTGACCTCATTAGCCTCCTCCCCCTTCATTGGCTCGGCCAAGGCTCGGTCATTCGTTAGCAACTTGAAGTACCCACCTCCTCACTTCTTCTCTTCTCTCCAACCCTCTCTTCGCAATTTGCTTTCTCGCGTATACAGCTTTGAAGGTAAATACACCATGAGCTACGATCTCGCCAAGGCCGTCGGGTACAAGAAGGAGGACCAGCCCGTGAGTTCTGGTGATCTAGTGCCACGGGGCGACGCGCTGACGAGACTGGTCGCCTTGTTCCCCGCTGCCCATTATGGCTCGCCTCTCTTTCTCTTAACGCTGCACCGTACCACCCCCAGGTCTCATGGACCAAGAAAGACGTGATCACGTACGCGGTCGGCGTCGGCGCCAAGGCCGACCAGCTTTCCTTGGTCTACGGTGCGCGTTTCCTCTCGACGTCAGGTCCATGTGTCGGTGCTCACGCCGCCTCCCGCTCGCACAGAACTTGGTAACAAACCCACCCTATACTGCGCTGAAGCGCGGAGCTGACGTTATCCCCTGTGTCGCACAACAGACAAAGCATGGGGCCCGCTCCCGACCTTCCCCGTCGTTCTCCCGCTCAAAGGTACGTCCTCCAACGCTCAATACTCACACACGACAACTAATGCGACAAATGCAGGCACGGACACGGACGTGACGGACTTCAGCGCCAAGGTCGACGTGCCGCCGCCCGCGCTGCCCAAGATGAGCGCAGACCGCGTCGTGCACGGCACACAGAGCATCGAGATCCTGCGCGACCTGCCCGCCGCGAGCGGGCCGGGGTGGAAGTTCCAGCGGCGCTGCGTCGGTGTGCACGAGAACAGTGCGTTTCCCCCTCCCTTTCCCTCCTCCCTTTCCCTCCTCCCTTTCCCTCCTCCCTTTCCCTCCTGTTATCCCCAATACGGCAAGAGCCGCGCTAACACGGGAACAGAATCGGGCATCATCGTCGACAACGAAGGCATCCTCGTCGACGCACACGGTACCCCCTATGCAAAACTCTACAGCTCCACATTCTACCTCGGCGCCACCGCCAACCACACCAGATTCTCCAAAGTCATCGCCGGGCCGCCCCAGAGCTCCTCGTCGTCCCCCACCCCGCCGAACCGCGCACCGGACTACACCATCCGCGACAAAACCACCCCAGAACAAGCGCTCGTGTACCGCCTCAGCGGGGACTACAACCCTTTACACATCGACCCCGCGTTCGGCGCGAAGCTCGGGTTCGGCGGTGTGATTCTGCACGGGCTCGCGAGCTTCGGGTTCGCGGCGCGCGGGCTGGTCGGCGCTGTTGCGGGCGGGGATCCGCGCGCGCTGCGGGTGTTTGGGGTGAGGTTTACGAGCCCGGTGAGGCCCGGGGACGAGCTGGAGACGCAGGCGTGGGAGGTGGGCGAGGGCCCGGGGGGCACGACGGAGGTGGTGTTTGTGACGCGGAATGTGACGAGTGGGAAGGTGGCGATGGGGAATGGGGTGGCGTTTTTGAGGAAGGCTGGGGGGAGGAGTAAGTTGTAGGTTGTGGGTCGCTTGCGACTATCAGCGTTCAAGTTTCTCGTGTGGATAGGTTGATCTAAGCTGTGGTGTTTTAAGTTGTACAATTGCATACATTCAAATAGCTAGCATGACTGAAACAATGTCCCAAATATATGAAGAGTGGAGATGGTCGCACAAGTTGTCGTAATTCTCGCAGGTCAAATCACTGCCCGAGCTTCGCCCTCAACATCCGCCCGCGATCAAGCACCGCGTCCGCCTCGAGATAACACCCCTTCAACCACCGATTCGTCTCTCCTTCGCCCTCTCCCTCTTCGTCAGCCCCAGCTTCACCCTCCTTTTCACCCTTGCCTCCCTCTTCGCTTCCACCCTCCGTTGCATCTTCCCCATTTGCCCCGTCCCGAGGAAGATCCTCAAACGCCGTGCGCGCATGCAACACGCGCCTGTTATCAAACAGCACCGCGTCGCCCTCGCGCAGCGTATACTCATACCGGCTCTCCGGGTCGTCCAGCAGCCGCACGAACTGCGCGAGCGCGTCGTAGAACGCCGGAGGCGTGTCGACGAGCAGGGGCGCTTGGAAGGGCGGGGAGTAGTTGATGTGTTTGATCGGCTGCTCACCGCCCGATGTCGATGCCGATGCCGCCGCCAAGGGGTCGGGGTCGAGCTGGATGGTGGGGTGCGCGCAGTGCAGATGGTGCCCGTCGTTGATATAGTGGAACGGGACGCGCGTGCGCGCGAGGAGGGCGAATGCGGCGGGGTCCGAGGCGCGCAGAGTGGAGGCGGCGTGGAGGCCGTCGACGAAGATGGAGGTGCCGCCTGCGACGCGGTTGCGCAGGCTGTGGAGGATCTGGTAGCGCGGGGGGTGTTGGAAGTATCTGCCAGTGTGATTTTTCAGTGGTGCATTGGTGGTGGAGGGGGGAGGCAGGCGTACAGGAGGTCCATGTGCAGCCCCAGCTCAAGATTGGTGTACGCGATGTTCTTGCTGCCTTGCACGTTCTTGACGTCCCACGTCGCACCGTAAAACGTCTCTCTGATCTCGCCGAAGAGGCCCGCAAGGCGGCGCAGCTCGCACGCCTCGTCAGAGGTTTCTTCGGGGGGCACACCGGTGACGAAGAGCAGGCCGTGGCGCGTGAGCTGGGTGATGCCGGCGAGGAGGCCGCGCGGGCTCAGGAGCGAGTCGAATGGGATGAAGAGGCCGTCGACGCGGGCGATGCTGGAGCCGTCCCATGGGGCCTCTTGCACGTCGCGGTGGAACGCGGAGCGCGAGTCGGGGGAGACGTAGCGGGCGAGAAAGTCGTGTGTGTATGTGGACTGGTGGCCGTCTGACCAGGTGATCTGCAGGGTGCCGTCCGAGGCGAGCGAGACGCCGGTGTTATCGCTATCAGGGGCAGGTGTGGAGAGGGGGCGGAGGTCAGCGGGGATATCGGAGGTGCGAAAGAGCTTCTGGTCGGTAGAAGGATGGACGCAGGAGGGGCAGCGGCAGGCATCGCGCAGCCAGCGGTGGGGGAAGGAGGCGTTGTTCAGGGTGGGGAGGGTGACGGCGATCGAGGTCACCTCTGGGGCTGTGGGCGGGGATGCATCGGAGGGAGCGGAGGCCGTCTTGAGCGGACGTCGTGCAGAGAAGACTGCGGGAGAAGGAGAGACGCATCGTAGGAAAGAAGATCGGGATGCGATGGACACTCGAGGAAATATCAGCGACATTAGAAGGAGGGAGATGACGTTGTTTGGTAATCGCCGTTGGGACAAATAATGTTCCCTTCCCGTTACCCGACTATTGCCTCCGACCATACCAACGTTCCCTTCCCTTGCGCGTCTTTCTCTGTCGTTTTCCTTCTTTCCTTGTTGGATTCAGATTGGAAGTAGACATACCCCATAGATGAGTTATTCTACATCGATGTCGGACATGGAGGGCTCCTTTGTCGTTCTCCATCGCGAGGGCAGCATCACAGAACACCAGCAACCAATCCAGCCCGTCGATCACGTCCGTCCCTTCCCTTCACTGCTTCAACTGACGCTGACATCTGTTGTATAGATACCAGAGCCTGCGACACCCAGCCCAGCACACATTGAGCCACCCCCGGCACCCCAGCCAGCGACCCACCCGTCTCTGCACTCTGGCTTCCCCGGCCAAGGCTCCTACGCCCACGACTGGTCAGACGCAGCCACGGGCGGAGGCATCCGGCGTCACGGCCGCCACTTTGTGGACGCGTACGGACGCGTCTGCAACCTCCGCGGCGTCAACCTCTCTGGCTCCTCCAAGGCGTGCGTACACCTCGCTCCATATTACGCTACGTGTCCTGACCGCGCCTTTCGTTTGACAGGCCGATCGACCACGACCACGAGACGTTCCCCACGAACCACCGCACTATCACGTTCGTCGGTCGCCCCTTCCCGCTCGAGGAAGCCCCAGAGCATTTTGCGAGGCTGAGGAGATGGGGACTTACGTTCAGTACGTTTCTTCCCGCCTTTTATCGCTCGCTACCTTGTGCTGACATTGCTGTCCTAAACTCAAGTCAGGTTCCTGGTGACCTGGGAAGCAGTCGAACACGAAGGCCCGTACGTAACTCCTCCTTCCTCCCAACAATCCCACTGCTAACGCGAAAACGCCAACAGCGGCATCTACGACACCGCCTACCTCACCTACGTCCGATCCCTCCTCACCCTCCTGCCCGAGTACGGCCTCTGCGGCTTCGTGTGCCTCCACCAGGACGTCTGGTCGCGCTACTCGGGCGGCTCCGGTGCCCCCGCGTGGACCCTCGAGGCCGTCGGCTTCGACCTGCACACCCTCGAGGACGCCGGCGCCGCGTGGCTGCTGGGCGTCAAGGGCGGCGGGCACATCGAGGAGGAGCGCGGGATATGGCCGTGCGGGTATCAGAAGCTGGCGGCTGCTACGATGGCGTGAGTCTTGTTCTGATGTTCTTTTCTTTACGTGGTGAATGTGCTAATGGATGGATGGACGGGCGCGTAGGACGTGTTTCTGGGGTGGAGATGTGTTTGCGCCGAAGCTCAAGATACCGATGCCGGACGGGAGCGAGAAGCCGGTGCAGCGGTTCCTTCAGGACGCGTTTCTGGACATGTTCGATGTCGTTGCGGCTGCGCTGAGCGATCTGCCGGGTGTGATTGGGTTCGAGGTGCGTCGACTCGTGCGGGTATGCAGTGCACCGCGTCGTCGCTGACGGCGAGCTCCGGCTAGCTCATGAACGAGCCGCACCGGGGATACATCGACCTGCCCTCGCTGCACGCGTTCGACTACAACACCGACCTGCACCTCTCCCACGTCCGTACGTCTGCACCGCTGCCTCCCCCGCTGATCCAACCACATACCCATATCCCCACTAGCCTCCGCGTTCCAGTCCTTCCTCCTCGGCGCCGGCCACCCCACCCCCGTCTCCATCTGGACCCGCTCCTTCCCCATGCCCACACGCAAAACCTCCTCCGCGATCCTCAACCCCCACGGCCGCTCCGCATGGCGCGCCGACGGACCGACGCGCGGGCGCTGCGTGTGGGAGGCGCACGGCGTGTGGGGGTGGGACAAAGTCAAAGACGAGGGCGTTGTGCTGCGGGAGAGCTATTTCAAGAAGGACCCGAGGACGGGGGAGGGGGTGGAGTGGTATGAGGGGTTTTATTATCCGTTTGTGAGGGTGTGGGCGGAGAGGATGCGCAGGGCGGGGATGGTGGGGAGGGGGAAGGTGTTGGTGGCGGAGCCGATTCCGAATGAGGTGCGTTTTTTGTGGAGGTGTTAATTGGGTTTTGGAGGCTGGGAGGTTGAACTGTTTTTATTTTGAAGTTTTGTCCGGCGTCGTGGACGGGTGAGAATCAGCCGCCGAATTTTGTGTATGCGCCGCATTGGTAAGCTGCCTGCTAGAATCGTTGCGATGCGGGGGACGCTGATGCTATCGCAGGTACGACCTCAACGCGCTCTTTGCCAAGGCGTTTGGCGATTTTACTGTCAACGTCCAAGGATTATCTCGCGTACGCCCCCGTTCTCTCGCCTTTCATCGCGCTTCGACGGGCACTAACCCGGCGTGGTACGCGTACAGGGCATGTTCCTCCCCAAGGCGCTGTACTGGGGCCAGCAAGGCGCGCGGGACAACTTTTCGCTGCAGATCCGCAACATCGTCGAGGCGGGGTACAAGGCGCTCGGCGAGGTGCCGTGTCTCATTGGGGAGTGCGGGATTCCGATGGATATGAAGTGCGTCGCGCGTCGCGTTCATTCAGGGAAGACTGTTGCTGATGTGCGGTTGGCGGTGGCTGCAGTCGGAAGGAGGCGTTTAAGTCTGAGAACTGGCATTGGCAGTACCGGATGATGGACGCAATGATGACTGCGCTTGAGGGCGCGTTGGTTGGGTTTACGTGCGTCGCGTTCCTCTCTCCCTGCACCTGCGCTTGCCCCTGCCCCTATGAATCTAACGTCATCGGCAGCCTCTGGAACTACAACCCAGACAACGACGACACGCGGGGCGACGACTGGAACGGGGAGAACTTCTCGTGGTTCTCGCGGCGGCGCGCGCTCCCGCGCTCGCTGCTCGACCTCGAGCAGACGTCGTTCACGCTCGACAACGGCGGGCGCATTCTCCCCGCCGTCGTGCGCCCGTACGCGGCCAAGACCGCGGGTGTGCCGCTCCGGTTCAGCTACGAGATGAACGAAGGCGCGTTTGCGTATGCGTGGGCTGTGCCTGCGCAGGTGGATGACGATGGCGATGGCGCTGGCGAGTCGTCGGATGCGCCGGCAGCGGGAAAGAACGGGAGCGTGGGCACGCCCCCGCTCGACGGACACCCGCCGATCAAGGCGTGGCAGACGGAGATATACGTCCCCGCGCAGCTCACGCACGGCCGCGCGCTGCGCGTCGAGGGGCTCCGCGAGGCCGAGGGCGACCGCTGGACGCACGACGAGGCGCGGCAGACGCTGTTCATCGTGCCCGGTGCGGCGCGGCGGTGCGCGGGCGCGCGGATGGAGGTGCGGGTGCGGGTGCATCCGCCGATTAGGCCGACGTTTGCGGTGAATGGGTTTTGGAGCGATTTTGGGGAGATGATTTGGAGTGGGTGTGTTGTGTTTGTGGGGGTGTTTTTGTTTTTTAAGTTTAAGGTGTTTGCGTGAGGTTGTGTGGTTAGTGTGGGGAGGGGAGGGCGGGGAAGAGAGGGTAGTATTTAGATGTGGGGTAATTTTGGAGGTGGTGGGTATATGATTTGGTTTTTGGAGTGCGGGTGGTTAGTTTTTCTTTGGCTTCGATAGTGGAGAGGTTTGAGCTTGGACAGTGTCAGTCTAATGCACTTGACTGAGACTGATGGAAGAATGGAGGAGCTTGAGCAAGTTTAAGCCTGTCGATTTACCCACCACCACTTCACGAGTTCGAACTCCAAAACCGACTATCGTGGTTCGGCTTCCGCTGCACCCCCTCGGACTCGGACATGTTCTTCGACAAGATCTACAGTATCCGGGTCGCAGATTTTGCTTCCGACTGCGCACCATGCTTCAGCTTCATTGGCATTCTCTGAAATGACTCGATGCTTGCCCTTTGGCATTTATTTTTCTCGATACGTCTCGGTGGCATTCTCTTTCTTTCCCTACTTATATGTGTGCTTTATGGCGCTGGACACATCGGCTCGAGCTCGGGCCCACCTCTCCTCATTTTTCTCGTCGAACATCCATCTCTATCTTTCGATCGCGATATCCAGAAATCCTATCCTGTACACGCGCTTGTGTGTTCAGTGCATGACCAAGAGGCCATGCAAGCAATACACAAGTGCTGTTCAGTGGATCCTCGCATCCTGTACCGTCGTCTTGATCGCGGTTTTGGGTCTAGCGCTTTTGCTTTGCTCGATGCGACAGGGTGATGGTTTGTTGCCATAGGTGTCTCTCGATTAAGTACGACGCATCATCTGGCCTGTCATATACATTCATTCTATGCATATTACAGGGCAAAGAAGAGAGTTCTGACGACCGCTTTACGAGTCTGTAGTTATCCAGATTCTGAAAGTACTTTAGTAAAAATTTGTGTCCTCATGATGCTTGTAGTAGCGGATGCGCTTGTTATATATCGCTTTCTCCGTCTTGGACCCTTGTGATATATCATTCGACGTTGGTTATTACTTCGCAAGTCACGCCGTTTCTTTCCCGATGGTGATATGCATTAGGTTCGAGTTCACGTATACAGTACATTTCATTTTTGACGACAAGGTTTGGTACACCAGGACATACCCCGAGGAGTGGCCGTCCCCTGTACCTGTTCAGTTTACTGATCAGGTTGCGCCATGATTGTACGATATTTCCCACGCTTCATACTTCCATCTTCATCTTGACCCGCTTGCACACGGGATGGCGGCTGATAGCGGGTGTCCCGACGCGCAGTCAAAGTTGCATCACCCTGTTGGAGGTCAACGATGTCTCTGATAGTGATGTGGAAAGTACGCCCTATAATCGCACTCACGGTCGTCGTTCTCCCCCACACCAGCCAATAGGCGTGGTATCGTACCCACATCGGCGGAGGAGACCGCCATAGCTGATCACAGTGAAGCCAGCTTCGTTGTTCTCGCGCCTTAACGATGATTTCGACGGAGAGAAGTGTCCGTGAGTCCTACATCAACACCAAGACGGATCGCTACTCACTTTTCTCTGGTGGCTGTCGTATCAGAGACGGGAATGGCAAGGACTCATGCACAGATACCCTATCTCACTCGTGTTTCTGGGCAGTGCGAAGTGCGTATTTGTATCATTGGAAGAGTAACTACTGACATTGGTTGACCGGAGATAACTCAAGACCTCCAGCTCCCTTTACTGGCTTTACGATCGTTGTTTCGTATTGAGAGAAACGATCTCCAAGAGGGATCGGGTGAGCTCGATAGACTGTGTTCGAGAAGGATACATGAACATCAGGGAGAAGTTGCTCAAACAAGCGGCGACAAACGAGCCCAAGACGAGCTTCCAAAGTTTTCCATTATCACCGTAACTCGGGCGAAAATGGGAAAGAAAGTTCCCTTCATGCCGGAATTACCCGACGTCGCCATCTCCACACCGAGTTGCTGCATCCATGCGATTAGTACTAGCTAAGTCATGGCTAACACAGGGACTTACAAGTACGTCGCCCGTCTTCAGCGCCGTCTCATCACCCTTGCTTCGAAGCCGAATTACCTCTACGGCGCTGGGCGCGTTTTCTGCGTTATGTTCTTTGGCCGTGAAGTATTCTTCGCTGTCGGGGGATATACCCCGGAGGACGATTGTGCCCTCGTCCCCAGGCACGAACCAATGGTCGTTGGTGTTGACAATTATGATCTAGGAACAAGCGATTTCCGGTAAGCTGCACCTTGGTGAAATAGGAAGACGGCACTCACTTGTCCACTCGCCGCGTCCAACCGTAGCTTTGCGTGTTTGTGCTGCAGGGACCGCGAGCCACCATTGCAAACGCGCGGGAACCAGCCATTCTCTGGTGAACAGCTGTTACTAGCCTCGCCGAATTCGGGTGGACCGCCTTCCTTGCCCAGGATGATGTCCTTGGACCCGGTGAGCTTCAGTCTCTTCGTCTGAAATCGCGACTGAGAGCCTCTTAGCTCTTCAAGAATGATGGTCGCGGTAATATGCTCGGACATAGCTGTGCAGGAGTGACGAGCGGAGGAACGTTGATTAAAGGATGCAAGGGGCGAATGGCGGCAAGGAGAATGGATGGAGGACAGACCCAGGTGAGCTTTGCTTTGGACGCTTTTTATACGTCCAAGGCACGCAGTCCTCAGGGTCGATCCGAAGCCAACAAGAGCCTACAAGCCGGAGCAGCGAGTCGAAGGCCTATGCAACGCTCGCCAAGGCCCTCCGAGGTGCGTGTCTGTTGAAAAGAAGCATCCGCCTGTTATCTAAAACGGAGCTGAAAAACATGCAGGCGCTCGCTTGGACGCGGGGTCCCGAGGAAGACGAGCGGCACCCGGAACGCGTGTCAGCGCACGATGGCCTCAATTGTCTGCGCCGCCGTTTCGGTCAAGGATCAACATAAACGTTGACGTGCGGTGAGCGGCCAACGGCTGCGGACCTTGACACCCTAGCTTCTCTGTGGGTGCTCGCTCTCATGGAAACATCGAGGCCAATGTTCCCGCCCTGGCATTAAACCGTTTCGGGCAACAGAAGAGTTCGAAAGCTTGGACGCGATGAGTTGTAAAAGGGTCGCAAAGGTCTGGGAGGACATATCGGTGCTTTGGGAATAAATGGGTGTCTAGATTGGTGTCACAATGCTCTCCGAGTCGTCGCATTTAATGAAATTCCGTTCTAAATTATGGAGCGTCAGTGAGGGGACATCTAAGGCAGGCGGTGCAGTCTAGAATCTAGCGGCGTTTACACTCTTGACATGTAGCGTGGTCAAATATTGTCATCATGCATGCTGCGTACTACAGCCAGTTTTTTAGACGAGAAAACATCACTTTCACCCCAAGATTGAAACTCATTGGCTTCAAGTAGGGGTTTCGTAGAGAATGTCAGGCGAAGGAGGTTTGAAAAAGAAGTGGTGTTGATATGCTCGGACGGCGGACAAGGGTAAACCAAGGGGTAAACAAAAAATGGACGACAGTGGACGACGCCGACGCCCGGCGGTGAAGTCATCGGATTTCGGAACCTAACAAATAGTCCCAAAGCTTCCGAGGCGCGAACAGACTCGTACGCGCTCTTCTGTTTCCGACACTTTCCAAGTGTTCAACCGTTGGGTTTCTGCCCCAACTCTACCTGAATGAATCCAGATACGATGTTCACATCCACCCACTCCTGCGCCTGCAACTTTGAATTCATCCCTACCGAGATCCTCGCCATCATCTTCCAAGAATGCGTGACGCTTGCCCACGCTCAAGACGGCCTCATGTGGTGCTATCACTCTTGCACGCGACGCTGTCTCCTCGACTGGGTATGCATCACCCATGTCTGCCGCCGCTGGCGCACAATAGCGCTTTCTCAGCCTTTGCTTTGGAGCCATCTCATCCTGTTGTATCCTAGCTGGGCAAAGACGATGCTCGCTCGCGCGAAGACAGCCCCTCTCACGATCTCCCTCGGCGGCGAACAGGGGCAGTCACAGCTATATGCTGAGCGCCTGGCGGACATGTTACACCCGGAGTGGAGACAGGAGATGTTGGTACTCGCATCAACGCTGGACCAGGTGTATCTTACGGAGGATCAAATGCAAGCCTTCGCACAGATAGAAAACCTACAAACCAAGCAAAACTTCAATGACCCCGCAATTCGCGAGGAAATCAATCGACGGACGCTGGAGCTGTCAGAGACTTTCAGGGTGGATAATTTGAAAAAGAAAGAGGAAATGAAAGCGGCCTTGAAAGTGCACAGCAAATGCGTATCAAAGTATGGTCCGTTGATCCAGTCTTTCTCCTCCCTAACCGATGGCGGGACCAACGTTATCGACTGCTTGACGTTCTCTTCGTGTCGCTTAACAAGATTGCACCTTGCGTCCGCATATTCATTGGAGCACCTTGGGAAGATGGACACGCTAGAGGAGCTCGTCCTTAACCAGTGTCTCGAGTGGACCACAGATCGTAATATGCTTGGAGTGCCGCTGGGCACTTCGAAGAAAATCCACCTACCAGCTCTCCAGTCTCTACATATCAAGGATGCACTTTATTGTGCCACTGACTTCGCGGCGGAACTCAAAACAACAAAACCTCTCCGGTGTCTTGCAATCGAAGATTACGACGATGACAGTAGAGACATGAACGTTCTCAGTCTGTTTCATCCTCCTGAGATCGCCATGTCCGTTCGGGAGTTTGTCACCCTCAGCACGGAATCCCCTAGGACAGGCGCGGAAAGCTCAAGCACCTTCCCCGACCATTACTGTGTTCTTCGCGCAAAGAGTCAATGGTGCCCCGGCTCGCGCTCTAAGCTTCAGCTGATCGCCTGGAGACGAGAGACGACAGAACCTTCGGATATTGTCACATGGGAGCGCGAAGGCAAGATACCTCACTTGCCCAGCGTCAGACCGTCAACTCACAGCCACGCCTCGGAGTCCGTTTTCTACAAGACTGACCCAGCGCTTCATTTTTACTTTCCGATAGTTGCAGATCCACCAGTCGACTCATGTACTCTCAACGCGCTCCGCACGGCGTTCTCTCTTCACTCCGTCGTTTTCGCGACAATCAAGGTGTGCGGTCACTGGCGCTTAATGGACGGACCTTTCGAACTCACGCGCGAGAGCGCGAGAGCGTTCTTCGCGGAGACGGCATCCCTCCGCGTGCTGGAGGTGTATAAGTACAGTGCCGCGCGTCTGGTTGAAGTGCTCACGCCGTACGATGGCCAATGCGCGCTCGCCTCTGAGCTGGAGGAGATCTGGTTCGAAGAGGTTGATTTCGCCGAGGAAACGCTTACGGACGCTCTTGTACTCTGCGTCACTGCAAGGACCGCAAGCGGATGTTCGCTCAAGAAGCTCGTTTTGAGGAACTGCATAAATATCGACTTGCAGGAGCTGACTACGTTTACTGGTCTGGACGTCGAAGCGAAAACGGCGCAGTCTGAGGCTGCACCTCAAGTTTGGGAGATAGCGGGTAGCTCCAATCAAGCATCTACCGGATTAAGAGGAAGAGGAAGAGGAGGCCGAGGGCGTGGACGTAGCACTAGCAAAAAGACGCCTGCTCGCGGTAGGAAGAAGCAGCAAAAGTAGGTGATGCACTCATGCCCCACTGTGACGGCTCTGTACCCGTTCCTGAGCTCGAGGAGATATGGCTTGAAGACATCGATGGACGCTTATTGACAATGACCATTATTCCGTGTCTCACTGCTCGGGCTGAACGTGGATTCCCGCTGAAGAAGCTTGTGGTGGATGTAGAGCGCACCTGGGAAGTTGAAGCATACGATGCGTTGCCTGCATTTTCTCATCTTGGGGTTGAAGTTGAAGTAACGACGTTTAGGTATTAGGAGACATTTACGTACTAGCGCACATTCAGCCTTTAGATATGGTAGCACCGCACCCAGTCATCAGTAAAAGTGCCAATTTCTTGCCCGCTTTGCCAAGCTTGTGAGCTTGCCGACAAGCCGACAAGACACTGTTTGCATAAAGGTCTATAGGCTGGTTGCAAAAACATTCTAGAATATACACTGATGGTGTTTGCGTCTCAACACTGATTTCCGAAGTCAGAATACGGCCTGTGGATGTCTTAAATAACTAAACTGAGGCGACTTGTTTGACTTGCAGGCGCTTGTCCACGTAATCTCCACGTTGCCGAAGATCGCCTTGTCGCAAAAATAGACTTACATTGTCGGGCTTGGCGTCTTGGGCATATTATTACCTTGCCGTCGCTTGCGCAGGGTTGCACAAGGTTGTACAAGCCCCGACAAGATTTTTTCATAGTTATTGATGCACTGCTCACTAGCAAGCTACTAATACAACCCGAGCACAGACAGGCAGATAGCTTGCGGTCACATTCGCGCTGGCCTCAGAACGTGGTTGTCTCCAGCCGAGTTGCTGTTTGACGTTTAGCTACGTTCTGCAAGCAATCAACGAGGCGACTTACTAAAATGTCCCCAGAATGGAGCTGCGTTGTCTCCCTGTCGAGTATTGTCATAGTCTCCTTTCGCTCCTGACCTTCAGTGCCGTATCCTTGCGGCTTGAATGTGGTCTCAGAGAACTCGGATACGCCTCTAAAGATCAGAGTTCTGTAATGCTCGCCATTGTCTTCAATAAATACCTGCATATTATGGAGCGTCAGCAAGAAATTATCAACTTTGAGTAGTTTAGTTATCCTTCCGTGATACGCACATTCTTGTTTTCATCGCAATAGAGGGCAGCGCAGCAATGAACAACGCTGCGAGAGCCAGTCTTTCCTCCTGCAAATCCTGGGAACAGGCCATTATTCTGGGTGCATGTTCCCTGTGTCGGACCGCCTTCTTTACCCAGAACTTCCTTCTGACCAGGACGGAGGTGAATTACCTTTCTCTCAAAATCAGAGCTCGCGTGTTCAATTTGCGTAAGAACAACGGTCACGGATCCGCGTTTTGACATGATTAAAGACATGAAGTGTGAAGAAAATGACGAGAAGGCGGAGATAATTTTAGGGACGGGTGAAAGATATCTCGAAGAGAATGTGACTTTATACCAAATGGCATGGACACGCATAGACCTAGGCTGTCGCGGTGGACTTGGCTCTTGCTTGGCTCGCATGGCTTGGACCTTGTAGGTTTAGGTCCTGCTTGGGCACATATAATTACATATGTAAAGAATACGGTTGAGTGGTGCCCACGCACAAAGCGCGTATAAACTATGTGGTCTCACAATGAAAATGAGACGAACAAGAGCATGGCGGAGCTGTCGTCCAACTGAAGTCGACTGTGACGCATTTCGGTAGGTCTTTGGTAGGTTTGACCCCATCCGTCGATATGAAAGATGTTTGGGAATCAAAGAAGGAAAAAATTGCCGCGATTCAGTAAATTATGGAGGCTGTTCAACGACAGGTTCTGTAACCTCGCCTAATAATATTATGAGCGTGCCAAGATGGTATAGCAGCAATCTGGTCGTAACTCTTAGCTAGCGAGGCTGTCGTGTAGTATGCGTTGATGAAATGGGAGATATGGGAGATATCAAGCTTAGATCCACTCTAGTAGCCAGGCCAACGCGGATGTCGTACTACGGTAGTACGATGGCAAGGGCAATGAATGTAAAGAGGGAATCGGCCAGACATCTCTTTGTTCTGAATGACCTACTCGTTTTTGATTCCACAGTCCCGGAAGTGCGCCCTCGAGCCAGGGAAGATCGTGGTTCCAGGCTCCCAGCGTGAGCGTCGATCACTGAAGGGGGAAGAGCTACATAGGACGAAGCATGCCAGGAAAGGGGGTATCACCTGCAGCACCCTTTCCGTTCCAGACACTCTACTCTTTCACCCCTGAGCTCAGCTTCAGCCTTTACATCTCCTCACATGCGCACATTGTCGTCGTGAAACCCCGAGCTTCGTTGCCGCAAATCCACCGGCCCTAAACTACGCGTCCGCCGTGAATTTATCACACGTGATCGTGTCGAGTCATACATCCATCTCGATGATCTCTAGCTAAGACCTCCGTCAGCATATCGATGCAGCTGGGAGCCATGAAGGGCTCGGTGGAGATGCATTAGGTATCCCCCAGTCTCCCGAGTAAAGGATTTCAACATGCAACATACCGAGGACATCCGTATTGCCGAGGAAGGAGACTTGTTGAAACGCGTAGAGGTGCGTGTATGGTTTAGGGGCTCGTAAGAGTCACAGACTTACAGTTGCTCGTTTCGCGGATGTGGCATCGACGATGAACCTCCTCATGAACAGACACTCGTATTCTCCTATCTGCAAAGGATATAAAAGAGCGCTCTTACGTTCTATCCTATCGTCACTCGAGAGTATTTGTTCGTCGTCCTCGATTATTTGGATCGACGTTCACAACTTGAATCACTCCTGTCCAAATCCCGATCTACACTCAACGCACCTCCTATCCTAATCTCTTTTACGATTCTTCGACCCTTGATTCTGCCAACGTATACTGTAAACCCACAACCCCACACCACCTCGAACGCACGATGCGCTTCGGCGGCTTCTTCATCCCCATGCCCGTCGTCGTCGAATGGGGCATCGAGCAGCCCGAACTCGCCAAAGTCCTGCCCAGGCTCTTCGTCCACCCCGCGTGGACCGACGAGGTACTCATTTGCACGAACAAGCACGCGCTCAACTACGCGTGCGGCACGACGCTCCTCCGGCGCCTTAAAACAGAGTACACGCGCGTGCGCGCCGGCTTCGGCGCGACGCACGTCCGGTGCCACATCCACACCCACACCCACGCCCATAATCGCGGGGAAGACCGCGACGGCTGCGGCGGCGGGGGGCGGTTCTCCGACGCGGACGGGCTGTTCATCGCCACGCACACGACGCGGTTCTCCGATCGGAAGTTTGGCAAGATCGGGAGGGACGTCGCGCGGATGAAGCAGTTCGCGATGGGCGAGCGGGACGAGGCGATCGCGGGGCTGATCGAGCGGGAGTTCCCCGGGTTCAAGGCCGAGTTCGTGACGACGTTTGTGCCGGATACTGTTGGGCGGGCGTGGTAGCGGCGGCGGCTTATGACATGCAGCGGTCTCTGCGGAGGGAGGCCGACGGTCGTGACATTATATCCTAGAGTTTGACGTTACCGATGATACACAAGGGCAGATCTAGAGACGGTGTACAATAGTTGTACTTCTGCTGTGCAATAGACATCCTATTGTTAACAAGTCTTTGTGTGGGTTTGAGCATCACTGAGTTCCATTGCCACTATCTAACCCGTCTCCGACTCGTCAGACTTTGTGGTTCTCTTGATGGTATACAGTGTTACTTACTTGCACACGATGATCGACAAAATGGATACAGCTGAGGTGATCGGTGTGCGTACGACACACAAGTGTACGAAGAAAGTATACGTGCATGGAGATGGAGAGTACAATGCCTAAACTAACAAACAAAATAAATGAAAGACAACAGCCAACTACCCGATGATCGAGGTGTCAGTAGAGCAGTGTGGTCAGGTAAATGGTGCGCTTGCCAAGCGCTATCGATCGAAAGAATGCGGAGCATCGGCATCAGCGAGGGAGGTCGTAAAGCATAGAATAAGCCCATACAAGTCATACAGTCATAACTGAATAATACAACACATCGAGTCCACAACCACCACCACACAAAAGTCCACCCACCCTTCACTCACCACTCACTCACTCACCACTCACCACTCACTCACCACTCACCCCCACCCGCACCCGCACTAACAACCCCACCAACCACAACCCCAACCCCAACACCCACACAAAACCCACCCAGCAGCGCAACATGCACACACCCGTCCCTCGCCACCCTCCCCGAAAACGCAACCACAGCACGCACGAGCCGCGCCTGCATCGGGCGGAGCAGGGACAGCGACATGAGCAGCAGCGAGGGGAGATGCAGCGGGTCGACTTGCGGCGCCGAAGACGACGGGTTCTTGGTGGGGTCTGTGTGGACTTGGAGGGACGAGAGGCGTCGGCGGCGGGCGGGGCGCTGCGCGGGCGGTCGTTGAGAACTGGAGGTGTAGTTAGAGTGCGTGCTCAAGCGCCGCGAGCGGTGCGTGCGGGGCGACTCGGACGCGCTCGGGGCCTTGTTGACCGCCCCCGTTCCGGCCCCGTTATGATCGCTCTGATCGCGCGCCTCCGCTTCCGCTGTCTTTGAATTATCCTCCTCCTCCTCGCGCAGCCGCCTCGCCACATCCGCAGAGAGCCTCTCGCCCCACTCGGCCTCCCACCGCGCCTTATCCCACGTCTTCCCACCACCCGCTCTACCCTTGCCAGTCCCAGCGCCCACAGGAAGCGACCGCCTCTTCCTCGCACGAATCACCGCCGATCCCGCCCCCGCCCCCGACCCCGCCCCCGACCCCGGCCCCAATCCAGACTCCAATCCCAAATCACCAGCACCCCCCGCACCCGCACCCTCATGCGCATCCGACTCATCCACATCCCACGCAGACGGCACCCGCACCGATGACAGCCGCCGCGCGCGCTTCGCAGCGCCAATCGCGCGCACAGCGCCCTCGACATCGCGCCACCGCAAGAACCGCTCGGCCGCCTCGTACCGCAGCCCCGCGATCGTCTCTGGTGCGCGGAATATGCCCGTGCGCAGGGCGCGTGCGGAGCGTGGCTGGAAGGCGGAGAGGTGCGCGTGCGCGTGCGCGTGCTGGTGCTTGGGCGCGCGAGCCGGCTTGGTGGCGGATGTCGATGGCGCAGATGAGCCAGATGCAGGTGGGAGACATATGATAGGGACGTGCGGCGCGAGCGCATCGAGCAGGCTGTCGTCCCCCGGCGAGAGGCCGCCCGCGCCGGGGAGGAAGAGGAGCGCGGTGTGCAGCGGCGAGGCGGGCGAGGCGAGGAGGCCCGCGAGCGGGCCCGAGGGCGGGCAGGCGGGGTCGACGAGCGCGGAGAGCGCGCGGAAGGGCTCGTGGATGATGGAGAGCGTCGTTTCGAGGACGGCTGGTATCTGTGTTTTCGAGGTTGAGTTAGCATGATTTCGCGAGGGCGAGATCGAGGCAAAGGGAAAGTGCAAAGGGAGGGGGAGGAAGACTTACATCTCTCGCACGATCGCACGGCAGCACGCGCACGATCTCGACATTGTGCGCCGGCTCGAACTTGTCGAGCCCGTGCGGATCGGTGTGCTCGATCCAGTCCGTCGACGCCCTGAGCACGCTTGTTCCCTGGCCCTGGTGCTGTGCGCGGTCCCACGGCGAATGCTCGACGACGTCCTCGTTGTCCTCCAGCAGCATCTCCTCGACCATCCGCTCCGTATCGTCGCCTTCCGGGCCGAGGACGATAAGCCGGACATCGCCGAGGGTCTTGCCGAAGGGGGTCGGTCTGCGCAGGGCGGGCGGGAGAGTGAGGCTGGGGATGATGAGAGCGTGTGTGCCTGCATGTTCGTGGGCGTGGTCCGAGTGGGGGTGGGAGTGGGGACCGGGGCTGGCTGCTGCGGAGGAGAAGAAGAAGGAGGAAGAGACGGAGGGGAGGGAGGAGATGGAGCCGTTGGGGCTGTCTGGTGGGGAGGGAAGGGCACTGGAGCGCGGGGAGGAGGGCTGGGAGAGGGAGAAGGTGGGCATCGGGGGTAGGGAGCGGATCGTGCCTGCGCTGGTGCTGATGTTGTCTTCCATCGTGGTGGACGTGAAGGTAATAAGGGAAAGGAGACAAGAGAAGGCGTGCTCTCTGATATCACAACACGTGCACACATGATAAGATTAGATTCCACTTCCCACTGCCGCCGGTCATTATCACTCGTTCCTGTCCTTACCTCACTTGTTGAAACATATCTTCTCTTACAACTCAGAGTTTCAGAATTATCCATGCCTCAACGCAAGTAAATTCACAGCGCCATCATCCACGTACATCTACTATCAGCCACGTGCCGACACCATTACCCCTCGTTGTCTCTACCGAAGCACGTCCATCAAAAAGCACGCCTTCTCCGACCTCGAAGCGCATCACGCTGACCTGCCCAATAAGTCCTCTTGCGGCACGAAAGCACTTCGACGCCGCCCCAACAGATTCCTTGTCGATCGGTCTGAGTAATCTGCCTCCGCGGTTCAGCCTTCCATATAGGGGCATGTGCGTACTGCGCTAGTGGCAGAGTAAACCCTGGGGCAACGTGGCTAGAGGATGCAGCTAGTGCAGGTCATGCCCGTATGACAAGAAACGGCTCCGGGATGTCCGGGTTCTCGTACGGCCCCAGCGACGTCTCCGTCCGCCACTCCCCCGACTCGGCATCCCGCGCCACGCTCCGTTTCACCTGCGATCAGTGTGTACCTCAGTTATCTCTGTCGGACGGGTTGATGCGCGCAAGGAGTACATACGTGCCACACCTTGGTGTTGCAGCCCACCTGCGAGACAGACCACGCACAGCGCTTCGCGAGCAGCAGCGCGTCCGCGGCGAGAACCTGCGGGAACGCGGCCTCGTTCATCGGGAACGTGACATGTACAGCGCGGAGACTGCGTGCGTGCGAAAGGTGCTCCGCCATCGTCTCCTTTAAATCACGAAGCCCATCAGCGAAAACACGCAACGTCAGTGCACCGACGCACGAGCTCATCCTGCTCCGCGACGATAAACATCCTCTCCAGCCGCGGACACCCCGCGCATATCTCCCTTACCGCGGCCAGCCCGACATGCACGCGGTGCGCCGAGAACCGCCTGAGCCGCGCCCCGTGTCGCGCGACGACGCCCGCCCAGAACGCGTCCGCCCCCGGCGCGCGGACGAACGCGCCCGTCGCGTACACCTGGAACGACTCGAGCGGCGCGTCCCACAGCAGCTCCTGCACGCGCGCTGTCCATTCCGTGAGCGGCGTGTGCGTGTGCACTGTCAGCGTGATGGACGCGAGCCGGCGCAGCGCGGAGGTGCGTGCGCATGCGGTGTTGAATGCGGCTGTGTCCTGTTGGGGCGCAGGTTGACTTGCTGGTTAGCGTTGTGTGATTGGGTGCGGGGAGGGGAAGGGGTCACTGAACGAAGGACTGGGAGAGGCCTTCGAGGCCGAGGCTGATGAGTCCGGCGGTGTTGGAGGCGACGAGCGCGATGATGCCGCGGTGCGTGACTTTCGGGCAGCCGGTGATGTACAGGTGTTCGAGGCGGACGAGCGCGGGCGCGATGGCGAGGAGCAGATCGTCCGTAACAGACGTGCTCGCCTGCGGTGCTCGTCAGCACAAGCCCCACCCCCGGGCGCAAAAAACGCACCTTGCATATGAGCGTCAGATTGCGCAGTGCAGCGCCTGTCCCGGCCATCCACACCGGCAGGACGTCGACGACGCCCGGGCTGGGCATGACGAGCGCGAGCCGCTCGAGCGCGGTGAAGTGGGTGAGCATGCGCGGGTCGTAGTACCCGCCGTCGTTGCCGTTTATCTCGAGCGCGGCGAGGCGCGGGCAGCCCGTGTGTAGGGCGGAGAGAATGGCGTCGTCGAGCGAGCCGTCGCGCGTCCATGTGCAGGCGCGCAGGTTGGTGCAGTGCGCGAGCGCGGCGAGGACGTGGGTGTGTAGGGTCGTGTAGGTGGATGAGGAGAGGGATTTGGGGAAGTCGCGGAGCTCTGGTGGGGTGCGGTGAGGATACAGTACGATTGGCAGAGGGGAGCGTACCGAGGGAGTGGACGTGGCGAGCGAGGTGCGGGTGCTCGGCAAGTGTGCGGAAGACGAGGCGAATCTTGGAAAGCGACGTTAGTGTCTGTGTACCAAGAGTGGGCTCGAGCTCACCCTCTCCTTGGCCTCCCTGTACCACGCATATATAACGACCCGCTCATACAGCCTCGCCGTGCTGACCGCATTGAACGTCCGGTCGACGAGGCACAGAGCAGCGAGATGCTGCGGCTTGACGACGCTCTCAACCACGAACGGGAGGAGCTCGATGGGCAGATCGACGAAGGAGACCGTCATCTTGCAACAATCTAAGAAACATACAGTACTCAGGGGGATACGACAAACCACACAAAAACCCCCGATCTCGCGTCCCGGCAAGGAAATACGCTGACTAAGCGACGGCCGAGCTCTTGCTGTTTTGGTCTCTTCAGCGCACTCCCATTCCTCTCTTTCGCTCCAACCACCACCACCACCCCCAGAGGCAGCAGCCATGTCGGATAGAGAGGAGGATTTTGACATGAACGATAACGACGCCACGCGCGTCGACGAGGACGAGGAAGAAGAGCACGAGCAGGCAGACCAGGAGCACGGGCAGGAGCAGGAACAGCGTCCCGCGAGCTCGAGCAAGCGCGTGTCCATATATGATGCCTTGGACGACGACGACGAAGACGAGGACGAGGACGTGGAGGATGATGACGACGAAGATGACGACGAGGACGAGGACGAGGGGAATCGGAGGGGGCGCAAACGCGCAAAGGTGCGCACGCCACGTCCGCTGCTGTGCCCCTGGAAAGCTCTCGCTGACGTGTCGCATTCGTTTTGGAATTTGTAGCACCGGCACAGGAAGCCCGCTGTGAACCGGTTCCTCGATGTCGAGGCCGAGGTCGACACCGAGGACGAGGAAGAGGAGGACGAGGAAGAGGACACGAGGGGTGCGTTTTTCCGTCTCGCCCATCACTCTACATAGCTTCCTACAATAATATACGACGCTGACGCCTGCCCTCCCCACTCCCCGCAGAATTCATCGCCGAGCCCGGGTTCGAAGGCGACGACTACGACATCAACCGGCGCGCGGCCGTCAACGCGCGGCTCGACCGGCGCGCGCAGGAGATGGACGAGCAGGACCTCGCCAAGATCGCGCAGAACCTGCACGAGCGCTACGGCCGCGCCGGCGTGCGCTACACGGGCGACATGAACGAGGTCCCGCAGCGTCTGCTCATGCCCTCCGTGCACGACGCCTCGCTGTGGCAGATCCGCGTCAAGGTGCGCTGTCTCAAGAAGAACAAGGAATTTTAGGAGACTGATTATGGTGTGACGCGGAACTGACAGCCCGGCCGCGAACGCGACATTGTGTTCTCGCTCATGCGCAAGGCGCTCGACCTCGAATACACCGCCGCGCCGCTGCAGATCCTCTCCGCGTTCCAGCGCGACTCGCTCCCGGGCATGGTGTACGTCGAGGCGCGCTCGGCGCAGCAGGTGAACGTCGCGTGCAAGGGCCTCGTCGGCGTGTACCCCTCGCGCGGGATCGTGCTCGTGCCGATCGAGGAGATGGCGAGCCTGCTGCAGATCAAGAAGCAGGAGCAGACCGTCACGCCGGGCAGCTGGGTGCGCGTGCGCCGCGGCAAGTACCAGGGCGATCTCGCGCAGGTGATGGATATCACGGAGAACGGCGAGGACGTCGGGCTCAAGTTCGTACCGCGCATCGATCTCAATCCGAAAGACGAGAACTCGATCGACGGGCGCAAGCGCAAGAAGGCGTTCGAGTCGGGGGGCGCGGTCACCGGCGGGGGTGGGGGCGCGGGCGGGTCGTTCTCGATGCGCCCGCCGCAGCGGTTCTTCAATTTTGAGGAGGTCGTGAAAGTGTACGGGCGGAAGAACGTGTCGAAGCGGAACCAGGTGTACGTGTTCCAGAACGACACGTACCGCGACGGGTTCATCGAGAAGGACTTCAAGCTCTCCGCGCTGCAGCTCGACAACGTGAACCCGTCGCTCGACGAGATCACCAAGTTCACGCGCGGCGCGGGCGAGGGCGGCGCCGCCGGGGGGCTGGACGGGGCCGGGGGCAGCGCGGGCGAGAACACGGTGGATCTGTCGATTATCGCGGAGGCGTCGCGCAAGGCCGCGATCGCGGTGCTCCAGCCGGGGGACCACGTCGAGGTGTTCGAGGGCGAGCAGTCGGGCGTGCACGGTGTCGTGGACTCGATCAGCCAGGACGTGGTCACGATCGTCGCGGTCGGCGTGGACGTCGACGGGCAGAAGGTGGATGTGCCCGCGCGCAGCGTGCGGAAGCGGTTTAAGCCGGGTGATCATGTCAAGGTTATGGCGGGCAAGAACGCGGACGAGACGGGGTTGGTGGTTGCGGTGTCGGATAATGTGGTCACGTTTTTATCGGATATGTCGATGCAGGAGGTGAGTGTTTCTTGGTCCCGCGTGGATGGGGGAGCTGATGGTGTGGGCAGGTTTCTGTGTTTTCAAAAGATCTGCGTGAAGCGGCTGAGGTTGGTTCGGGGACGAACATCGTCGGTAACTACGAACTGCACGATCTGGTTCAGCTTGAGTGCGTATATTTCCTCGATTTCGAGCAGCGGATTACTGGATCTATTTTACAGCATGCAAACCGTCGGTGTCATCTTCAAGACCGAGCGAGACTCGTTCCGAGTGCTCGACCAAAACGGCCAGGTCCGCCTCGTGCAGCCGCACCAGATCTCCATGCGCCGGGACTCGACGCGGGCCATCGCGACCGACTCTGAAGGCCACGAGATCCGCGTGAACGACAACATGAAGGAAGTCGACGGGGAGGTGAGCTTTCAAAAATTGCATTGCTTGGTACCACGTACAAACCCGTCGCTGTGCATAGGCCCGCAAAGGACGCGTGCTGCACGTGCACCAGTCCTTCTACGCCTTCCTGCACAACCGCGAGATCGCAGAGAACGGCGGCGTCTTCGTCACACGCACGCGCGCGCTCGCGTCGCTCGCGCCCAAATCGAGCATCGTCAAAACGGGGCTCGACGCGTCCAAGCAGAACCCGCTGCTCGCGGGCGGCGGCGGCGGCATGGTCGGCTCGGGCACGATGGGCCGCGGGCCGCGGGACCGCGACATCGGCGCGCCGATCACGGTCGTGCAGGGCTCGTATAAGGGGTACCACGGGCTGATCAAGGACACGAACGGGACGATCGCGAGGGTGGAGCTGAATACGGGGAACAAGGTTATTTCGATCGATAAGGGCAAGTTGAGGAGGCGGTTGCCGAATGGGACGTTGGCGCAGCTTGGGCAGCGGCCGCCGATGGGCGCGGGTGGCGGTGGGTTTGGAGGGGGGAGGGGCGGCGGGATGGGGCCACCGCAGGGGGGTGGCGGGCGGACGGCGAATCCGTTTGGAGGGCGGACGCCGAACAGCGGCTGGGGTGGGCAGGCCGGTGCGGGTGCGGGTGCGGGTGGGCGGACGCCGGCGTGGGGGACGTCTGGGCGGACGCCGAATCCGTATGCGAGCGGGGACGGGCGGACGCCTGCGTGGGGCACGTCGGGGCGGACGCCGAACCCGTACGCGGACGGCGGGAAGACGCCTGCGTGGAATGCGAATTCGCGCACGCCGAACCCGTATGCGGACAAGGATGGGGGCAAGACGCCCGCGTGGAATGTGAATTCGCGTACACCGAATCCGTACGCTGCGGCGCAGGATGGCGGGAAGACGCCAGCGTGGAATGTGGATTCGCGCACGCCGCGGCATCCCAGTAGCGGTGGTGGAGGGAGCGGGGGGCAGGGGAATGGGGCGAGCGACCCGTGGTCGGCGGATGGGGCAGCGTCGCCGCGGTGGGGGGCGGCGAATAACAACGATCCGTGGTCGAACAATGACCCTTGGGTGAGCACTTTTTCAGCCTGGTATTTCTAGAGTTTCGCGCTGAGTCGCAACGGTACAAATCGCAGGGAGCGCCTACACCGGCTGCGACGGCGCCTACGCCTGCGCCCACTGGCGCCGCTGCCTGGTCAGCGTCCACGCCTGCGTACAATGCGCCTACGCCCCGTGATTCGGGTGTGCAGGCGTATTCGTCGGCTCCGACGCCAGGAGGGCCGGGGAATTACAGCGATGAACCTGCGTCTGCGCCGACGCCCGCGCCTGCGGCGAACGACGGCGATGGTCACGCTGGAGATGGTAAGCTCTCTGCGGGAGTTCTCTTATAATGTCGTCTGATACAAATTTCCTCAAGACTCGTGGGTGAACACGTCGTACCTCCGCGGCAAGCGCGTTATGGTGCAGGTCAGCGGCACGCTCGCGGACGGGTGGCAGGGCGGCGAGTACGAGGGCAGGCAGGGATGGGTGCAGTCGGTGCTCCCGACGGGATTCGACTTGACGGCGCAGGTGTTCTGGCTGCCTTCTGGGACCGGCCCGATGACGGTCAAGACGAAGTACCTCGAGCCTGTGCGGCCTGAGGAAGGAGACCGCGCGGTCATGATTGGGGGCGAGCAGCTTCCGCTTGGGACGGAGGTGGAGTGCGGGGAGAACACGATTGATGGGTGGACGGTGCATAAGCCGCAGGACAGTGAGACGTTTACTGTGCAGGAGGAGGAGCTAGCGAGGGTGCATCGGGCGTAAAAGGCTGCCAGCTGTTGGCTGTTGGCTGGTTTCTCGGTTTTGTTCCTTCGTTTTGAGTTGATAATCCGTAGAGGACGTTTGTACTGTACACTGCATATGTTTTCTTTGCATGCGTAATCATTCCATTGTTGCTGTTTGTCGTCATTGCCATGGTTGTGCAATGCGTGCAAGTGAGCACGCGCTCGGGGATAGATTCGAGTTGACCTTATTCGGCTGACATCACGGCAGCCCCGCCCGAGTGTTTGTCATCCCACACTCTCCCTCTCTACCATTATGGCCAGCGAGGACTCCCCCCTCCTTCCCCAGCCGCCTGCAGCTCGGAACTACGCGCGCGGCGACCCCAAGTTCTTCGAGGCCCAGGAGGAGCACCGCCGCGTCCGGGTCCGCTCCGCCGTCTGGCTCGCCCTCTCCATCCTCTTCGTCGCCGGCATCGTCTTCGCGTTCGCGGACCCGGGGTATCTGCGCGACTGGGGCATGGCGGGGCAGCTTCCGCGCCATCCGGACGCTGCGGCGGAGCATCTGTTGAGCGTTGCGCCTGTTATCGTGAGTGGGCTGGTTATTTGTTGCGAGTCGGGCGAGAGTCCGTTGACGTATATATGGGGGCTGATCGTGATGCTGCTTGTATGTGTAGGATGGACATATTGGTGCGTGTCGCTCTTTGTTGTTCGCTTGTCGGCACGTAGTGTGGAGGTGTTTGAAAGTTGACCCTTGCGCTGTCGTGCAGACCTGCCTGAAGTCATTCGCATGGCGTTCGCGAACAACCTCAGCGCGGTCAACATCGGTAAACCCTTCCCTATGCATGTCGACATTCCCCGCTTGCGCAAGGGCCGCGTCGGCGGGTTCTTCTGGTGAGCGGACTGGTGTGCGCAAGGACTGGTATACGAACTTTCCCTCTGACATCTGAGTTAGGTCTGTCTACGTCGACTGTCCGAACCCGGATATTGAGGGTGCGGATTTCCTGAACTCGACTTGGCGAGTCCGGTGCGTCTTATCTCATACCATCACACATGATGTTTGTTTCTGATAGGCGGCATCCAGAGACACGCTCGAGCAGATCGACGTTGCGACGGGTCTCATTGACAAGTACCCCGATACATTCGCGTTCGCGCTCACCTCGGGCGATGTCAAGGAGGCCATCTCCGAGGGAAAGATCGCCAGTCTACTTGGGGTCGAAGGGTATGTTACTCGAGGACTCTTCCTAATCTCGCTGCTCACGCGGTCACAAACCTGCTCCACGAACACAGCGCACACCAGATCGGCAACTCGATCCACGTCCTCAGGCAGTACCACCGCCTCGGCGTGCGCTACATGACTCTAACGCACATCTGCCACAACGCGTTCGCCGACTCGGGCGGCTTCCTCAAGCCGTTCGAGCCTCTCCACGGCGGACTCAGGTTAGCTCCAGATCCACATTTCATACGGATCGGGTGTCCCCCCAGCACCATATGAGCCTAACGCTGCGTTCTGCAGCCCCCTCGGATTCAAACTCGTCGAGGAAATGAACCGCCTCGGCGTCCTCGTCGACCTCTCGCACACCTCGGACGACACCGCGCGGCAGGCGCTCACGCACACCAAGGCGCCCGTCATCTGGTCGCACTCCTCCGCGCGCGCGGTGCACGATGTCGCGCGCAATGTCCCCGATGACATTCTCGAGATGATCGGGTTCGGACCGAACCAGACGGACGCTGTCGTTATGGTGCGTCTTTCGCGCTGATCTGGACTGACACTGAGCTGCGCTGCTGTAAAGGAGGGACGATGCTGATTCCGGTGGTTGGTGGTGACAGGTCAACTTTGCGCCTTACTTTGTCGCGCCTGACGGAGAAGCGACCCTGGAGGCGGTCGCTAACCACGTCGAGCACATTGCGCGTGTGGCTGGGAAAGAACAGTACGTCCAAGCTTATTCGCTGAGACGAAATGCGGTCGTATAGCTTACGAACAATGTCGATAGCGTCGGGATCGGCAGCGACTACGACGGCATCGGCGCGACCCCTGTAGGTCTAGAGGACGTCTCGAAGTACCCCGGCCTGGTGAGTCCCCTTTCTGCAAATATCATGCTCGGCAGCTAGGCACATGTTGACCCAACCGCCCCAAGATCGCCGAGCTCTACCGCCGCGGCTGGAACAAGTTCGAGCTCGCCGGTCTCACGGGCAAGAACTTCCTGCGCGTCTTCGAGGGTGCGGAACGCGCCGCGCGCCAGCTGCAGGCTGCCGGGGCGACGCCGGCGTACGATCTGTATTCTAAGCGGACGGATATTCCACCGGCCAGGACGGAACTTTGAGCGTACGGGCTTCCTCTTTTATGTGGCCCTTATTGGTTGATACCCGTCTGGATGACGGTTGGGCATCACTGTCTCCGATCTACTGTACATACTATGTTTTGTCGTGTTGAATCAGAACTTTCCACGTTCGCTTGTTTGCGTGAGCTTAAAAAAAAACTCCGACGACATCCACCTCGTCTTCTAGTCATCTCCGTGAGCCATAGTACTCGCTTCCTTGTCCGTCATCAAGGGCCTAGTGACTAGCACGTACCGTCCGTTCCCGAGCATGCTAGATATTTCTTGCTTGAGCCCTCTGAATACATCGCCCAGATTGGTCGCCATCTCGAAGTATTGGCGAACATCGAGTGCGGTAAAGTAAAAATGCTTCCGGTTATGCAATGATTATGAATCATTTACAGTTTGAGCTCATGCCGTACGACTGCTTCTGATCTTCAGCCAGTCATCCGTAGATATGCTGACAAAACTCTCGTCCAAATCCACTTCCAGTGCCTCCAGATCACAGAGCTTTGTCAGTATTTCCTGTGTGATATGATTGCACTTGTTCAAGACGAGTCTCTTCAGCCGGAACCCCTTTTTGGCGCGAGTAGCGAGACATGAGGAAAGACACGGCTGCGACATCCCGTCCCTGTTGAAGAAGTCGACGTTCACCAGCCAGAGCTCCTGTAGCTCCGTTACAGGTATACCGTCTTTATGGTGGGCAAGCGCAAGAACAAGGTCCCTTAGATCAGTATTGACCGTTTCGAGGACCAAGAGCGACGGCATTTCAGTAAGGAACTGGTGAATGTCGCCCGCTCGAAAAGCACAGCGATGTTCGTCCTCGATGGTGGCGTAGACAGGCTCCATGATACTTGCGAACACGACCGAGCGTAGGGAAAAGATTCTACAGAGAGCGGCCAGTACGCAGCGGTCTGGTGTGCCTCCGATTTCCAACCTGGAGGAGATGTAGAGATCGGGATCTGTTTCGTAGAGAGTTGACATTCGGACATCATTGTCGCGTTGTGGAGGAGCGCTAGGAAGCATGGGGATCTCGCCCTTGCGTAGCCAGGAAATCAAGCCAAGGGACTCAACCCTCTGGCGGTCCCAAGTAGCCAATACGTACGTCGACGGATGCTCTCCAAACTCAGATTGTCCCCCCGCACGGAGTGCGGAATAGTGATTTGGGAAGTCAAGCTGCACTGGAGAGGCAGCCGTGGGGGAAATGCTGGTAACCGGGATAAGTCGTTGGAGATGCTCAATGGTTCGATCAACATCATGCAAACCTCTCGAGGAGTCTTCAAGGCTAACCGAGAGGAGGGGCTGAGAAAGCTCAAGCATAGCGATGAAGTCAACACTGGGATGCAAAAGGCCATCGAGATGTATGTGCGTGAGATGAGGCAGACGTAATGGTTGACGGCTTGGGAGGTCGATGTTGGGGATACAGTCAAACAGGACGAGCTCCTCCAGAGACACCATATCTCCAAGGTACAGGTACAGGCTGGATTTCCCGAAAAGATCTATATTGCTGAGATGCAGTCTTTTCAAGTGAGTGGGACAGAACAGCATAGTGCTCATAGCATAACCAGCGTCATTCTCGAGCATGTGGTTCAAAACCAAGGTTTGGATGGACGGATGGGAGACATAACGAGAGCCGACGGCAGACTGCTGAGGTAGACAGAGACGGGATGACTCGTTCGGTTGGAAGTTACCTTCAGTAGTGCGCGCTTTTTTCAACCACCACGCGAAGAACGCAATGCATTCATCCCGCTTACTCCCGGCATAGGAGATGGTTAGAGGAGACGTGCCCGCACGACTAAGGATCTCTTTGGCCCAATCTGAGGATAGAAAGACAAAGTGACTCCATAGCGATGGACATCCGAGAGCGATAGCGCGCCACCTCTGACAGACATGCGTGACTTGTACCCAGTCTAGGAGGCAGCGAGGTTGGCACTTGTGGAAGTACCATGTGAGACCGTCTTGAGCATGAGCAAGCGTCGTGCAATCCTTGAAGATGAGGAGGAGGAGCTCGGCAGGAAGGGAACTGGCGACCATCATGGAAGAGGTTATGCTCGATTGAAGCAACTGGGAAAGAGGCATAGGGGAAATAAGACAGAGTCAGGTCCAATGAAATTGATGAAACGTGATGCTGAAGTAGCAAGGTAAAGGACTCACGTTTAGCTGAAATGTGTGCGATTCATGTAGATGCAAACCTTGGGATAGAGTGAAGGGAGGCCAAGGCGCAGGGTGGATGCGTTCAATGTGTTGATGACCGTTGACTCATGAGATTGAAGCTGAAGTGAGAGCGCCGCGCAGCACCAGCTTGTCGGACGACGGAACAGTTACCACCGATCTTTTTTTTTTCCTTTTTTTTGCGTTACCACCGATCCGGATGTGGGTTGTACTGCAAACACAGCAGAAACCAAAACATTCAACAGAAATCCATGCCGTCGAAGATAGGCACTATGTATTTTCTTGACCCTGATGATAATACACAAGAGCTACACACGACAATAACCCCTAAACGAAACTAATACCAACGGAAACCCTCGCAAAATTGTATGACCATTAATCTCCCTAAAACTCCTCGAGAGGTGTGCCCGCTTACGACCACTGCACGACAGCCATGTCTGTGTAATAGTCGCAGGAGCCCCAGCTGACGAGCGTCTTATCGGCGGTGGTGCCGTAGTACTCCCAGTGCATCTGGGGGAAGTCGGTCAGTTGGAGGCCACCCTTGCCAGCGCAGCCAGCGTTGAGCACGGGGTTGAACAGGACTGCCGGGTCAGAATACGGTCCGGTGATGTCGCCGGTGGTCGAGTACGAAATGTACTGGCTGAAGTCGGGGCCACCGCTGAAGGTGATGATGAACGTGTTGAAGCGGTCGACATAGCGGACGTCACAGCCGAAGAAGGTCTAAGAGGGTAGATACGTCAGTGCTAACGCCGCAGACCTAGCAATGAAATAAAATACGCACATTCTGGTTCGTGAGGTTGAGCGCATTGCCCCCCGCGTCGCTGTTGTAGGTCAGGGGCTGACCGGTGACCCAGCCGCCGTTGCCACCGTGCCAGTAGTCCCACGTCGTGATGTCCTCGCGGCTCGACCAGGGCACACGGGCAACCTTGAGCCCGGTGGTGTCACCCTCCCAAGCATAGAAGTGGGCATACCCGTCTTCGCCATACCCGCTCGTGATGGCGCGGCTGCCGTAGCCAGACTGGCCCTGCGTAACGTTGAACAGCACCGGAACGGTGCGCACGGTGGGGATCGGCTGGCCTTGGGAGTTGAGCGTGTCCGCGTCGGCGAACACGTTCATCTCGAACATAGTGTTGTACACGTAGTTGCCCTCGTTGGGATGCACGGGCCAGATGTTGATGGCGCCGGTGCTGTTACCGGGGATGGGGATTGCGGCGGTGTGGGGGGCGGGCGCGAAGCAGGCAGCGTTCATGTTACAGTCGACGTCTTCGGCCATGACGTTGATGACACCCCCACCGGTGCCCGAGTTGTCAGGAGTTCCGTGCCAGAAGTCGGGGCTAGAACCCTTGAAGTTCCCGATGATGGTGATCTGGCTGGGGTTGGTGGAATCGACGACGGCATAGCCGGTATGAGCAGAGGGAAAGTCGACCGAGCCATCTGCGTTGACCACAGACGGGTCTGAGAGCGTCAAGAGGTTCATGCCATTGATGTTGCCGCCGGCACCACCGTCAGAGATGAAGCCGCCAAAAGCGGGGTCTGTGGCTGCGGGAAGAACGGTGGCGAGGGTGCCGGTGGGAGCGACGACCTGGGCTTGAGCGCCCTGGATGAAGAGGGCAGCAAGTACAGCCGCAAAGAGTTTGGACCACATACAGAACGCGAAGACAGGAAAGGCGACGGACAATGGTGCAAGACCGGGGGCGGGAGTTGAGACGTTGACTCGGCTAGTACGATGCGTCGACGGGCTACATATATACCTGCGCAGAAATACTCATAAGTAGTCCAGGTCTTCGATGCTATGCAACAACCACATGATTCGTGCCAGCATGAACTGTCAAAGAACAGCCTTCGCGAGTGGTGACGGTGAACTCTTCATTAGTCTTCTACTCACATGTCAAACAAGATACAACTCCCTTGGTAAATCCTGCCCAGGTAAAGGTGAATAACCAGATCGTTTCAATGCCCTCGCCCTACTTAGTCAGGTACAGAAGCTGGTTGATAGATGTCGAGTAGCATGCGCTGGAAGCATGCAGCAGTCGACGACAGCTATCGTGAACGAGGGCAACAAGGTACCGCCGGGGAGGACGACGACGACGGATCACCACAAGTAGACGCCTAGCGATAAGTCATATGTCCGGCATTAGTTGCTTCGTTCCGGTAATCAGAGGATAACCATGTACGCTTCTGCGAGGCACCTCAGTGCCGAAAAGTGCAAAACATCCCATGGTAGCGTTATTCCCTAGATCCTTTCAGGAAAAGACGAGAACGAGAACAGGTAAAGTAGAATCGAAAAGAGTTGAAGCAGCGCGAGGTCAGGTGAAGACAGTTGGCAGTCTTACACGAACGTCAATCTCAGGGGTGATGATCTTTGGGCATTTGTATGACCTACCGAAGAAGTCGTTTCTAAACTGCGGAACCGCCAGCTCTGAGGTGATCGCTGGCGATCTTCGTGCCACCAGGCCAGTGGCCAAGGAAACCGTCGACGACATCTTTGAACAGCGAGGAATGACAGGGAATGACCTGAGATGACCTGGTATGGCATGATGGTAACTTGAAGGAACTGAGAACGGCTTCCGAATTTGCCGAATAGTACCGCGCGTGTCCTGTCAAAATCGACATGACGTGGTAGAAAATCCCACATTCTTGTTTCGTGCACAAACGACGTTAGAAGGGAGCGAAGGTCCAGATGGCGAAACGCACGAATAGAGCTTACGACGAGTGGGTGCAGCTAAAGTAGCTTGTACAGACCTGCACGAATGGGATGAGCAAGGATGACGATTTTACAGAACCTGCGAGCAGCCCAGTAATTTCCCGACACGTACACTCGCAGGCCTCGCTATCCGAGGTGTGAGTCTTCGAGATCCTTTACTGCTCCTCACCGCTATCTAAACTTCAATTTCTCCTGGCGCAATTCCGGTGTCCAACCACATCAATCAAGCAAGTTGCATTGGAAGCAGTGGGCAACTCTCCTATTGTCTTGTAAACCACCCGCAGGTCGCTATCCATGCGAGCGCGGGGGGCGGAAGCTTTTTTCTTCACGAACGAGTAAGAACTCTGTAAAAGCTCGGTGGATACGAGACGCAGAGGCTACGGGCCGCCGTGTCAACCCTTGTTAACCCGACCGGCAAGTGCCACTAGCAGCACGGACACCGAGCGTATGTAGTGCGGAGGCGCACGATGTCTTGTGATGTCCAAGGTCACCAACTTGACCCTCCCGTGCGCGTGATCTTTGACCGACGCTGTAAGTGCCAGACGCCAGACCCGTTCCAGTGGGCGTCTCATTGTTGAGGCACTAACCGACGTCATCAAAGAATGTAGAGTGGTTATTCGGACGAAATGCCGCTTAGGGGCAAATGTGAGGCTGGTCGGTGGTTTGATTTGGGTAAACTAGCGGGCTCTTCTTAGACGCAGATGAGGTAAAGGAGTCGAAGCAAAGCTCTTCAAGGTCAGCAAACAGCGACTTGCTCTTGGGACACGCTTCATTTGTGCATCCGAGATCTAAAATGCATATATTCAAGATAAGGTTGGCGCTTTGAACGACGAGTCAAAGTCAATACGTTACGCACCCAAAGTGTCTCCTTGCGGCGTGACGGATAGTCGTCATGGATGTTCCCTCGTACACACTACGCTCAGCAAGATAGACACCGACCGAAGCAAGTTAGACGTAGCATAGCCTGGCAAGGAAGTTGTTTAGCTCTTCTGAGGCAAATAAAAGCAAGCTGATAAGCATGCAAGGAATAGAAGCACGAACATATGAACGCGGCAATAGAAGAAGCCACCCTCTACACCTCGTGGAGTGACACATTACCTAGTAGGTACTCAAGTACCCACCTCGAAGCTCCGGTGAGACCAGAGCGCACATTGGGGAACTCAACTATGCTCCACGAGCGCGTTGAACCACTGTCACGCCTGGAATGAACCAGTCCGCAGCACACTGACCACTGGAGAAGCAGAGATTCGACCCCCGGCGCCTACGTCCGCGGCGTCAGCCGTGATTAGCCCATTGGACCGATAGGCCAGTTGTCGTAGCTGAGAACGCCGCGCTCTCAGCATCAGAGCGCATAAGAACCAAACTGGCATGGTGACGAGAGACCCGGACGGTCCTTCCCCACACGAACGTGCACCAAAGAACAGCCTGAGCCAAAAGTTGGGGCAAAGACAAGAACGTTGATCCATGGATAGCTCCGAGCGCGCCGGACGTTCCACTAGCAATTCCAGTTTCCCGAAGAACTTGTTTGGTTCACTAGCAAGCACACAGGTTGACAGCAACGTAAACAGGTTCGCGAGGCTCTTCGGGGCAATGAACCAGGCACAGTCACGCTCAGCGGGAGCGATTCGGCCCCGGACGACGCGAGAGCGCAAACATGTGGAGGTTACCAACCGGGCGCAGTAGCACGGAGGTGCTTCCAATGCGGGGTAGCACGAGGATGAATGCGGGGTACCGTGATGTTCTAAATTTGCTGCCTAGCAGTGCCTAGTCCGAAATCCAAGGTCATCAGAGACGGGCTCAAGTCTTCTCGGGCTCATGAATGCATAGTGAATGCCGAGATGAGCAAGTACGATATGAACAACTGGGACGCCAAGCCTGCACATGACGGAAATGTCGACGTCAGTCTAAGCAAAAAGGTTGAAACGATGCGGCAGGATCTTCAGGACATGCTAGACCACTTCAGACCGCCTGTCGCCTTCAGTTCCACAGACTTGATCTTGTGCTTCGGGAACGTGGTTGTAATTCGACCGACATCAAAATGGGTGACGAACAAGGAGCCTAGTTCTGAAATGGCCTTCTGGAGTAATTTGCTCCAAGACGCGTCACTAGCAGCAGCCGGCCCTGAACCAAGTTACTTGTGGAAATCAAAAAATCAAAAAGATGTGATG
The DNA here is from genome assembly GCF_000271625.1 of Coniophora puteana RWD-64-598 SS2. NCBI lineage: Eukaryota > Fungi > Basidiomycota > Agaricomycetes > Boletales > Coniophoraceae > Coniophora > Coniophora puteana. The sequence continues at coordinate 515,235 of NW_006913060.1, forward strand.
AGAGTGGGATTCGAACCCACGCCCTTTCGGACCAGATTGCCTCAGAGAGTGCAAGATGTGTTCGCAATGCGAACTGATCCTTAGTCTGGCGCCTTAGACCGCTCGGCCATCTCACCAGTTGAAAGGGGGTCGTACATGCTCATATTGAACCTCTTGGTGTTCATGACCGTCCCAGACAACCACTCGAGGTAGGTGCACGAACCACGCGTTGCAGTCGCACAGTAGCAGGGTGTGTGCGATAGTTGGACGGATTGTCAGCTGTGGAAGAGCCTGGCTGGTGGGTCAATAATGACGCACAACCTGATGGCAGTTGTACCCTCTAGGAGAACTGACTTAGCTCATACCCCTTCCAGACATTACTCCTGTCGACACCGACTCAACCTTGAAGCCAAACGACGTCGTCGAGTTTAATAGGTAACGGATCAAAAGGTGGAGGTTACGAAATAGCACCTGGCCCCGCAAGGACTAGACTTCCTTCGTTGGTCTACACGTCCGGGGATGCCTAGCATTTTGATGAAATACGACGAATCTCGAACGGGGATCGCAACGAGAGTGTCACGTCCTGTGCGTTGGCGAGATGAGCTGGTTCATATAGAAAACGAGTATGCTGTTCAGCACTGTACACAACGGCTAATCCAAGCATTGGACAGCGTTATCCCGAGGGCGGTGTGAACGCCGTCTTGGTAGTCCCCGAGGAGAAAGGAACCCCGGCCTGCGAAGGCAGCAGCTTGGCGGCAGCCCTCCCGTAGGTGGCGAGCCAATCGTGCATGGTGCCGCATGGTGCTGCGAATCGACCTAAGAAGCACCACAACTAGAGTCTGAGAGAGTGCGACGGCCTGAAGCATCGCAGTGAACGTTACCTTGCAGCCACGAGCACAAAGATAGCCGCCACAGCTCAGCTAGCCATGGCCGCCAGGCGTTCGGCCGACACTTGTCACATTAGTGTGTGACACTTTACTCAGCTCCCGGCTGCGGTCTTTCGTCCGAAGCGTGTCAGACCGTCAGACTGGTGAGTGCGGGGAAAGCCGATCTTGCAAGATGCCGACCACTTGCCGCCCCCACTTTCTGCAGATCCGCACATTCCCCCGCATCGCGAAGCATCTCGAAGCCCCATCTGATGTCAGATATAGGTCAGCATCTCAACATGACACACGTCACGGCTACGTCTTACGCGATATCACTTCATCGAATGAACGTTGAAACGTTGATGCTTGCGGGTCTGATGACTGCGCATGACGGAACAAGTGCGGGAGGCGAGAGGCAGCCTGAGGCAGCAGGAGGCAACGTTGGTGATAGTTCATTTACTGCATCAAGGTTCACGGCAAGGCGTCAGAGCGATTTGGGCAATGTAGTAGGCAAAATGACGGCGTAGAAGTAATAGGCACTGGCAGCACGCACGATCGCCTTTATCGATGAGCACGAAAGGCGGGACTCGCGGTGGCGAAGGGTGGCGAACACCGCGATAACGGGCCTCGAAGCTGAACGTGCCTTGTCGAGAAGCCTACGGATCGTCAGTCGGCGTTTCGGATGCATTTCGAAGTACACGTACCGGTACGATGAGCCGCAAATATCAAATCGCACGCCGTATGCGCGATGAGATGGGTAAAACAAGGCAGAATGAGGTGCTGATGAGGCACAGATTCATGTCGGACATGGATTCGAACGCGTCGCGCTGCAGTCTTCTGCGAGTGAGAGTACTTATGAGGGTAAACGCTGGTTGGTGCACTTCTTGCTATTTCGGATCTTGGGACAGAACCACCGTGAATCTCATCAGGTCCTCGTTCGTTGAGTGAATGGTCGCGAATATATAGTGCGTGTGGCGGACGTGCGCAGTGAAATGCGATAAGAGAGAATGCGCAAGGCCAGGGGCTAGTGCGCCCTTGTGACACTGAATCCGCTGTTGAGTTGCCCCTTGCTGACCCAGTCTGGAGCCCTTTTGTCTTCCTCCTGTCCCCGAACTTACGGGGTTCTGCCCTGAGATAGACGAAGGTTTCGGTGCTTTGATCTCGCGATAGCTGACTCGCGTAAACGCGTCAACCGCGTTGGAAGTGCCTCTAGGATGCGTTAAGGTCTACGCCATAGAGAGTTCAATAACGGTCGAGCGTCTGCACGCGGGAAGCTCCGAGACATTAGTTCGAGCCCTCAGCGCTGTCTCAGAGCACGGTCTAGGTTAGTGCTACTGCGGATAGGGCAAGGAATGGACGCCGAGCGCGGATGATGTTATTGACACTGCACTCGTGCGGTTTATTATTGGAGGACTGGCGGTCGTGATGGTCAGATGAACAAGGGCCCCGCGTGAGTCAGGGGAATGTACAATAGAATTGATCAGAGGTCGTGTACAGGTTGCCTGTGATATGGTGCTTCTGAGCTTCCGGAAGATGTAGAAATTTGTTCCCAGATGTAGTACGAGTGTCCTGTGTCAGCACACGAGGAGGCATGAGGGGAAGTTCTTGGGGTTCACTTCTTTTGGATATGTTCTGCGGGACAGGACCGCTTGTTGATTTTCCCGTTACGGCCGAGGACTGTTCGAGAAGCTTGACGATGCGCAAGATGAATTGGATGATAAGCTATGATAAGTAACACTTGACGGGGGGATGACGTTAGATGCGGGGGGTGATATTGAGAGAGTGGGCTGGATTTCTCGGAAGTTATGTCAAGAATTACGTTCTGAACCGAGCTGATGCGGCGGCTGGGCCGGTGAGTCACATGTGACAGGAGGGGTCACGGTTCTCGATCACGAAGCTTGGCTTCCCCGCATATTTATCCACTCCGCTAGCCGTTCTTCTTCTCCCTCCCCTCCACAATCAACTAACGTTTGTCCCCCAGCAATCCGTCCATTTTCTTTCTCCCCTCCATCCATCCCTCTGTTCTCCGATTTTCTCTTTTTCTCTATCAACTCAACTATCGCATGATTTCGCTATGAAGGCACATCGCTCTTCATCCCCTTCCCGGATCCTCAAAGCCGCCTCGATACCCAGAACCGCTACCTCAAGGTCTCGGTCAACTTCTCCATCTGCCGCTTTCCGCAAGTTTGCAACTGCAGTCAGCATCCCTTCCCCTCAGTACCTCTCCATTCGCCCGCCCAACACCCCCGCAGCTCCAGCTGTTCCATCACCACGTGCGTAGCCATCGACTAGCTGCATTTTTCATCGCATGCTTATCTCTTCCTCCCCCTTCTAGTGTTCACCTATGGTAACACGTCACCCGTGAATGAGGACCTCTTCCGTTATACGTCAGGTCGATGGCTCTACAATGAGGCAGAACAAATGGCTCAACGCTACGTCAAGTTCGATGTGGCTGCGCTCCACCAAGTCATCGCCTCCGCTACCGGTTCGCACGTGGTGTCGATGGAAAAGAAGGAGGGCTTGTTCAATAAGTCGTTCATGGTCAAGCTTGCGAATGGAAAGCAGGTTGCAGCGCGCATCAAGGTGCGCACAATAAATTTTAACGGCGCTTCTCATCAGCTCATCCCACCCTAGAACCCCATCGCCGGTCCTGCGCATTTAATGACCTCGAGTGAGGTCGCCTCGATGGATTTCGTCAGAAACCATCTTGGAATTCCAGCCCCCAAGGTGCTTGCATGGAACTCTAAAGCGGAGTCCAGCCCGGTTGGGGCCGAGTACATCATCATGGAGACCGCCAAGGGAGTGGAGCTTGGCAGCGTCTGGCGGACGATGGACTCCAAGCAGAAGAAGAATGTCGTCACATCCCTCGCCGCGCTCGAGCAGAACATGCTCAACGCCAAGTTCTCCCAGTATGGCAGTCTCTACTACAAGAATGATCTCCCTGAGATGAGTCGCGCCCGTGGCAAGCTCCTCGCGTCTGGCTCTCGCAGCTTCGGCAACACCGAGAAGTTCACAATCGGGCCGATTGCTTCCCGGAACTTCTACGAGGACGAGCGTGGGGCGATGAACCTCAACCGTGGACCATGTAAGCCTCTCATCTGTCACTTGCTCCATCGACCGCAATGCTTATCAATTCTCCTTTTCAGGGTCTACTCCCGAGGAGTACCTCAATTCGCTTGCCCTTCGCGAGGAGGCATGGATTTCCAAATTCGCCAAGCCCAACATCCACGACGACCCTTTCCGCAACGTGTCCGGACCCCAGCATCAGGAGGAGCACCTTCGTGCTCTTGAGCAGTACCGTTCCATTGTTCCCGCTCTTGTACCCTCGTCCAAGAAAGTCCTTTCGTCGACTCTGTGGCACCCTGATCTGAACCCCGGAAACGTTTTCGTCTCTGACGACGAGGAGCGCCGGGTCGTCGGTGTCATTGACTGGCAAGGCTGCTGGGCTGGCCCTGCTTACCTCCAGATGAGCGCTCCATCCTTCCTGTACGCCGGTGACGTCGATTCTGGCCTCGAGTTCCCCAAGCTCCCGGAGGGCTACGAGACCATGAGCGCCGACGGGCAATCTTTCGCTCGCGAGCACCACCGCGCCAAGATGCTGTACAAGCTATACGAGATCAAGCAGTTGTACCCTTACAGGATCGACCAGCGCGAGACGCGCACTATGCCCGTGCGCGCGGCCGGCCGCACGTGGAAGGACGGTGTCCTCCCGCTCCGCCTCGCACTGCTCGATGTCTTCGCGCAGTGGCACGAACTCTCAACACCGGACGTGCCGTGCCCTCTCCGCTTCACGCGCGACGAGGTCCGCCAGCTGAAGGAGCAGCGCGACCGCTACCTCGATTGGCACGACCTACTCGAGGACATGCGCGCGACGTTCGGCCTGCGCCTCTACGGATGGGTCTCACCGGACGAGTACCCGTCCAAGCGCGCGCTGCTTGAGGGCACGCGGAGTCGCCTCCCAGTCTCGCTCACGAGCGAGCTCGATGCCGTTTTGCCCGAGGACTGGTGGCCCTTCCGCGACACCGTTCCCTCGGCTATCGCCATGGCTGCGTAGACGGCGCTTCTTCTTATTTGCTAAATTTTGGGCCTCGTGGATTTTTGGCACTAGACTTCTTTTCCTCCCTTGACTTATTATTTATCCTATCCTTCTTCCCTTGTCCGTCTTCCTCTGCCCGCAATATCACCCCACCATCGTCACCCTCGCACCGCATCGCCTTTCAACTCCATCGGCACCGCCTCTTGTAATCCTTGAACAACATCGCCTTTATCATCCACACTCCATCCTCATCGTCATCTTACACATTCTGCGCATGATCTCTTTTTCTTCTCTTTCTTGATCTCGATTGTGTTGGGTGGCGGGGATACGGACCAGCTTTTCTTTTTTCTTTCATATATAGACGAAATCACATACTACGTACATGCATACGTATACGTTAGATCCATGGATAATCCAGACACAATTGTCGACAGCCAACTTGTAGATCCCTATAGAGTTTTTCTTCTTCACATGCACATACAACCCCCTTTTTTCCGCACCTTTTCTGATGTCTGATTAACTCCTCGTCTGCGGGATTTTTGGTTAGATTTGGGTCCTTGTTCACTGTAAATAGCCTCCCCATTTTTCTTTTATCCCCCTCCTTTTCCATATCACTCTACCCACGCCTAAACTCGGTGCGGATTGGAATTTTCTTTCGCAACACCCTTTTTCTTTCCTGACCCCTTTTACTGACTCCCCCTTTTATTTGACTCAACGTTGCTTGTCTTCACAGTTTAGACGCTCATTGTACGATAGATGCTTTCACGACAGTTGTTAGTATGTTGGTGGTACTGTGGGCTGGTGTAGATAGTTTTTGTGTGTCGCAGCCGGCGCCAAGTCCGGAGTCTGTGCTTTGTTGGATGCGGAGCTGCGATTGGTCTTGTTCGGATAGTCGTACGTTTCGTGTTTCTGTTTTGCATGGGCTGGCGCTGGCACAGCGTAAAGACGCGGATTATGACGGGGGAATAATGAAGGCGTAATCATCAAATATACCTTGATTATGCTCGTGATATGACTAAGATGTGACATTTGGAACAATGATGGATAATGACGAGTTAAACTACTGTTATGCCACGAATAAGCCTACCATTATAACGCCAATATGCCAGAGTTAAGCCTGGCAGGATATGCCCGCAATATCAGCTTCTTTTTCCGCTCGTTTGATCAGCGCGCCGCGCGCCGTGCCGATTGGTGCGCGCCCGCTTCGCGCGTCGCAATCGTAGCTTACAACGAACACGAATCACACTGAGGTTCGATTGAAGTAACACAGAAGCACTTAGGCATCGATTAGAGCAAAGAAAACTATGTAAGAACAGGTGAACTCGCGCTCGGGCGAGCATAAAGTATCGAGATGTTGCGAGCGGTCGTCCTTGTTGATCCATCATGTCGTCCCCTCCTGCGTAGGAGAGCGAGGCGCTCTATAGCAACACAGAATGTCGTCGGCTCAACCATCTGCGTTTGACTATACGACCATTGGTCCAGGGAACTTCACAGAGGCCTTGAATCACCCGGGTCTAATTTCGGACTGGGACTTCAACAGTTTATCATCAGCACTCGACTCTAACGGCAGCATTTCGAGCCCGGGAGACGCACATACCTCTGGCGCGAGTAGCTTTGTCATCACGACACCCGCCGGACTTGGGGCTCAGAACTCCAGAGCAAGCAATGCTCGGCCTCCAGTCTCCAAGAGTACGATCAGCGCGCCAGGGTCGGGTGCTGCGATGCTCACCAAGATTATGAAGCTCGAGAGTGGGATGACGGCTATGCGGGGTGAGGTTAGCAGCCTTCGCCAAGGTCTTCTAAGCCTGCAAAACAGTGTACAGAACGCGCTCGATGCGCTGAGGGCAAACCACGAGGCTGGGATGGAACTGACGATGCAGGTTGTTGAGGAAAAGGTCGAGGCTGCCTTGAGCGCGAGCAGGAAAGGAGGAGAGAGGGAGCAAGAAGTGGGCGGTGATGCAGGAGATGGAAACGAAGCGGACACAGAAGACGACGACGATGACGACGACGAGGTTAGTCACAAGGTGTCGGAACCTGTGATGCTTGTGAGTACGCCCATGACAGTGTCGAATCTAGCTGATCAGTTATGCAAGGCGATAACTCGAAAAGCTTACGAGATCCTGATGGATGTCCCAATGCTCACTGCTGCCCACCTGCCTGCTTGGCCCGTCGATGACAGCGAATGGCCTTTTGCTGACGATGAAGATGACTTTGGCAGTGCTCTGGAGGTCGAGGAGGATGGCAACAAGAAGAGGGTTCGCCTCCTGCGTTTCCGCTGGGACGAGATGTGTGTTAGGAACCGGAGGTTCGCGTCCACCGCGTCACGGTTAGTGCCATCGGCAGAAGCACTACCGAAGCGTCAGTATGGAATGCTGGTGAGATATACTCGAACCAGCGTTCCTCGTCTCTCTTCCCTCACTCGTTATGCACCACACCGAGTGAGGGTAAGCACGCTCTCGTCTACGATACATGACCACGACGCTTACATTGCTCTGTACCTAGTCTCACATATCATAGGTACAGAATACACTCGTTATGCACCACACCGAGTGAGGTCTCACATATCATAGGTTTTAAAAGGTTATGAGCCCCTTGCGTTTCCTTTGACCGAGACCTGGTGCTGGAGTCCCTGCTTGTGCAGGTTCTGTTTTTTTTGTGCTACTATGTCTTCTCGTCGCGGTCGCGATACTCCCCATAGCGGTTCTTCCATGGACTTGACGTCTGTCTACAATAGCAGCCCTTATCTGCCCTTAGTCTCTGTCCCCCATCCCACCTCTTCTCGTCCCCCTCGAGGACCTCTCTCCAGTATCTCGTCTCGTCGCCCTCGCCGCCCTACCTCTCGCAGTTCGTACCGCACCGCCGACGCGGGTTCTGACGACTCCGGGGATTCCCCACCTCCCGTTGTTCGACCCAAGCGCCCAACGCGCCCTCGGCGTACTCGTTCTCGCACGCGTCGGGCACCTTCTCCCGCCCCTCGTATGCCGTCTCCTGCACCTCGCGAGTCTTTCCCCGCTCGTCAGACACCTCCTCATTTCTTTGACACTGTCGCTCCCTCTGCCTCGCGTGACCACGTTCGCACCAGTCTCTTCGACACTTGTCAACCGCTTTTTGCTCCCGTTGACCCTCTCCCTTCGTCGCAGACTCAGCTTCCCCAACAGCCTCTCCCCCAGCCCGATATGCATTCCAATCCTCTCGCTCCACAACAGCCTCCCCAACAGCAGACTTCTTTCCCTCCGCATCAATTTCCGCAGCAGCATTTCTTTCCCTATGCACAATTCCCCTTCAACCCGTATTCCATGCCTTATTCCGCATTTGCATACCAACATCCTGTTCCGCCGGCTCCCCATTACACTACTGCGCCCGCGCCCGGCCTTGCCGCAGCTCCTGCGCCTGCGCCGGCCCCAGCACCTGCACCTGCACCTGCACCCGCGCCTGCGCCCGCTCCTGCCCCAGCAGGAACGTTCGCCTCCGCGGTGCCTGCGCCCCTTGGGGTTTTGCCTCGCGGCGTCGGCCCTCGTGCCTACCTTCTGCCTCCGCGGCCCGGGAAACTGCACAATATCAAGATCGAGCTTCACCATGCTGCTGCTATACCGGTGCTCGATCGCTCTAAGGGGAATTGGCTGGCCTTCAGCGTTGCATTCCAGAACTTTCTTCGTATGCATAACCTCGACGGCTTCTTTGATGGCCTCTACCCCGTGCCTGACGACTCCATGTCGTACGACGACGCCGTCGTTTGGGGACAGCTTAACAACGCTATTTTTGGTTTGCTCATGGAGAAACTCGCGCCCGAGGAGCGCCAGTACATTGCATCGGAGGAGACTTGCATTTCAGCCTATTCGATCCTCCGGGATCGTCATGAGAAGCTGGCTCCACTCATGGAGGTCGAGCTCTGGCAAAAGCTCTTCAGTACGTTCTTCGCTCGGAGTGAGCGCCTCGACTCCACGGTCAAGTGGATTCGAGAGACCTGCCATTCCCTCTTGCTGATGGGTTCTCTCACCGAAGAGAAACTCATGGCTATCACTCTGATGAACGCGCTGACCCGCGACTTTGGTCACATCAAGCACGATGTTGCGACACTGCTCTCTGACGTCGAGTCACAGGCTGACTTCTCTGTCGCCCTGACCCGCATACTCCGTCGCATTGAGACGGAGCAGAGTGCGCTCGACATCGATCGTCGCGATCCCGAGGCCGCTCTTGCTGCTCGCATGTCTGGTGGTCGTCCTCTTCCTCCCTGCCGGACTTGCGGGGGACGCCATCCTACTGACCGATGCTGGCAGCCAGGCGGCGCTCTCGAAGGTCGCCGGCCCGAAGCGTCCGACCCACGTCGTCCTCGGACGTTTGCCCCCTCTTCTACGAGGGCAAACGCTTCCCCTCGAAAACTCTACTTTTTCGACGACGCGTCCCAGACCTTCATGCCCGAGCCTTCCGACGATTCTGCCCTCGTCTCTGAGTATGCCGCCGTTGCCGCCGAGCAGCTCACTGACGAACAGATCGCTGCCGTTGATGTCGACGCTAACGTCCACGAGCACCAGTCGTACTTCCTCAATTCTGAGGAACTACGTGCCTCTGTTGACTGGGCTTCTTTGTCCTCGACACCCTCGACTGCCTTCCTAGCGTCCACTGCCCTCAACCAGCGCACGGCCACTGTTGTTGATCCTGACGTCGTCCCTTTCTACCTGGACTCCGGAGCGTCCGCGCACATATCCAGCGACGCCTCTGACTTCTACCAGCTCTCGCGCATCACTCCGCGCGAAGTCCACGGCGTCGGGGGGACACGGATCCACGCTGAGGGCATTGGGACCATTCGCCTTTCTTTTGGCAAAGGTCTTCACGTCGACCTCGACAACGTGCTGTACATTCCGGCAGCATCTGTTCGACTGGTCTCTGTCTCGTCGCTCGCTCGCTCGTCCAAATTCAAGTCTACCTTCGATGACGCTAATTGCCTCATCCGCAATCCTAGCGGCGCCATCGTCATGCGTGGCTCGCTCACTCGCACAAACCTCTATCGTCTTCTCGGATCACGTCCTCTTGCTCTGCATGTATTCCTCGCCTCTCGGGTCCCCTCTCTGCTGACCTGGCACCGTCGTCTAGGTCACGCCAGCTACCAGTCGATCATTGACTTGGTACGCGGTCGTATGGCGACAGGGTTATTGATTGACCTCTCCGAACTGCCACCGAAATGCGACCACTGTATTCTGGGGAAACAGACGCGTTCGAGTGTGCCGAAAGTTCGTGAAGGCGCCAGAGCTACTAGACGGTTAGGACGAGTGCATGTAGACTTGATGGATAACTCGAGTAGCCCGTCATCTCGCGGTCATCTGTACATTATGAACATTGTCGACGATTTCAGCCGCTTTTCTTGGTCCATCCCACTTCGCTCTAAGGCTGACGCCTTTCCGGCACTGCGCGACTGGGAACGCGCAGTGTCGCTTGAGACTGGACTGACCGTTGGCGTATTCTGCTTCGACAATGGCGAACTCAAAAGTACCGACCTGCGCGAGTGGCTAGCTACGAGGGGCACCCAGGTACAGTTCACAGCGCCGTACACTTCAGCTCAGAACGGCCTTGTCGAGCGCTATCACCGCACCGTCATGGGACGCGCTCGGGCCATGCGTATCGCCTGCGGACTTCCTCCCCGCTTCTGGGACGAGTTCGTCTTGACTGCGACGTATCTCGCTGTGCGCACACCCTGTCGTGCTGTCCAGGGTAAGACGCCGTTCGAACTTTGGCACGGTCACAAGCCCGATCTCTCGAATCTTCGAGAGATTGGCTCTCGAGCTTTTGTCCTAGCTCAACCGCATAACCCCAAAGTTCAAGCTCGTTCCATCGAATGCGTCCTCGTTGGCTACGCTGTTGACTCCAAGGCGTACAGATGCTACCACAAAGCCACCGGTCGCATGATCACGTCCTATCACGTCTCGTTCATTGAATCGCATGATGACGAACGATTCGTACGTAGTCCTTCGTCTGTTCCAACTTTGTCTACTGCCCCCTCCCCTGCTCCCATCGAGCCTACTGCCACTAGCTCTGACTCCGTTGACAATTGTTCGGCGAGTCGTCCTGCGCCACGACCTTCTTCTTCTGCGCCTCCGACGCCGCCTCTTCCTCGTCGCTCCTCTCGTGTGTCGAAACCATCTGAGAAAGTCGCACCGGTTCGTCACCTCGACTGGCGGCAACGTTTCGATCGTGTTCTGGGGGACATCCACGCACACCACTCTGCTCTCGCCTTCCCCATGATCTCCGTCGACTCTAACTATCGCGATCCTCTGACTGTCAAAGAGGCTCTCGCGTCCGAGTTCGGCGCGCAATGGGACGGCGCGCTTCTTGAGGAGTTCGCCGGTTTTCGTGCTAAAGGTGTCTTCCGCCTCGTGCCCGAATCCTCGGTCCCTCCTGACAAGACCATCATGAGTGGTAAGGCGGTCTTCAAACTCAAAATGAACGAGCTAGGAACACCCGAACGCTTCAAAGCGCGGTGGGTTTGCCGTGGGTTCGAGGCCATTTACGGCCACGACTACACCCGCACCACTTCGCCCACTGCCCGTCTTGAGTCTTTCCGCATCCTACTTAACCTTGCCGCCGCTTTTGACCTCGAGTGCGAGCAGATTGACGTCAAAACTGCCTACCTATACGGCGATCTCGAGCCAGAGGAATACTGCTACATGTATCAACCCAAAGGCTACGAGGAACCCAACTCCGCGGGCATGGTCTGGCAGGTTGAGAAAGGACTCTACGGTATGAAGCAGGGGGGACGCGTCTGGAACAAGACCATGCACAAGGCTCTGACTGACTGGGGCTACACTCGCCTGTCTTGCGAGCATTGCGTCTACTACCGACGCGAGGGCTCTTCTTTCACAGCTTTAGCTGTCCACGTCGACGATTTCGCCGTCGCCGGGAAGACGCAGGCTGACATTGATCGTCTCAAGGCGAAGATGAAAACGCTGTGGGAGATTTCAGAGCTCGGACCCGTCAAGTTCTGCGTCGGTATTGGGATCCAACGCGACCGCGCTCGTCGGACTGTCTCGCTCTCGCAGACCGCCCTCATCGATAAAGTGCTCGCCCAATTCAACATGACGAATGCGAACCCTGTCGACACCCCGATGGAATCTGACATCGTCTCCAAGATTCGCCGTACTCCCCATTCTGCCATGGATCCTTCCGTGCTAGCCGAAGTCAGCAAACTCCCTTATCGCTCGCTCGTGGGTTCTCTCAACTACATTGCTGTTGGCACTCGACCGGATCTCTCCTTCGTCGTCCAGTGGCTGAGCCAGTACCTTGATGCCTATAGCCACGAACATTGGGCTGTCGCCAAGCGTGTTCTACGCTATCTTCGCGGTACTCGAGACTTATCGCTCACCCTTGGCGGCTTCCGTCCTTTCGAGCTCTCAGCCTGGTCTGACTCTAACTACGCAGCTTGCCCCGACACTCGCCGTTCCGTCACTGGTTACTGCACGACACTCGGTGGCGGCTGCGTCACTTGGTCCTCTCGCAAACAACCTATAGTCACCGGTTCTACATGCGAGGCCGAGTATGTCGCTGCTAACGGCGCCGTTAAGGAAGTCATGTGGATTCGGAACCTCTTAGCTGGCCTAGGCCTTCCTCGCTCCGGCCCTTCGTCCGTCTGGTGCGATAATCGCTCCGCTGTCCACACGGCCGAAGACCCGTACAACTTCGCCGCCACGAAGCATATCGACGTTCGCTATCATTTCATCCGCGAACGCGTCGAAGACAACACGATTCGACTCCTCGATATTCCTTTGGCCGACAATGTTGCGGACATCTTCACGAAGCCGCTTCCTCGCCCAGCCTTCATGAAGCTTCGTCGCGACCTTGTGTTAACTCCGTGCCTGCCCGGAAGTATGCGGGACGTTCGAGCTAAGCTCCACTAGGGATACCGTGTCCCGGAACGCTAGCGTAAGGACTCGGAGGGCGAGCGTAGGGTAAGTAGTCGACGGTAGCGACGCGGAGGGGATGGGAACGATACCGGAGGACCGGCGTGTAAGGAGCGAAGGTGACGTAGGCACCGGAGGTTGACGGGAGGGTACCGAAGTACGAAGCAAGGAAAGACTTGAAGATAGATGAAGACACAAGTATCGCGGAAGACACTTGGAGTAGGAATTGGCGGAAAGGACTTAGAGGCGAAGAGGAGTAGAGGGCAGAAGTAAGTCGATATTCATACTGAGGAATACAGGCTAAACTATACGAGTATTTATACTACTGCTCCGGAGTCGGAGGTAATGTACGATGAGTAAGGAACGTGCGGAAGGAACGGATCGTTAGTAAGTAAACATGAGATAAAACGTCGGATGCAATATCGTAGCAACTGCGGAATGATAGGAACGTCAAGAAGTGTCAAAAGTAGACAGGTAGCAACGAGACTAGTAGAAAAGGAGGTAATAAGGAACGACACCTGTCAAACATGAAGCGAGGAATAGTAGCGAGGTGGCTGTGTGGATCGGAATGTCGCCGTAGGGACCGGAGCGGGACCGGAGCGTGACACCTTGGCCTGCAGTGACTCAAGACGTGCGGGGGGATGTAGGGCTCAGGAGGAGCATGTGGGGGTGTGGATGGATAAGGAGGAGTGGTAGAAGGGATCAGGGAGTGGTTTCGCGGTGAGGAGGAGTGTTAGGAACCGGAGGTTCGCGTCCACCGCGTCACGGTTAGTGCCATCGGCAGAAGCACTACCGAAGCGTCAGTATGGAATGCTGGTGAGATATACTCGAACCAGCGTTCCTCGTCTCTCTTCCCTCACTCGTTATGCACCACACCGAGTGAGGGTAAGCACGCTCTCGTCTACGATACATGACCACGACGCTTACATTGCTCTGTACCTAGTCTCACATATCATAGGTACAGAATACACTCGTTATGCACCACACCGAGTGAGGTCTCACATATCATAGGTTTTAACAATGTGGGAGCATGCGGACAACTTCAAAGGTATCAAACAACTCACCCGCTGGATCAAACAGACCGGCCCAACCGTCTCTCCCGATGCAGCGGCATCTATCGACTCTGTCAGCAAAGCAGCGCTGCAGGACTTCGTCACAAAGAAATTCAAGGCCCTCGTAAAGGTCCTTCGCCAGGCCCGTCGTGACATGAAGAAACCAGCTTCGTCGGCAACAGCGGTCAGCGCTACGAACCTGGCTGACGCAGCAGGGAACGGGGGAAATACAGATGGTGAAGGAGGGGACGCACCACCACCACTGCCTCAGTCCGAAGCACGGCCGGGACCGTTGAAAGCTAGCACCCGTCAGAGTCGTCAAAAAGGGGTACGTATTCACGTACCTTTCCGTCGAGATGATACGCTAAAAAACTGTTAGAAACTCGCAGTACGCCTGAGGAAGTTTGGCGCCTTACCGCAAGATTCGCCGTGGAAACACGACAAGTTCCTGCAGGTGCTGCGTTATCAGTTGATGTCGGACGATGAGGACGGGTGGGATGCTGAGAAGGGAAAGAAGACGAACCATTTTGTGTCCCGTGCACCGGTGTATCGATCTAAATTAGTGAGTTAGTTTGACAGCGCGTGAACCATTACTGACCGGCATCTGAAGTTGAATGACTTCTTAGCTGCTGTCGACACAATCCCTGACCCCAATGGGAAACCAAGCTACGTACTGCGTGTTCGAGGAGAACCAAAAGAGCAAGAAGTGCCCGTGATAACTGACATATCCTCCCGGACGCGACGCTGGATGGTGGACATGGAGTGGTTGAGCCAGCCAGAGAACAAGAAGTGGGATGTTGAGTCGAGGATCACCGGGAATGGTAAGGTATGGGGCGATGATGACGATCCAGAGGAGCTGAGAGACAAAAAGAGGAAGGTGAAGGCAGAGAAGAAGGACGGCCGAGAAAAGAAGAGGGCGAGGGCTGGTGCGTTGGATGTAAAGGGGAAAAAAGCGAGAGTGGGGACCAAGAAGAAGGATGCGCCTAAAGTGGGCACATCGAAGTCAGCTGCTGCCATTGACGTGGCAAGCTCTGACGAGGACTGACCATAGCATCGTAGCAAGTCTTCTAATCAAAAAAGTCTTCGGGTTCTGTCCCTGCCTAGACAACTGTTAGTAGTTCTTGCAATTGAAACAAGGTTCTTGGCACACATGATCGAATGAAACTGCTGCAACGAGTGGGCGCCGTAGCTCTCGGAGTGTAAAAGGGATGAGGCCGATCGAACACTGGATAGCAGATGAAGGAAAGACCTCCAGGGAACTAAACTCGTCTGCATAACAGACATGGATACCGAGTATAGATGAACTTGAATTGTAGACAGTTAATTAGCACAAGGCAAGGAATGAATACGAAGACTTACAACATTGACCATGGGAACATAGGTATGCGGTCATCGGAGTAGAGGCGCTGAACGACTGCGCATACATGTGGAAGTTTGTCGCCCACACCCACCACAAAAAGCGAGTGGATACGAACGGGGACACGGGAAGACTCGCTATCTGAAACAAAGGCGTACACGTCAGACTGAGTCCGACGATTTGATGTGCATCCATAACGGATGCCGTCCTTGCGAATATAGGTCAGTGAGCGAGCAACCCTCCCAGAAACAAAGGGTGTGGTCCCAGCATCGCTGCTGCGATCGCTGACGAGGTTGAGATCAGGCCATAAGGCTCGGCAGTACGCCAGAAGGAGGCGGTACATCTGCGGTGGATCATATCGGCGCAAGTCGACGAACTTGGCTGCGCGGCTGGGTAAACGAACATTGTCTACAAACATTGAGTGTGAATAAGAATGAACCAAAGTAAAAACTCACCCTCGGAAGTCTCACTCTGATAAAACGCGATCTCCGTCATCATTGCGCCGCGGTTGCGAGCCTGAGTCTTGATCATGTTGTCGAGGGTTCTTCGTTCAACGTCGTGAGCCTCGGGTGGAAGATTCAGCAGATACTCATAGATAAGGTGAGTTTGAACCCACGCTCGCATGAGCGTGAGTTCCATCTGCCCGCCGTCATGTCCATTGTGCTTGACGCGTTCCAACATGCCGTTGAAACGCTCAAAAGCAAAAAGCCACCAGGAGTAGACGGGGCCGAAGTGTTTCACCATCTCGGACGTGTGCATTGAAGCGTGGTGGTTGGGCCGAAGGGGGATGTCAAGCGCAATACAGCGTTGGCAGTACTGGGCGAGAAACTCTTGCGCAGTTTGAGCCTGGTGCATCGATATCTCCCGTGATGAGAAAATGCGCACAGCGGCGCATAGAAGGAGAATGGCATCATATAGTTGATGCCGATCGCGAGAGAAGCCAGGGTCATCAGTGTTGGGAGGGAGAGGTGGTGGAGCGCTTGGGATTTCGTCATTCTCATCGCGCCATGCCCACCACAAGAGCACCGGAGTGATTGTGATAAGACGACGCCATTCATCTGCTTTTTTGAGCGAGTGGTTCTCGCCTAGCTAAAATAGAGGTTAAACATGATCTGGGAGTGATTATAATTGACACTTACATTCTTCGGGAGACGGGTGATGTGGCTAGGCCACAAAATCGAGTTAATTAGAGTCTCGAATCGGGACTTGGCTGACTCTGATCCCCCAATCCCCGTCATCAGCTGACCGTTGAAGATGACAACGTCAAACAGATGAGGGACAATGCCTGCGAAAAGGGATTAAAAAGTAAAGGCGTGCATAAAAGCACTCACCAAGGTATACAGCGTGCATGAAGTCCAAGGCTGTCTTCGTCTTGGGAAGCCAGCCCGGAAGAGCGTCGAGAATAACAAAGCGTTTACCATAGTCATCGAGAAGTTGGGCTTGACGTGCTAGTGGTGCATCCCGTGCATAGAAGGCCTGCCGGAGGAGCTTATAGTCCTCCTTGGGGCGAGTAGCTGCAGCGCCGTTGAGGTTAATTCTTGGACAACTGTAACCAAATCACAAGATACTCACAGCTGTCGTATCCTGACGGCTTGTTGAAATCCGTGACATTGGCATCGCATGACACGCACGGGTGCATGTCATGTGAATGAGAAGCCGTGCCATTGGTCTTGTGAGATGCGGGCATATCACAGTCAAGGCACGCCAAGTCGGCGTGGACATCGGCGAGCTGATCCTCGCTGTAGACAGCCATTTTGACACCTGACAATGCGAGTGGATGGAGATCAGTGATTACCATTAGACATGAGACACAGAGTGATACCGTTACGAAGGATTGAGATCTCCTTCGTGCACGGCTCCATGCAGTGACTGATTTGCCGGACATCAGGCTCTTTGGGGCCTGGCATGACACTGGCGCATATGACGTTGGATTGAAGGAATCGGTGCTCGCGGGGAAGGTTGTTGATGGCAATGTACATAGCTCCCGTCGAATGCGGCCGGTTTTCGAGGACACCCATCCTAAAATAAAATAAAATTAGCAATGACCGCGCATGTCTGAGCCGTACCAATCAATATTGCAGGTGAGATGAAGCCCGTATCGGTGCGACGTTAGCTTTGGAGCCGTGTCGTGGTCATCTTCGGGGCGATCGCGAACATGGCCGTGTTCACCAACTTCCCGGACTGTATGCGTGTTGAGTTCATGCCAAAGCGAGCCGTCGTGCATGTCTCGCATGACGAAGTGCTCATCGACGTCTCTGTCAGGTACATCAGCTCTGCTGTCTCGTATCATGCGAGCAAACCCAGGACGCATGAACATGCGTCGCAATGACGCAATGATCGACACTTGAGGGTGAAGCTTGAACGGTTTGCGAATGTGTTTACATCGAGCATTGATAAAGTCCTCGTATATAACACCCGAGCAGCCGTCGACAGAGCAAACAGGAGACATCAGAGTCTGGAGATCGGTCGGGTGGTAATGCTTCCAGCAGTCGGGGCATACCGCATATTTGATGATGTATTGGTCGGGGTCAATGCCGAGACGCTGCTTGGCACTCTTGAGGGTTCGAACAGGGCGCGGGTGATCCGGTAGAGGTCGAATGATAGACGCGTTGTCGAGCATTGCCGACAACAGATCTGATGCATCCGCGACCGAGACCTTACTGAAGACGTTGGCAAGCACAGCTCTGAGGTACGCATTTCGAACTTCTGGGCGTTCTTTGAATGCCCGAGGTAACAGGGTTGGCTCTTCATCTGGTTCATCGTCATCGTCGTCTAGATTAATCGCTGTTTCTCCAGGTACGCATACACCAAGGTCGACGCGGTGCCAGCGTTGTTCCAGAGGTGGAGTCGGCAGCCTGAGGGGCGACTGAGGCCGGGGAGTGGGTGGACGCAGTTCGAACTCCTCGTCCTCGTCCTCGTCAAATCCACGAGGTGGTTCTAGCACAAAGTCCAGGTTTACGTCTAAGAGATCGAGCAGTCGACGTGAGTGAGTCGCCTGAGCCTGAGGTGCTTGAGTTTCCGAGCCCTGAGTCTGCCGAGAAGGACCAGCAGTGCTGGTTGCTGCCTGGGTCGCTAGAGTAGCATTCGTCGTGGTGCGTCGTTGAGTCTTCTTACGGCCATATCTATCATTGTGTCTTCTGATCTCCTGCGCCGTTTGCAGAACGTAGCCCGCTGACGTGAGCGAGCACCGCGCACAGATACATTTGAAGCGTGGGGTTGATCTGGATGTCTTGCTGCTGGATGGGTTGGAAGGGCCGGATTTCGATGGGCGTGGCATGACGAACGAGATATAGGATAAAGGTATGGATTGCTTCAATTGCGACGCCGTTGTATGCGTGAGCGGCGGCAGCTGCGTGCCAGTGCCCTAGTGCGAGCGCTCGAGCACACAGCTCAAAACGCGCCTAAGTCCCCGCACGCTATACGCGACCTCGACACGGGCCGATTATGCCATGGGATAATTATATCTATTCTATGAATAACCTTCAATATGCCCTGGCACATTTCAGCCGGAATATTGCTGCGATAATCTACGTATATTTCCAAAATTTCCCACATTGTGCCTGGAAGTAATGCACGTCTTTACGCTGTGTGGCTCGTAGGTAGCTGAATTGAAGATATATTTACCAGAAATTGCCAGAGTTAGTACTTGTGATAAGCCGTTGTTGAATGTTTATGATAAGTGTTTGTTTGTTTCTTACAGTCTACTTTGAGTCTACTAATATTACGACGCGGCATGCCTCTTGCAAGCGTCCTCTAGTACCGTCACGTCATGATGTGGATCTGTGATGCTCGGGCTCCCTGCGTCCATTTGAGCGTCCTCTCGCGCTCCCCCCCACAATGGAGATGACCAACGTTACATTTGAAGACCGAGGTGATATTTTCTTCACGCCTCGACCTTCACAAAGATAAACGGCTAGACTAGTGGTTTCAAAAGTAGCCTTTGTGGACGTTTCAGGGTTGACTAAACACACCGGCATTATGCTATGCAGAAACGAGCTGTGGTGGTGGTCAGAAGTCCATAAGAGAACTATTACTAGGGCGATAGATTCTCAGAGCATCTCATCCACAACAGCCGTGGTTGGGGTACGACAAAATGCGGCCTTCGTTGTTGTTTACCGCTCTTATTCCACTGACGGTTCTCAATACTGTTACATGTTGTGTGTGGATCAAGTCTATCTAAACCTCAGTCTGTAGGAAACGACTTATAACCTCCAAATATCTGTCCGTCTCCTCGAGCTGTGCAAGGTGCGCTGAGTTAGAAAACTGCAACCATCTGACCTGCTTAATTTTTAGGAAGAAAGGATCCATGGCTTTATCCTGGACTTCGTCGTATCGACCATTGAGGAGAAGGGTGGGAACCTCTATATTATGGATTTCGTCGATTACGCTCCAATTCTTCAGTGAGCCGATGACGTGGAACTCGGAAGGTCCGTTCCTACAGGGAAAAGGTCGGGAGAATATATATTGCTAACTACAATGTTTGGGGAGGCACTTACATAGTGTGATAAACGGTCGGATCATCCTCCATGCTCTTCAATGCTCTCACTAAAAGTTCGGGAGTTGGCTGCAACCTGCATCCAAAACGAGCGTCAAATTCGTCACAAGCCGCTTTGTATTCCGGGCTGTCAGTGGTACCAGCCGCCTCGTGCTTGTCCAGCGTATCTTGGATATCCTGCGGAAGCGTCTTCCTCAGCTCGTTGCATATCTCTATCATCACCGGCATGCTGGCTGGCGCAGACGATAAGATGAGCTTCTTGAGGCCTTTCGGCTTGCGCACAGCAAAAGAAGCGGCGAGCATCCCGCCCCAAGAATGCCCCAGGACGTTGTAGTTGTCATGGATTCCGAAGAAATTAAGGAGGTTGTGGAGCTCGTCAATGAACAGTTCAACGGTCCAGAAATCGGTGTCTCCATTCTTCTCGGGGAGGTGGGTAGATAAGCCACAGCCAAGTTGGTCGTAGATGACGACGGGGAGGCCGTACCGCTCGGCAATCTCTGCCATCGGCTCGACATACCAGTGGGGGACGCCCGGTCCGCCATGCAAGATGACGGTCGGTGTACGAGAGGTGTCTGACAAGTCGCCATAGACCTTGTACCACGTCTTACAGGCCTTGCCTGACTTGGGCACGTCAAAGGCGATCTCGCCTTCGGTGATAGCGATCATGATTAACGCAGCTAAAGAGCAAAAGAATATCGTTCATGTCAGTCCGCAGCAGCTCGACGTCGTAGGTAGTAACTCACCAGTCTCGGACGACAGCCCGAGGGAATGAAGGGGAACTCCAAAAAACGCGTTGTATTTATATGACGCGCGTAAGCACATGACTCCTCTCCACGCATACCGTCGCGGCACTTTTATGCATGCGCACACATGCTTCAAGTGAGAACGGGCATGAAATTCTTGGTATCGTAGAGGCTAAGTATATGCAAGAAGGCATACGCAGCAGTGCTTATCATCAACGAGAATTGATGCTCTCAGATGTTTCCAGATAAAATGTCAGCCTTACTGCCCAGGTAGAACACTGGGATTTCATCAAGCGGAGCGCTGACGTTCACCGTGTTTCCGCATTGTCCGTAGTCTTGGTTTGTCCGCCTGTATACCAGCTCAGTATTTGATGCCTCGCGCCCTGGATTTGACATACCAGTACGTCCATGAGTAATTTTGGGCTATCATAGACTGTGTGAGGCGCGGAAGGTATACCTCTTTTCTCCGTCGCGTTTTCCACACTCACGGGGGCCACGAGAATGCGAGGGCCTACAGTGAGCCGAAGCGATATCATTGAGCTCACACGGATTGTAATTGAACTGGGAAACTGGCTTACCGAACATATACTGTTCCACGACAAGTGGGTTATTGACGCCGGTGGCTTGGACGACGAAAGGATCAGAGGAGAAGTCGTAGTAGAGCGCACGCATGATACTCTTGCCGGATTCATGTAGGTGTTGGAAGAGGGCTTTGACGTAGGGAACCAGCTCGTAGCGCTGATTGATGTACTAGAACATAGTGCACGGAAATTAGAAAAACGAATCAGCGTAGTGAAGGGTTGTTTTACCTTCTTCAGGATAACGAAGTTGTCTTCGCCGTATGACCAAGGCTGCGGGCATATGTCATTATTTATCATCAAGCATACGTCAGAAGAGTGCAACGAACTTCGTTGGGGCAATTATTAGCAGAGTAAGGCTCGGCGGGAGAAGTAAGGTTGCAAATCCGGTCACTGATCGACATTGAATGTCAGCGAGTATCCAAGAAGGTTCTTCACTTACCCGTGAGTACGTGTCTGTCATGTTATGATCGGAGTGATTAGACGATAAGAAAAATGGTACAAGTTAGTTGACGTACGTATGGAAGGAGCACAGCCATGCCAAACCACCGTACGTAGAGCTCCTTCCCCTGAGACAGGTATTAGCATGTTTTTGCACGCATGAGAAAGTGAATAACGCACCCAGTCAGCGTCAATATCTAGCCCTGTAAACCCACCAATATCAAGTGTCCAGCTGGATATACCTGCAGCTGCAGCAGAGACTGCGCCAGTGATTTGCTGCGTGAGCACGGGGAACTCTGCGAGCGTGTCGCCGCTCCACATGTACGAGCAGTAGCGTTGCCCGCCAGCGAACGTGCTGCGTGTGAGTGACATATGCGGGCACGTCTCCGTCAGAGATTGTCCAGTTAGGTTCTGGAAGCCTTCCTGGATGGCGGCCTGGTGCAGCCAGGGGTATATCTTCCCGGCGCCTTCCTGCGTACCGGCGAAATATTGAGTGAACGAGCGGGGATATGGGATGTATTTCATTGTCGATCCCACTGTATGCCATGATCTGTTAGTGACAGAGCACGAGAATGTTCAGAGTCAAAACGCACTGTTCTCCCAAGGTTCACCTACGGATCCACCGTCGGCTTGGTCGATCCAGAAGTTATGGATGCCATTAGCGTAGTAGCTCTCATTGAGACGTTTCCCTGGGAAGACAATGAGCTCCGCGAGAACTTTGTCCCAGAGGCAGCAACACACAACTTACACAAGAACTCCCTCGATGCAGGATTAGTCGAGTCGTACAGCCGTGTGTAGACGTCTGGAAACATGTCCACTATGCCGGTGCCGTCCCGAGTGGCTGCCAGCAAGCCTTGCTCTTGGAGTGTGATATAGTTGGCAGAAAGGTCTTCGACGCTAGGCCAAAGAGATACCATCATCTCAGCACCAGTCATGTTCTTCACGAAGGCCGCCATGGCTGCCGGGTCAGGCCAATACTCGGGATCGAACGACCTGCGTATTTCAAGGGGTGTTTCATAAATTCAGGTCGTAAAGCTTAACAATCGCCTTGATACTTCCAGTTGAAAAAGTCTGGAAGGTGTCTCATCAGCATTCTGCCGACCACCCAAAAGTCTAGACTAACCGACAACGATCAATGAAACATTGACCTCTCTATCATGAAATTCTTGCGCCAGGTCCATAACTTGGGTCTGGTTCCAATATCTCATTTTTGACTGTTGGTAACCGAAGATATAGTCTGGCGGCATTGGTTGACGCCCTGACCATGATGTTGGCTGTCTTCGATGCAGTGCCAGTAACTGCTTCACTTACCTGTGACACCTGTGTATTGTTCTTGCAAGGTATCGTAGTCGCCGGGTTCGGCTGTGGTGCTACGATACGAGAACCGGTAAGACAACGTCTCGTTCACTGGGAGGGACCCGCTTACATCCAATAATCGACAACTGTGGCTTCGCTCGAGATGAATCGAGTCCGATAGGAGCTAAACTCTGGGCGACAAGTACAATGTCATGTCTAGCGCACCCATCCTCCCTTGACTCGGCATGTTGAAGAACTGCAAGTATCCCTGTACACATGGCAGGTAAGCGCATATGTTCGAACCCCAACGCAGCCCGACCCGCTTTGTTCGACATATACACCGGAATCGGCACAAACGAATTGAAGTTGATCAAATCAATACTCTGTCCCTTCTTATTGACCGACGCATCCCGACAACACGCCTGCTGACCCATCCCATAGATTTGCTCGTCCAAGTCGCTCGTGAACGAGAACTCAGCCTCGAAGCTCGGGCTCTTGTACTCCTGCACGTAGTATCGCGAGTAGAGCGCCTTGTCGTCCGTGTACTCTTGCGTCAGCAGGGTCATGGAGCCGTTCGTCTCGGCGCGGTAGAAGGAGATGACGCCGAGAGAGACTTGTGCGACGATGTTGCCGTTCTGGAGTGTGCCATTACCTTGATATCCAACGACCTGGTCATAGGCGAGGCCTTGACCGCCTCCAGGTCCTTCGAGGGGTGGATCAAGGAAAGCGGAGAGTTTGTGACCCGTCGGGTCGCGCATTAAGCTCGCGCGAACCCGGATGCCGTTGTTACCATAAGGCTATCGCAAATGAGCAAAGTTAGAGAACGGAGTTTGGTTTGGGAGGTGGGCGAGGCCTACCTGGATATAAACGCGCTCGAATCCGTTCTGAAGCTTGATGCCTGTAGAATTGGACGTGGTGTTATTCGTAGCACAGACCACCGAGGCGGCTGCCAGTATCAAAGCTAGCGCGGCGAGCATCACTGGTGCACTGACAATGGGGGCCCCAAAGAAATGTAGACGGTCGCCCTTCTTACTCCCTTGGCCTATACCTACCTGGCGGTCTGGCGGGCCGGGAGCAGCATCATACGTAAATCTTGCCGTCACGCGTCGAAGTCTACGGGTATCGCGAGAGATGATGCAGGTCAAGAATAAGGCAAATGAAGAATGTATTGGTCATATGAGCAGCGGAAAGTCCAAGCGAACGCCCAAGGATGCACGTGAAGACTTGTGGCTCCAACATGAGAATAGAGAACCTTTCGCAACATGCTGGTGCCATTAGCCCTGGAACGCGACGCCCTTTGTCGATGTTTCTGCAATTCCTCCACCAGCAAACCCGGTTCCTGGAGAGTCGTTGATGATATATGAATGATAAGCCAGTCACGGCTTATAATGCGGATGAGCTTACCTTCTCGCTTAAGGCCGATGATATCCTTATCCTTCAATACAATATCACAGACAATACACTGCTTTGCCGGTCGCACCAGCGAATCCGTACACGTTTTGCAAACGACATGTGAACACGGCTTCATTACTAACCACACACAGTTCAGGATCAGCGATGTTCAAGGCAAGGAGACGTAAGGTGCACTCACCAAACATCGTTTTATGATTAGTCAAATTGCTTTTGCACGACGTGCATATGAACTGCTCTTCATCTAGCCTCGCCTTCCCGTTTTCGGATGGAGTGGCGTCTGGTGACTTGACTGAGCCATTGGTCAGCGCGGAGAACTTCACGGGGAATAGCGCTTTGAGCCTGTCAGCGAACATTCAGCGTACTTGAATACGTGAAGGAAGTGGGAAAGGGCATACGCTAATGGGTGTGGTGGGTTGCCTCCTCGGCAGGTTGTTTGGAGCTTCACGTCCTTGAGTGAGCTAGGTGCCCCGTTCGAGGAGTACGTTGGCGTCAACGACGGCAGCCAGAAGTCAGGGAGTTTGTGTTTGAGAGCCTCAGCTTGCTCTTTCTCTATCTGTCGTAGGGCTGCCTCCTCGGCCTCCCGCGTGAGCGTCTCGACCGTCGAGGTACCGAAGTCGAGCTTCCGCTTGAGACCCCGAGCTAAGCAGAGTCGAACGTTGGTTTGACCACATTATTGTAAATGAAGATGATGAACAGTCGACTCACACTCTCCGCCTTCTTTATCCGCACCTGAAGGCGTCGCACCTTTCGAAGTACCACCCGTACCAAGTCCAAGCTGCCGCTTCTCAAAATCCTGCAGCACACGCTCCCTTGCCTCCTCCTTTGCCCGTTCCTTCTCTTCCTCCGCCTCCTGCTTGAGCTTCTCTAATCTAGCCTTCTGCTTTTTGATGTCGTTCTTCTGTGTCACTGGCTTGTTCAATAATACCGAATTAGGTGGGGAAGGTGCTACTCACACAGGTCAGTGTACACGCACTCCTTGCAGAAGAGATGGCCCTCGTTGCACGCTACGGGCTCGCGCGCACGTTGGAGGCAGAGTGCACAGGCGTCAAAGTTACGCATTGATTCATTTCCGAGACGTTGCTAGTTTGCAGGTACATTACAAGGTGTGAGCTGAGGTGTGGGATACGGCGCACAGTCGCACCACCGCAAGGTTGCGTTGACGTACCCGCTTGCTCCCATACTCGGTTTTCTGTTTCTCTGCATACGAGAAGACAGATGACGCTGTGTTGTTCTTGCTGTGCTTCGTCATGGTCGATGAATGTAAGTAGTGATAAACTGGGGCAGGCGCGCGGCGAGAACGCGAGAGTTCCGTTGTAACATACCTAAATATGGAATGTTGCAATGCTTATGTTACTACTTGATACAATATCTGTCCAGGAAAGTCGCGTCTTGGTTGCGTCTCGCTTTGCCGCCTTCGTACTGGTTATCATGGTCAACTCGACAACGTCAAGCATGATTCCGCACATTCCGTAGACACTGCAGGCCCGAAGAATAGTACTAAGCTCAATCCCTCTCGTAGCGTCATATCTTGGATTTGCTGAATGCTCGTATCATGGACCTTCCACCAGACCATAACGGGAACGAATGTACTCGGTACACTATCATACCATCGCCGAAGTCGCTCCCTCTTCCTCGACATTCTCGCGCCTCCGACGCGGCCGGTCAATTTGCGGTTTGCAATATTAAATCGCTTGTTGGCACCAGGAGCGAATTGGAGGCTTATTTCAAGTCGCCGGCATCCTGCACATGGAGCTCTAATGCCACAACGCTACATGCAAGCTCCTGATCGTGATCTCAATCTCAGCCTGAGCTGTTGTTGCTTTCGTCTCTTGAACTCCCATTTTAAGACCTGTTTCCGTCTTTTCAGGATCAATCCACGATAATATCTCTATTTCCTCGATATGTTCCCCTTGCTATCCTGGACAATGCGTACTTGAGCTTACGCTAGGTGCCGTGGAGTCGCTTCAAGCCTTCTTGACTTTCTCTGCTCTGCATCCCCACCTTAAATCTTGGACGGCCCTTTCCCGTAACATCTTCCTGTCTCCCCGCAATTCACTGTTTTCGCTTCACGCGGGTTTCCAGCAATCTTTCCTTCGTCCGGCCTCGCCCCCGTCCTTCATTAAGATGGCTTTTGTGACTGCTGTTCTCCTCATCTCCCAATCATCGCTCGCATACGCTCAAACTCCCTCAATCCCGGACATAAACAGCCTACCCGTTCCCTTTCGCATTGTCATTGGCATCATAGTTGGTAAGAATACCATCGCCCTGTCACACCATGGCAGCTCAGATTTCCTAGGCATCATTGTACTCGCCATCGTCTCAATGCTAATTCGATGTGTACGACGTTCATCGGCCAACGCCTCCCGCCCTAGGCCCTCTACCGCGGTGTGGCATGGCCCGCCTGCTCGCCCTATGGCCAACAACTGTTCAAACCGACTTCCACCACAGCAACCCCGTACGAGCGTTTCCCATCAGACACCAGCAGAGCCATCGCGACTGCATCATTCCAGCGTTCCACCCTGGCTACGTGATCAGCCCCAGGCTACCACCGAGTCAGCCCCTCCAAGCCAATCCCTCACTGCTTCTTCCAGTTCCAACACTCAAATGTCGGGTAACCCTCAAATTTACTCTCCCGTACGTTCTTCCGGTCCCGAGCTGCCACCATACGAGGAATTCGAGGCATCCTCGCAGCCACTCCTTCCGTCTAGTCAAGATGCTCCCTCGCACGTCGTAAATGAGGCGCCGTTAGTGAGTGAAATTTTCTGAATATACTCTAAAAACCTTGCGAAATGAATACCATTTTATTTCGCTTGCTATCCTGACTAGCCTCCACTTCCTGCGCCTGCAGTATGTAAACTTCCTTTTACATTATCGATCTCACCATGATTTAACGCTGGGCGGCTTTTCATCTACAGAAGAGAGACCCGAGCCGCTTCGTTGGCGGCTTCAGAATCGTCTGAGTGTGATCACCGTTGCATTTCTTGCAGGACTTCGTAAGATAATCATACCCAATAACCAAGCTCTGTCTGCTATAACTTGTCGGCTCAAGCCGCTTTTAAATGATTACATTGTCCTACGCTATGCATGACTGTAGGGGCTTTGGCCAACTCGAGGTTATCGTTATTAAGCCTCAACTTCAGAGTTCCGGAGAAATTGATTGCAATATATAGATCTAGAGGTGATCTCGGAAATGTGCAAGGAATGCGAGGGAAGACTCGAATTCTGTCATATCCGGATGAGGAATGCCGCAATGTGTATATCATAGCTTAGTGAGATAAGAACCTTGCAATGACTGCGGCAAGCTAACTGCTACGATCGACCACCCGCACTCGACGTTGAAGACGTCATTTCTTAACGTCATCGCCCGTCTCCTGAATACTCAGTGTACTCCCCGACTGCCCACGAAGCTCAACCTGAAGATGACACGGGAGCCCCCCTGAGACATATAAAGAACGCTCCCGCTCGGCGGCCCGTCCTCATTGTATTCTCTCGCAGCGTCATAACCTCCACTTACTGAACTCTCCTGCATCTCCAACAAGGTTCAACAATAACCTCTATGCCCTCTATCACCGACGTCAAGTGTATCCTCGTCATCGGCTCGACCGCCGGCATCGGCCGCGCGCTCGCGCTCAACATCCTCGCGCTCCCGACGAAGCCGACTGTGATTGTCGCTGGTCGTCGGCAGCAGCGGCTTGACGAGATAATCAAGGCGGAGAACAAGGACGACCGCCTTCGGGCGGTTCGGTTCGACGTCAATGCCGATCGGGCGACGCTCAAGAAGTCAGTTGACGAGGTGGTCAAGCAGTACCCCGAGGTATGATCACCGTTTGCTCAGTTTGCGAGGGGCGAGTTCTTAATATCCGTGATCCTGTCATCGCACAGCTGGACGCTGTCATGTTCGCCAGCGGTGTTCAGCAAGAGTTCGATTTTACGAAGCCCGAAAGTGTAGATCTCGACAGTGCGTACCGTGCATCTCAGCAACCAGCTTGAAGATCAATCTTCTAATGAACG
Organism: Coniophora puteana RWD-64-598 SS2; assembly: GCF_000271625.1. NCBI lineage: Eukaryota > Fungi > Basidiomycota > Agaricomycetes > Boletales > Coniophoraceae > Coniophora > Coniophora puteana. The sequence continues at coordinate 543,391 of NW_006913060.1, forward strand.
CCTCTAGAAATTGCGGAAGAGCTGAACACAAATTACACCTCCGTCGTGAACATGACCACCTTCTTCCTCCCCCACTTCATCCAGCTCAGCGTGAGCATTCCCTCTGCGCGTATCCCACGTAGCCCGCCTGCTGACTCTGGCTGAACGCAGTCGTCTGGCCGCCCCTCGTTCATCTATGCCATCACATCCTCTCTCTCCATCGTCTCGGGTCCCTGGGTACCATGCTACTGCGCCTCCAAGGCCGCGCTTCGGAGCTTTTGCCAGAGCATACACGTCGCCCTCAAAGACAAGAACGTGCATGTCGTCGAGATTCTGCCCCCGTAAGCCATCTCAGAGAATAGGCCCTGTCCCGTCCATACTGATCGCAACCTCGTGCAGGCTTGTCGAGTCCGAGCTCCACGATCGTAAGCGTTCCACCCAGAGTCTGATGGTTGACAGGACTGACATAGGCATCGACAGATCAAGGCAAGAGGGAGGCATTATCCAAGACTTGGATGCCGCTCGATGACTTCACCGAGAAGACAATGGCCGGGCTGCGAAGCGGCGCAGCAGAGATCCCCATCGGCCAGGCAGAGACGTATCACAAGCAGTTCGAGACGGGGAAGCTAGAAGCTGTCGCCAAGCAGTATGAGCAGCGCAAAGCGGCGGAGAAGGGTAACTGATAGGGAAGAAGAATGACGAACGTTAGATGGACTATGTATACTGTACTTTATCACTGTCACGGACGAAAGTGTGAGTGTTGGGCATAGAGGCAAACACGCCTCACCTCATGTATGCCCATGTGGTGATCTCTCCACGTTCGAACCCTCTACTTTGCCCCGTCCCGTAGCAGCTCTGACCCCGCACGGATCCTCCTATCTTTCATCGCCCATCATAACCCTCAACGTCAAGATTATCGTGTTCGCAAAGGACAAGGTTACTCCACTGCGCCCGCTAAGATAAAGTTGAGGAGGCTGTCGTAATTCAGCGCGTCGCATTCATGAGATTGTACACGGCGCCGGTTCCGAACATATCACACTTCCCCGCAGGGACACGTTGTGGGGCCCATGCAATAGCAGCGACGACCGTGGCGTGGGTCGCAAGATGGCCCATGCATCGCCGTGTGCACAGACACCTATGACGAGCAAAGGGGGTCAGCCATTGGAGTGTGCTGCTAAAAGCACTCAGGAACGCGCTACAGACCTCGTACCTTGGGGTCGGCTTTGGCCTTTTGGGCGCGTGACGTGGGTGGGACGGACACGATGACGAGGGCAAGATGGCCGGCGTTCGATGCCGCATGTGCCGCTGCGTGTGTGAAAGTCGCTATCGACGAGTAGCTGGCTCGCGCCTACAGGTGTTCGGGTGCACGACGAGGAAGACATTCCAGGTTGAGGGGTCGTTGCGGGGAAGTTCATTCGTTCGCGTTACTGCTGGTCAGGAGAATATGAATGGAAATGGCATGGTCGCCTTGGAGCAAAAGTCGAATCGCGTTCAGAAGGTTGGTTCACCGCCAAAACAGGGGCTGCACCAATTGCGGGGGCCTTCTGCCGCAGCAACCCCTCTTTTCTCACGATATCGTTTCCATTTGAGGCGTCCGCAGCACCCACTTTTGATCAAAGAAAGATGTGATCTGGCGTCTTTAGATCTTGTTGATCATCTTTTCGCGTGCGATGATTTGTTCCCGTCTCAACATTAGCGACGAATAAGGCATATCAACGCCAGTCAACTTATCGAATCGAGACAGAAAATGACGAGAAACGTTTGGCTGGGCAGGACCGCAGCCACCAAGTTCCTGGTGCGCTATCTTTTCGGCCGGCCCCCACCAGCCTCCACCTACACCCCCTCGAAATGTGGTATTCCTGGTGGGCCCCACCGACGCACGGAATTGCGTACCACGCCAGACATATGCAAGTGGCGACAATTCCCATCTGGTGGGTATGTCGTTGCAATGTTGTCGTAAATACGGAAACAAGCTCTTGGGAACGATGTTCATGACATCACGTCTCGTTATCTTTATCCGAGGCGCGGTCATCAATGAGTTTACGGCATGTTGAGATTTTCGAACTGAGCTGGCTTCGCGGGGATTTTCTCAAGCATGATCATTTCTTTGCAGCTCATCAGCAATAATAGCGACGATATCTCTCGCTTGAGCGCCGCCACGTCTGAAGAGGTTGGGAGAGATAACACGGACGATCGTGAAAGGTGTTGCCAGCGCTCTTGAGAGGCGTCGAACGGAGGGTGGGCTCACAGCCGCCGGAACGGGATGAATGGTGGAGCTACTGGGATGCCAGCGTGGTCAGCTGATTCCGAACTGAAAATTGGGTTCGAGTTCGCGAAGTGTTCGCGACTGTTCGCGAAGCCGCTGCGCAGCACCCGAGAAAATTTCGCACTGGCGGACAAATCGCGGCTAACGGAGATTGAAAGGCTGGCAATTAAGAAGTCTAGAAGCGGTTACGAGGGTCTGTCAAAACATTTGTCAAAGTCGTTATTTGTTTTGCAAGAGGTCGAGGAAGGAGGTCCAGCGGTAGTGAAACAGGGTGGGCAAGTTGTACTAACAACGGCTGTGTACATGTGAGGGCCTGAGGAGCGTGGAGCACGGAAGAGGGGGCTGCACGGAGGATTGGTTTGGTTGACCCAGAATGGTGGTTCGGGCGTTAGATGAATTTTATGAACTTGCGATGCGAGATCTTGCCTTTTGAGAAGGCGACGTGACGTAAACGAGGGAATGGGAATAACGCCGGCTGTTTCCGGTGATAAAGGGCGGCGTGGTCGTTGGTTTCCAAGTGTCGCGCTGCCCCGTCCCTAGCACAGCTTCCTCTTTCTCCTCCTCCTCCTCCTCTTCTTCATCCTCAGCTCGCGTGCCCTTGCTGACGCTGTGTCCTTAAGCACCGCGAGCGCACGACGCTGACCGGTCCTCTTTCTTCTTGTCCTTTCATCTTCGACAAACCCCCTTTCTATTCGTTCGCCTGTCCGGCAACCGGTTATTCGTTACATGCCAGCCATGGTCGCCCTCGTCCTTACAGACTCGCCCAGCATACGTGCTGTTCTTGTTTCCTGCGCTGCCTCCATTCTTCTGCTCGTTGTCGCCCGCATATTGTTCGCTGTTATGCGCCTCAGCCTCTCGACCGTCCAGAACGAAGCCAAGCAGTCGCCCGTACCTATCCAGTGGAAGCTCCCTAACCTCGCCTCCCTCCCGAGCGTTCTTCCCTTCGAACTTACCCTCGACATCAAGCAGCCCGCGGTAGTTGGGGCTGGAGTTGGCGTTGGTATGGTCTCGCCGGGCTCTGAGCTGCCAATAAACTGGCAGCACAGTGCCTCCCGTTCTCAGTTCCGGACACCACGTGAGTCATACTATGCTACCTCTGTTACCCCATAGTTTTTAACGGGTTTCGCCTCTCCTAGAAGCTGCAATCTACCAGAGTCGTATGCCTCTGTCAGCCGCCAAGATCATCATGTCGCGACATACTTTCCGTCGTCCGGACCCTAACCGTCAACGCCGCGTATCGACCTCTACGAACCGGAATCACGTCCCACAACAGCCTACCTCAAGCCTCATTAACTCGATTGCATAGGCGGCGCTCTCTGTTGGGCCACTCTCACCCTCGGCCCTCGGCATCGCCTGGCGTCACCCCTACTCGGCCTGCGCAGCATTAGCATCTACAACTCAAATTACGCATACCCACACATAACTTATTATTGCCACGCTCCTGCCCCTGGCCGCCCTCACCCTCGACTCGGGATCTTGCTTTGCCTATACACCCTCCGACACGACCCCGAGCCCGGAATAACCTATTCTATTGCGCTAGTCCGTGCATGCCTGCACTTGGCTGTCTCATGGCACGCATCACATGGGTGCATACGTTGGCTAATGGAAGTAATACGACCCGACGCAGCACCTCTTTCTCCCTACCCCCTTTCCTCGAGTCACCAGGATGGGCTCTCAGGCCTGCCCATTCAGCCCTTGTCTGGGACTCGGGACACGGGAACGCGGTAGTGCTCGTCATGTTTCACGGACTGAACCCACGGACAAAATGAACGGACAAACACTTCCCACCTACGGAAACCTCTTCGGATTAACTTATGAACCTTCAGGACAGTGATGAATCGAGGACTGTTCAGCTCCCCCGCCCTTCGTACTACCCCTTACCCGTATGGACCGTATTGTATAGCCTTGTACATAGTACGAGTGTGTGCATACGTGGCGTCGGATAAAATGTTGACGTATGTGCTGCAGCCACATATGCCTCCAGCCCCCTTCAAGGCAGACTACCACGCCCTCACCTAGTTTCGCCGGCTTCGCGAAGCTACGCCATCGTACCGCAGCGGATCCAAGACCCCTTTGGTCGCAAGGCTCCCAAGTGGCCGCTCCATGCACATCATGCCAGTTCGTATCGTAGCCCCCACGGTCCCACCAGCAAAGCTCCAGCAAGCACCCCATTCCCTAGATCTCCAACCTGTCGTTTTTGCAGTGTTTCGTGTCGCTTATTCCTGGACCGTGCTATCGATCGACATCATTTCTCCCATGGCATCATCGCACTCGCACCTCGCATCACTCGCCCGTTACCCACGTTTCAGTGTTGGACCTTTTGTTTCTCCTACACACCGCGAACTAGTCTATTCGCCTTTGTTCTCTTTGGACCTATTTTTATATGGCTTGATTTGATTACCTACGAAATGTGTTTTTGAATTTGTTCGAATTCGAGTTCTAGCTCTAGTTCTATTACGACGTCGTTTTAGTCGATTCCTCTTTCCTGTGGACACCTTTTCTTTTCTTTCGTTCTTTTCATATACCCAGCTAATCACGTTTCTTGCATACTTCTACTTCGAAACTTCGTGGATGGATAGGGGGCAGTGACAGCAATGACAGTTGCTACGCTACGATGCGTTGTGGTGGAGGTGTGGGTATGAGATTGGGGTGGTTGGAAAATACCAATACCAATGAAACTTTCAAACTAAACTCTCGCTTACGCCGTGTGTGCGAGCTCTTGTCGTTGCGACGGTCTTGCAAGGGTGTGACTAATTCGCAAAACACTGGGGTTTGGCTCTTTCTGGCTTGACATGCATCTCTCACGAACTTCACCGCGCTTTGCAAATACTCAGCGTTATCTTGGACCCTCGACGAGGAACGCGACGTCTATTATAATCGAGGTCACCACTTGCCAGCAGGCATGCTGTTATTTCCGACGACAAGCCTGAAACTCGGATACTAGGCTTTTCGGAGCGGAGGTTGTTGGCGGTGGCTCCGTACAGCTATTCTAGTAGCTCCTGGTCTCGTTCCGTGAATCGTGATCCCGGATGAACATGGCCGGGCCAGCGTACACGGCACCACGGGTGAGCGCATGCATGTGGTTTGGCTCCGTTCCGTTCACAGCTTATCGCGAATGATTATACAGTGATACAACTTATCTCCAGGGCACGGTGGCAGGCCTGTCTAGATACGACGGACTTGGTTCACCGACCGGTGTGCACAGTGCACAGACCTTGCTCTTCACTGCCTCGCTGATAGTGACGTCTTGCTGGCACCGCTGCCTGCGCCGGCGAGGACTTTCCGACGACGTGTATACCAGGGAACCGAGAAAACGGGCTGTTCATTCCGTGCATAACCATAGCACAGCACCGGTACCGGGGATTATTCATTGAAGCCTCGCAGCTTGAAATTACGATGTAAGTGCCAAATGATGATCTATTGACGATAAGCTCCATGGATCAGCTAAATTCCGGGATACTAACTAGTATCGCCGTGCAGCGCGCTTTGCGTAGATCCGACGATTGACGTCCTACTACTATCGACAAACTAGTAGAACTCCGGGACTGCAGCTAGAAGCAGACATCATTTTCATAAGGGTCTACTAGGAGGTGCGATGACCGGATCCGAGAACGCCGCAACGTTTCCGGACTTGTACGAGGCGTCGATCTCGGAGCTCCAGAATGGCCTCGGCCAGGGACTCTTTACGAGCGTGGACCTTGTCAAGGTACGTCGAACGTTCCCTGATATCCCTGTATCTTTTATTCCGTCAAGTTTGCGAAACGACTCCTTGTTTTTTGAGATAAGATAAGCCGAAGTTAACCTTGTTTCCCCTTGGTAGGCGTATCTCGCGCGGATCGAGGAGGTGAACCTCAAAGGTGCTACGCTGCGTGCTGTAATCGAGACGAACCCGCCTGTGCTCGAGCAGGCTAAGGCGCTCGATGAGGAGCGGAGGGTCAAAGGCCCGCGTGGGCCATTGCATGGCATACCAATGCTGCTGAAGGATAACATCGCTACTCTGCACGAGGAAGGTTCGTCTTCCATTACTGCGTTCACTAAAGACATTGACAGATCACGTCCTATTTAACCTTTCTCGCCCCTTATTCTCGCCCGCGATCGCCATCATACAGGCATGAACACCACCGCTGGCTCGCATGCCCTCGTCGGCTCCGTCGTCCCGCGCGACGCACACGCCGCACACCTCCTACGCGCTGCCGGCGCGCTCTTCCTCGGTAAGTCGAACCTCTCCGAGTGGGCCAACTTCCGCGGGATCGTGCCGTCTGGGTTCTCGGGACGCGGCGGGCAGGCGCACTGCCCGTACGACCCCTCGGGCAAGGGCGACCCGAGTGGCTCGAGCTCGGGCAGCGCGACGGCCGTCGCGGTCGGCCTGTGCGCAGGCGCGCTGGGCACGGAGACGGATGGGTCGATCGTGAGTCCGAGTAGCAGGAATAATGTGGTGGGCGTGAAGCCGACTGTGGGGCTTGTTTCGCGTGCTGGAGGTCCGTCTGAGCTTACTATGGGACGGGGTTGCTGGGAAGAATGTTGATCTCGGATCTGATCTTGTGCGTTTGCAGTGATTCCCATATCTTCGAACCAAGACACTGCGGGACCTATGTGTCGGACTGTTATGGATGCGTCCCTCATCCTGTCAGCTATAGCAGGTCGCGACACTCGGGATGCAGCGACGCTTGAACAGCCCGAAAACATTCCAGACTATTCTGCTGCTCTGCGTCCTGACGCGCTCAAGGGAGCACGGTTGGGTGTTCCACGAAAGTTATTCGATCCGAAACGCAAGCCGATGTACGAAGAGTTTGAGAGGGCTCTGGATTTGTTCCGCCAGCTGGGCGCAGAGGTAGTGGACAACGCAGATCTACCGTCTACCGACGAGATGAGGGTATCAAAGGCAGAGAATTATGTTATGACATGCGACCTCAAGGTATGGTTGACAACCTATCAGCTTCTCTAATCACCCGTGAGCTTAATTGCGCTGAACGAAACCTAGGCGGATGTCAACAAATACCTCGCTGAGCTCGAGGAGGTTCCGACGGATGTTCATACACTCGCCGACCTGATCGAGTGGAACAAAGCACACGCAGACATCGAGCTTATTTCACCTCACTACGATGATCAGTCTCAGTATGTCGCCCTCATAATTCATGACTCGGATATGGACTGCTACTTATACTCAAACGCACTAGATTCGTCACGTCGGAGGCCAGCACCATCGACGAAGCATACCATGAGGCACTTAAGAAAGATCTTGAGCTTGGTCGGAATCAAGGCATCGACGCTGCGCTTGAGAAATACAACCTTGATGCACTCATACTCCCTAAAGATGGTACGGTTCATTCTCTTTAATTTTATGTGTCTCTGACGAGTATACCTCAGCAAACGCGTCGAAGCCAGCTGCCATAGCAGGATACCCCGTTATCTCCGGTATGGGTTCGGGAAGCCGGATTCTATGCTGGCAACTAACTGTTCGGTGCACAGTACCCTTGGGTTTTATGCCAAACGATACCCCATATGCCCCAGAGGAACCCAAGCCTCTGTACCAGGACGGACCAGGATACCCGTATGGAATCGCGTTTCTAGGAACGGCGTGGAGCGAGTCAAAGCTTCTGGGGTACGCGTACGCGTTCGAACAAGCGACCATGGTTCGCTTGAAGAGACGTGCATACCCAGAGGCAGTTCCGCAGACTCAGCTGGCAGATGTTGTAGAGTGTACTTGAAAGCCTTCGTGCTTTAAAGTTCGGTGATTACGGTGACATGGACCATGCATATGCTTTACCCAATGTTTTATCTCAACTGCGTCAAGCATCCAAATGCTCGAGGAATCTAGATTCTCCACACTGCATGAATCGCATGGCAATCTGCCTTTTGAGTTTTGAATCTGTCATTCAAGTGACAACCTCAAGGGTCTGGTGATCACAATGAGTCCGTTCAGAGAACATAACACCGAGCCTTGAAGTCGATCTCCATCATCCAAGTCACTCTCCTTGTTCAGATGCAATGACATTGACTGGCAGCATCCGAGTCAGCTAATGGGCAAGCTCGTCATCAGATTGACGGTGTGAGTTTTCTAGCAATTTCTACAAAGCCTGCCTTTTGCGTCTAATCCCGGTAAGACCATTTGCGGACCAAGAGAACAGCCGAAGAGCGTTTTCGTGTGTGCGCTCGCTTAGATCGCACACCATCTCTTTTTCCTTTCTCCTCTGCACTCTCTGAATCTCCCCTCGACGCGCTAATCCTCCTCACCCTCGTCCTCTGCCGAAGATCCGCGTCTAAAACGCGTCCTATATCAGATTCTAAAAACTCCCGTTGATAAACTTGTCATCATGTCTGGAGAGCCGAGCACCGGAACCACCGGCGACGCTGCCAACCGCCCCTTGACCTTCTTTGATATCTCCATCGGCGACAAGGAAGTCGGCCGTATCATCTTCTCTATCTACAACGATCTCGTCCCCAAGACCGCTGAGAACTTCCGTGCGTAACTTCCCCAGATCGCTCTCTGGCAGACGGACTTACGCCAAGATTTCGCGCAACAGGGGCACTATGCACGGGCGAGAAGGGCACCGGAAAGTCAGGAAGGCCTCTGCATTACAAGGGCTCGGGATTCCATCGCGTCATCAAAGGGTGAGCTCGTGTCGATCTGCAAGAGGGAGGGCGCGAGCTGACGTTGATCGTGTATTACCCCAGGTTCATGTGCCAGGGAGGTGATTTCACCGCAGGCAATGGTATGCATACTTTTGAAGCACTCTCATGTTAACCAGCTAACCCGTGTCTTCTTCTAGGGACTGGGGGCGAGTCGATCTACGGCGAGAAGTTCGAGGATGAAGCCTTCCTCGTGAACCACACGCGTCCATTCCTTCTCTCCATGGCGCGTCGCCCAATCCTATCGTCTCCGCTGCTCCATCGCTAACAAACCAGCGCTTAACCAGGCAAACGCAGGCAAGGACACCAACGGCTCCCAGTTCTTCATCACTGTTTCCCAGACGCCGCACCTCGACGGCAAACACGTCGTCTTCGGCGAAGTCGTCCGTGGCAAGTCCGTCGTCCGCGCTATGGAGAACTTCCCCACCTCGGCCAGCGACGTGCCCACGTTCCCGATCACGATTACCGACTGTGGCCAGCTGAGCCCGGACGACCCGTCCCTCGCGATCCCTTCCGCCAGCGTGGGAGCCGAAGACCCATACGAGGACTACCCGGAGGACGACGATCGCGACGTGCAGGACCCCCAGGTCGCGCTTAAGGTTGCGCAGGACGTGCGGGAAGTTGGGAACAAGCTGTTCAAGGAGGGAAATGCGGAGGAGGCTCTCCAGAAGTACCTCAGTATGGACACCTACTTCGCTGGTCCATACCCCTTACTGATATGGACATTCTCGCACAACAGAATCGGTGCGCTATCTTGACGTGCACCCGGTCATGCCGGACGAGTCGGGGCCTGAGCTGAAGGCATCGTTCGACGCGCTTCTGACGCCGCTCTTGCTCAACTCGGCTCTGGCTGCACTGCGCGCCCAGCCACCATCAGCCTCAAACGCACGTGTCGCCGTCGACAGCACGACGCGTGCGCTGAGAATTCAGCTGAGCAATGCTGACAAAGGTAGGCTTGATCGTCGTATTCACGTTTCTTCCAACGTTTATCGTTATCACCACAGCCAAAGCACTGTACCGCCGCGGCCTCGCACACTCGTCGCTCAAGGAAGAGAACGAGGCGGAGCGCGACCTCGTGGAGGCGAGCAAGCTCGTGCCCGAAGACCAGGCCATCACGAACGAGCTTTCCAAGATCCGGCAGCGGAGGAAGGAGAAGAAGGACAAGGAAAAGGCGGCGTACAAGAAGCTTTTTGCATAAATGGGTAAATGGGGACGTGCATGGATTGTAGATAGCATACGGAACCGGAGTAGAAGACTAGTTGTATATTCAAGGGTACCAACAAGGGGAGGCTGGCCTTAGAGGCGGTCTCTGTAAATGGTTTGAGAGTGCTCTACATGTCGCTCGGGGTGATCAAGGGTATTTAATCAGATATCCGTGTATATGCGTGAGGCGGTCCACGATCAAGACTTCCAAATACTCAGCTAATGAAATGAAGCAAGAAATCCCTCTTCTGCAACGGTGTAATCCTTCCCTGCTTGTTATCCGGATCATCGCGCATGATTATGGGGGCATAAACCAGGGCTGGACGTGAACCCAGACGTCAGTGAGCTAGAGAGGAAGTGCCAAAAGTTCCACTCACCTAGATTGTTGGCAACAACCACCTCCGACGGTGCCTCCCTCTTTTCCGAGTTTTCCTCTTCCGCTGTGCTGACTGCCTGCTGAACTGCATAATGCAGGAAGGCCGTGAGGGATATCCACACCTGCCATGACCCTGTCAATACTGATGAGGCAAGGTGCATGCCGAAAGAAGCTCACGTTGACCGAATCCGGCGGGAACTCTTCGAGTGCCTTCAGAGCATTGATGTCAACCACCGCTCTGCTACCATAAATTTGAAAATTCAGAGACTCTCACTTCAAATGCCTCGTCCCTATTGGTAGCCCCTGTCAACCGTGTATGCAACTCGGGGGGCACAACGGGCTCGGGAAGCGCGCCGAGGAACCGGAGTAGTGTCACTCCAAATGCGCCTGCGAGCTGCTGCTTCATCTCGTCCGAGTTTGCCTCGGGAAATGCGTCCCCCGTGTCGAGACTCTAAACAGCAACATTAGGGCAGGACCATGACATGCCAAGGAGAGCGAACATGGTCACCTCTTGGATGGACGTTGCCAGCTCCTCATTCACCTCGTGCGTCATCAACAGATTCTGTTGGAATGTCCGGTCCCAGCGTAAGCATTCACCGGTGGCATGAGAACGAGATTCGTACGCACGACATCTTTGACATTGGACATCATCCAGTTAATGAGCCGTATGAACTCTCTCGGCGCGTTGAACGGGTTTCCTGAGATGACAGCATCTGGTTTCTCGAGGGACCGTATCGACGCAGGGAGTCTTGTGAGCCGAGAAAGTTTGTTTGCGAAACAGGTATACTCTAAGATAATAGCATGATGAAGGGGTGAATCCTCAAACGAGTAAGTCAGGATTAAGCTGACGCACGATACTCTGCGCTGACAGGGATGAAATGATCCTTGCCAATAGCAGTGTGTAGAATGAGCGTGCAGTCGATTGGTTTCGGCCCAAGGTTGAGCTTCGCGGCAATGCCGTTGTCAACCCAGGCTGTCAGCTCCACGTTCGTAGTTTCTCCCGGACACAAGAGACCCTATGAATCAAGATTGAGCGATGAGAGGAGAGTCATCAGGAGAATTACGAACTGCTTGTGTACTGATCTGAAGCCACTCTGGACCTGGTCATGGTGAGCGGTTTCCTTGAGTAGGGATGATTACTTAAGTACTTACACGTCGGCTGACCGATATCCATTGGCACGAATCGGAAGACACATGGTATCTGCCACAAAATATTAGGGACTCATACCGGCCAGAGTGAGAACACCTTTTACCTCCCCAACATTCCGAATCTCAAAGCACTTCCGTATCGGCTGACGATAGCTTCCAGAAATCCTGCCGTCAGTCCACGCTCAAACTAGAACAGTATTATAGTCAAAACTCACAAAACCTTTCCGAAGTCCAAAGACGTCGTCTCCCCCAGACTGATCTTCGGAATCTTACCGCTCTCCTCGAAGCCCCACATCTCCCTCTGCAGCCGACGCGCCATGTCTTCTGCCCGATCCTTGTTCCGTACGGGAACGTCAAGCGAGAACTCAGCGGACACAGGGCGGTGGTCGCTGAAGGTAACTTGAGGGTGGCTGAGGTACGAGAGCTGCTGTACCTTGAGATAAGGGCTTGCCATGTGCAGGATGCGGTCAGTCCAAGCGGGTTTGCGCCTGATTTGGACGGTTAACAAATGCATAATGGAAGAAGTGAAGCACAGACTTTATGTCATATCCAAGCCTATCCTTGAGGATACCCGACGAGAACCGATATGAGCTGCGACAATGATTCAGTAACTAATGAATAAGTCCCATCCATTCTCGACTGACGGCAAATGCGTGATGTCGTGTTCTCTGAAGCCGACGAATGCAGAACCGGCTTTAATCGCGTTCTTAAGCTATAAAGAGATCTCAGCTGGGTGATGATAGTGCTTTACGAGGCCGACATACCTGATCGTACTCCAATAGCTTGTCTAAGTTGTTGTCATTGGGCAGTTCCATGTTCAGTAGCTCCCGTATCTCGCTATCCGGGAGGTCTAACCTGTAGTTCAGATCTTGCAACGAAACGATTATACAAAGGTTAGTGAGATCCCTAGCACTAACGCCACTCGACGCATTCACCTCCCTACTCTGAGTTAACGAAATGAAGACAAAGACGACCGCGTGTACTCGTACCATCCAAAACAGGGCGTCGGAATCGTATATCTTCCATGGTGTTCGTGGCATGGTCTCGAAGTCGGGAACCGCCGCCACAGGATCATCGAATTGGAGACGCTTCTCGAGTTCCCGGAAGTCGTAGTTCCGCTTTTCGGCCATCTCGTCAAATGCGGCTAAATGTGCGTTTACGAAGGTCAGGACGACGGGCTTCGTTTCGCCTGCTGAAGCATCTTTCGTTGGTGGAGAGAACTTGAGACGGATCCCAACCGCGCCTTTGTTGCCCTGACAATACTGTCAGTAACTTATTCATATATAGAAATCAAGAGTGAATATACCGCAACACCAAGAAAACCCGCACCAGCAGCGGTGAGGCTGAAGTCGCTGAAGCATCGCTTGACCGATTTCTTCACGAAAGCTATGATCAGCATACCTACGAGCTGCTTAGAACCTAGCTGGTTATTGCATCCGTCAGACCTTTCATACTATTCGAAGTCGGACACCATTACCTTTTCATACTGTTCTGCCTTCTCTCCGAGGCCAGCAAGAATCGCAGTGACCCACTGCTGCTCTAAGGCGTTATTCGCAGCATATACCAACGCCCCCGTCGATAAGTCGAGCTCTTGGAAGCCAACCACGATCAGGTCCGGGTCAGCATAAGGGGCAGACTCGCTTCCTACGCGCGTGCGGTCCGAGTTGATCAACCCTCTAGAAGGAGCACTCGGTGAGCTCGTGGACGACACTGACGTGTACGTAATAAAGTATAAGTGCAATATGAAAGGGAGCGGCCGTTGACCTACTGTAGTCATCCAGCTCCCGGAAGTGCAGAGGGGACACGGGGTGGAGCGGAGGAAGCTTTCCTGGATGGCTTTGCACCCATTCGGATAGATCTTGCGAGGGAAGCTGGCCGTTGACATTAAATGTGCCAACGCGAATCCTGAACACGGTTGAGCGTTACGTTGCAAGGAAGTCCATCCATATCAAGTGTTCATCTACCTCAAATTGTAGTCTGAATCATCTTTGTCGCTCAAGACCTGGTCATGAATCCAGTGCTGCCGGACGATGTCGATGTCGGCTATATCATCACTTGACATACCAGCCGTCGCTGACGACAGCCGGGAGCTTAGGGGCTCATTCAGGATCCGCAGATCAGCAGGCCGCAGCAGTGCTGCAGGACGTCAACACAAAGTCACGCCGCGAGGAACGGTCATACATGTCAGGGAGTTCTGCATGGATGTATAGGCGGAGAGCCATGTGAAGGTGCTATTCGTCTTCACATCCTCTAGATAGGATAACAAAATACCCTGTCAAACTTAGCCTGGGAAGCAGAGAACTTCACAAACGTTGCAATTGCCTGAGACGACGGCATTCGGAGACGACTGCCTGCAGGCTGGTGATATCACGAGTCCTTAGTGTGACAGGAAGAGACGAATCGCCATCAGGTTTGATTACGAGTGTGAACTCTTACACAATGTGACCGCGTTAACTCAAGCTATTCCATCTTCAATGGCACACACCTGATCTGGACTGGTCAATCTGCGCGGCCGAGTCCAAGTTCAACGTGGGCCTTCTGGCTTGCGCGACATTGATTGAAAGGAGAGGCTTAAATGGATATGCTCGCACTATGTCCAAGACAGCCTTATCGGAACCTTGAGGCTTGGCTCTCAGGATGAGGATACTGGGATGAGACGCGTAAGGACCCTCATGGTATGCACGTGAACTGCACGGTGACTAGTCGAACGTGTCCCCGTACCCGTGAAGAGGCGACAGCGACGCAGCAAGCCGCAGCATAATACTGCAAGTCGTGTGACAAGAGCTAAAGTAAGGTTCACTCACCAGCCTTCCTCCACGTTTGTTGATGCATCTGTGTGGGTCACAACGGCGACCACCCGTGCTAGATTGCCCTGCGACGCGCGTTGATTATCGGAGTTACCATCCAAGGCGGGCGCGAGGGTGTAGACCGCCTCTACCAACGCTGTGAGCTTCTCCGTTGGACGTAGTTGTGCAGATACGAGGCCGTGGATTGAGCTGCTCATCTCGTGACGACTGGACGAGAGCAAGGAGGGTGCGGTCATAGGCACAGCCACATGACAAATTAAGTTCGCACGTTACCCCGCATTGGCGCGACAGGGGTTGACGTTCATTTCATGGGGATGTGCACAAAAAACAAGACTTGTAGACCCTGATAAACTTTCCTGCTTGTTGACGGGGGAAGTACGTAAATTGCGAGAAGTGAAAGGTCGGGCGGGTCTGGGTTCAGGATGATTGAGGGGACGAACGCGGTGGAAGGTTCGAAGGTTGTGCCAAGGTTGTGCTCAGGAAACGGTGTCACGCGAGCGGGGTCGACGCCACTTCCAGACCATTTCACAACGATATAAAGAGTCATACCCGCCCCGCCCCTTCTCCTCAAACACCCCCATCTCATCGATTTGTCCCCGTATCTAGAACCCCAAATTTCACAGCCTCTTCATCTTCTGCTCTTGCAGCTCATCACACAGACCCCAGAGCCATGACCCGCACCGAGCGCGCTGCCAACCCCCGCGCCCTCGTCAGGGATCGCTCCGAGTCCAAGTCGGGTCTGGACAAGTCGATGCGCAAGAATGGTAGCGGCCAGCACAACTGGGGCAGCCTCGCCGATGAACAATACCTTGAGACCGCTGGCTACGAGGACGAGCAGCGCGACTTTGAGAACGCCACCGGCGTCAAGCCTGAAGGTTAGTTGAGCGTTCACGAGCATCAGTCTCATGATCCGGCATCAATTGCATGGTCATGGTGACCTCATGATCTGACTTTTGCGTTTCTCATAGCTCCTGAGAAGCCTGATCTGCAGCGCAAGGATGGCTCGTTCACAGAAGAGGAGCGCGAAACCGCAAGGAAGTTCAGGAAGAACATCCTCAAAGGCCAAGGTTTGTTCGGCACGAAATATTCTGTATGTGCAGATCGAGATGCTGATTTCCGTTGTGATACAGACGTCGATTTGTCTGCCATTGCGCGTACTTCACCTGCCGTCTCCACTTCCCCACCTACCACATCTCCCATTGTCCGTGATGCTGACGTACGTATTGATAATCATAAGCATAACCTGTCAGAGCTGACTTGGCCGTCTTAGACCAAGACCATGAAGGAAGCATAAAGAGTCTCTTTGATCCAAAGGACGACCTCGAATTGCGGCCGAAGTGTGAGCTGTTACCGTAGTAGCCAAGATGTATTTTTATTGAATGATCAATGTCAATAACCCTCATGCTAAAAGTGGTACACATGATGACGACTGAGCATACGCTGAACATCACAAGGTACTCCTCTAAGCAGATCCGGAGCCAGTCCGGGGCCCCATCCGCAGTAGTGGATGCAGGATGGAAAATGGCCGTTTCTCGGCAGCTTTGCGCGCTACATCAGAAGAGTTTGACTACCTTGAGAGAGAGAGATTCGCGCACTCCACAGCATGCTCCTACTCTACGAGGGTGGAGTGGTATCCTCCGGTATAGGTGTTGCTTCTAAAGCCGATTGGAGGCATACACGCTCAGCAGTAAATGCACCCAAACTGAGACCATCGGGCCATCCAGCTTCAATGCTCTCCGGGATATGGTCCAAATCTAGGTGAGGATATATGCGTTGCTGGAGGGCCAGACAGCTGGCAGCCACTTCCGGTAGTGTAGCATGCATCGCGAGTGGGGTCACAAGGTATATGTCCTCGTGCGCCTCGGCAATGACGGTGTACAGAAGGTCTTCTTTAGATGTCCCAGCCATGTCAAAAACGTTCAGCGAGCGAACTATGCGTTCTACACATTTAGGGATGGAAGTCAGTGGCGAAGAGTGACTGAAGTGTGTGACTTTATTGTACCTTGTTCGGTGAGCCCGAGGAGATGCCGAGGAGGCATGTACGTCTTCCAATATGCGATAGTTATGTTGGTCGTAGGGGACGAGGCAAGCTCGCCATGTAAATACATCAATGATGGTACAACACCCCCCTGATGCAAAAATCCGAAGAGGACTGCCACCGCAGCATTGAATATCAGCCAGATGGTCTAGCAAAGAATCGTAGTTAGAATAACTACTAGGTATGACATCATACAGAAGGCTTGCCCAGAATTGTTTCTCCAAGTTTTCAAGGCGCCTTGACTTAGCCAAGAGTACCACTATGGGTACAAGCAGGGGAACCAAGAATCGCGTCTCTTGATGGGGTTGCATGGACAAAACGCCCAAGGATGTGACGATCACAAAGCATAGAGCTGGCGAGAAGTTAGCTTGGTGTGTGTACAGATAGCTACACTTACTTTGCTCGAAAGGACCATTGGCACTTTTCGTCCCTTGCTGGTTGTGGGTCCACGCAGACGGAAGAACCTGCGTCAACGTCCGAACAAGGAGGTAGAACATGCCTGGGCCAATGATCATTGGCAGGTTAACGGCAAGATGCAGCCATCGAGGATGCAGCCCATGGTCAGCAAGATTATCAGGATCGAGGTTATACTGTAAAAAGTTGAAGGGTGTTAAGACGGGAGAAGTCAAGTCGCCTTCGAAATACGCTGTGTCCGCGGCTACGAACAGCACAAGTGTCGCAAGACTAGCCAACGTAGGTAGACATGAGAGATAAATGGAGACTTTAAGCAAACTGGGCGAGGGCCGAGCAGACGAGATGACGCGGTAGGTATGTGACAGAGCTTGGGCTGCGATAGGCAATACGAACGCCGGAAAGGTTGGCCTGACGAACGTTCCAGCGACACAGAACGACCCTAAGATAGCTAGGTCTTTGATGACCTTGATACATTTGAACGTTCAGATAGTTCCATGATCTCCGATGGATGCTGCTCACCTTGGCATCGAATGTATCAAGCAGTCGTCTCAGCACTAGCAGAGAAAGGGCAAGCAAGACCGCCTCCACCGAGTTGGAAAATGGTCGGACTTGGAAGGTCAGCACGACATGAGACGAAGCTAGAAGAACAAGGGCGGCCCATCGAGAGCTCCTTCCGGGTACGAGGTGGTAAACGCAATAATCTACTTACTTGAGAACCTGAAAGGCTAGGCTAGTCTTGGACTCACCTAAGACGTAGGAAAGAACGAGATATACCAAGCGATGGATATAAAATATGTGCTGAGGTTCAATAGAAGTAGTATCATGTGAACCTTATCTAATAAGGCTGTCTGGACCTCAAACCAAAGAACATTGAGGACTCACTGTTTGAACACTGCTTGACCAGCCAGAGAGGGGCGCCAGTAGTGATCAAAAGAGGCACAATGGAGCGTACGGGGAACGAGTGATCCCACTCCCATGTACGCAAGACATGGAGACCCAGAAAGTCACCTTAAGACCCCTTTAGTTTAAGCTTTATTTGAGATCTGCAGAGCTTACCCGTCGTGATCTCGCCATTCTGCATATACTCATCCGGATGTATGTACCCTGTCCCTTTCAGAGCGAATACGGCTCGAAGGACTAGAAGAGCCAGATAAACCACCTTCATAGAGCGGAAATCACGGCCCATGTCTCAATAGCATCTAAAGTCGAATTGGATGTCCTTTGAAGTTGCTCTGAAGTGTCAGCGAGCGGTGAGCACAAGACGCGAAACGCGATCGAAATTCGCGTCGTCGTCGGTGTCGGAGTTCCAATCCCTTGTCTTCCTCCTCCTCGGACGCATTGCTCAGCATGGTCTGTCCCCGCGTTTGCTCTACCACTCGGTCTTGCTAACGTGTCCCCTCTTTCTCTTTCTTTACATTCGGACGTGTCATTTCGACCGCAACCATGCGCCCTTGCGACTAATTCTGGAACATGGGCTTGAACTACGACAGGCCTCTCTTCACTTCTGCTCGGAATGCAACAACCTACTCTACCCCAAGGCTGACCCGGCGCGGCGCAACATGGTGTACGCATGCCGCATCTGCACCTATGATGAGGACGTGGACAATGCGTGTGTGTACCGGAATGACTTGCTCACGGTGACGAAGTGAGCCTTTCACCATTTAGAACAGGCTCCCCTGTGTCCTTCCATGCTGCGCAGCGTCAGAGCCCCATCTCACACCCTATGCGTCAATGTGTTTCGCGAGGTACTGATGTGCATCACCAGAGAGCAGAAGGGTGTCGTCACGGACCTTGGCACGGATCCAACGCTGGTGCGTATATCCTATCATTCACACTCAAGTGCCGCCACGAACGCTGACAACGCCATGTCTGTAGGCACACTCCAACATCCCATGTCCGCGCTGCCACAACGAAGAGTGCGTCCTTCAAGTTCCTCCCTGTGTAGCATCACACTGACAATTCGCGCCTTGTGACAGTGCCGTGTACTTCCAGGACCAGTCGAAGCGGAAGGAAACACGGATGATCCTCTTCTTCGTGTGTTCAAAGTGTAATGAAAGCTTCTCAGATCCATCACTACCACAAGATGCAAGACCAGAGATGTGATGCGCATCCTGCGCACGTCTAGACCTGGAGCTGAGCGGGCCTTTCATCTCGGACCTCTTGTTGTCTGTTTCCTGCTCTTCAATAAAACCCTAGCCATGTTGTCCACAAAAAATGATAGTCGATCAATGCATGGCTTGCCATAAACTTGATATGTTGTGGGCTTCTTCTTGGTTTCTTCTCCCACTCCGTACGAGGTGGGTAGCCCGATTGCTACTTTCACAGACGGGCTTCTCGTCGTATCTGGGATTCTTGCGCTGTTGATCGGTCTATAATGTTCCGTTGGCGTCGAATCGCGAGCGAGTATATTACTCATTTGAGTGGTACAATGCCATGATCGATTCGCTCATCCTGCAAGATCCTCCTGCTGCCGAAGAGAAGCGTCTTCTAATTTCTTCTTCCATCGTACGAAGCACCCGGTGCCTTGAATAGTATTGCCCCGACGGCAGGCCAGATGTTCGAGGCCCGGATGTTGCTCGCCTCTATTGATTGTGCGGCAATGTCTTCCAACGCAGTATGTTGTACATGGCAGGAGCAACCTTTGCTGAACTACACTTTCAGCTGCGCAGTCACCGTGTAACCGCGTCACCCGCGAAGGCTGCTAGTCGCCGTCGCCCCGAACATATCATTCATTAACTTGAATGTATTCAATGTTCCTGCTGCGACTCAACGGTGCCTCGACCATTTCCGAGGTTTCTGCCCGTCTCAATGAAGGATGCATGAGTTTCAGAGGCGAGATCTCGGCTCGAAGTATCTAAACTGTGCTCGAGGCCTTTCGAGGCTCCTCAAGGGTGGTCTGGCCAATATGTATGCCTCCATCTCAGTCCCGTCTCTCTCCATAATGTATTGTCGAGACGTACGTATACACCATTGGCTTCGCCACACAAGGTTTACGAGCCAAACGGATGCTAAAGAACTTTCTGTAAGCTGTACTTTGCGCTCATCCCCGCACTTCCCCGCACATTTAGCGCGTCGGCCGTTAGCATCTTATGCATAAGCCCCTTTCCAGCAGCTTATGCCAACGCCAAAACTCAAGTACTCACGGGCTAATTGCGTCTTTTTTGGATTTTTGTATGCCGTAAGTGCTAGTGAGTCTCGGGTCAGATCTTCAAGGTATCAATTCAGGTCGATGGCACTAAGCTTATTTGCACGTTCTGGTGTCAGGCTTAGCGTAGTATGGGCGTCATGCACATATTCTGGGATCGAGTTTGAACCAGGCAGCATTAATACATGCTTCCACGCAGACTTGACAGCCAGAAACCGTGGGTCAATCCTAAGTCATATGTGGCTCATCGGTTTGGAAGTAAGACGATTTCGCATTGTTCAATAGAGATATTGTGGTACCCTACGACGGTTGGATCCTAGTGCTGCTCAGCTACTGTGTGCAAACATACAGAACCGCTGATTATTTTTGTGAGGTGCGTGCCAGCGTGTAAAGGGTGAGATGGATGTGTTCGCCGTCAGCCAGTGTTCGTACCTGATCGGTTATCTTGGAGGCCCAGTGAAAGCCTTGGTCTGGGATTCCTAGCTTTGTAGGAATGGATTTCGTCGGGTCTTGCGATGCAGGAATGCCTTGCGCAGACGCTGCGGCAAGGCTATGAACCAAAGCTCCAGTAGTTATAGGGAGCAGTTGAGACACAGGAGATTATAGGGGGGATCATGACGCGAATATGAGCCTGTCTCTCCTGGTAGGGAAGAAGTCATGATGGAGATCATCGTGCCTAAAGCAGCTCTGGATCCCCTTCAACATACTGATCTTATCTGGGAAGATTCTCGGTGACACCTTCGTCCTAACTTTAAGTCCTTTTATTGCAGGAATACAAGGCTGTCCGAATGCTTCGGAGGGAAAGTGGTCTGAACCTCGGAGCCGTAAGCCCGGGCGTGAAAGATGTTCTCAAGTTACTTGGGAAAAACGAGTCATCGCACCATGTTCTATCGGCGTTTCTTGGAGCAGGATATGGGAAGAACTGGCCTTTGACCTGCCGCGTCCTTGAGGCTTTGATACCTCAGCTTGTGAGCGCCAAAGGCACGCCGTATCCTCGTTATCTCTCACCAAGGGCACAGAGCAAGATGTGCGTCATAGTATACGAACATGATGACCACCAGGCAGAGCATGCCCTAGCATCATAGCGTTGTGGCTAGTTGATGCTCGAGGACCTTCGATCGATGGAAGAGTTCAATCAGAATCGCGTGTACGCTAGAAGGATAGAGAGTTTGACAGGGCATGTTCATGCAAACGGCG
Source organism: Coniophora puteana RWD-64-598 SS2 (assembly GCF_000271625.1). NCBI lineage: Eukaryota > Fungi > Basidiomycota > Agaricomycetes > Boletales > Coniophoraceae > Coniophora > Coniophora puteana. Next base: position 564,595 of record NW_006913060.1, read on the forward strand.
ATAAAGGGAGACGAAAAGCCTCGCCCTTCCAATCGACGTCCTATAGCCGTGGCCCGTAGATAGCGGTGCGGCGACGAGCGCTATCCTTCGCGCTGAGCGCGGGGCGATCCCAGCAACGATTCCCAAGACGGGCATAGACATGCCGAAGAGGTATGGAATACGTTGTGGAGTCGAGGGTACTTCGTTGAAAGTGAGCGTAAAACACACCCCGGCGGAGGTCCTGTTCTTTGTCGGAGTGCTTGGCCAAGCCACCTTCGGGATACGTACGCCAAGAAATCCGCAGCCTCGTCAGGCCGGATTCATGAAAGAATAGTAAAAATAGCCCTGGCATATATTGACCACCCTGAACGTGTTTGCCGAACCACAAGCGGCTTGGGATCGCGACGCGTGCAACAAGGATGCACTCCGAGCCGTAAAGTGGAGAGTTGGCTGTCTCGGAGGATGAGTACGGATAAAGAGAGAACTTTTCTGGATATCATGTTGGGGCCTATGGATGATGGGATTCGGCCTAGATCTCGTTATTGGCGTAGCAACGCCGACGGGGCTTGTAGCAATTTGATCAACTCTGCCCGTTTGGTTCGTTCGTTGACGGCATGGCACTCGCGCGTGATCGGAAACCGGAAGCTCGGTGCCCTTTATTCGAAGCCGAGATTTGTGTCCTGCCAGAATTCTATCTTCCTTACCGCCCACTATAAAGCAGGCCTATTCGCCGCTACCTCGCGCTCCTTTCACCGACCTTTCGTTCAGTCGTTTCGTCCGTTCTCTTCTCGCAGCCTCTGCACCGTTATTCTTACCCGTCCTCCGTTAATAGAGCCCCCCCTCCTCCACAATGAAGTTCACCACTGCCGTCGCCATTGCTGCTGCCGCCACTGTTGTGGCCGCTGAGACCAACGCTCACCGCATGGCCCGTGGTCTCCCCCCCAAGGCTCCCATCCGCCGCTCCAAGACTGGTATGTTGCATCCGATACACGCGTGGTATCAATGTTCAACATGATCTTTTCCTTTCTTTTTAGCCGCCCCCAAGGCCCAGGCTTCTGGTGGCTCTGGCGGTGACTGCAACACTGGCCCCGTCCAGTGCTGCAACTCTGTCCACAAGGCCGACGAGAGCATCGTCCAGAAGCTCCTTGACCTCCTCGGTCTCTCTGGTATTCCTGGAGATACCCAGGTTGGCATGAACTGCAGCCCTGTCTCCGTCATCGGCTCTGGAGGCGGACAGTGGTACGTTGATTTTCAATGAGTATTTGTGCTTCACAAGCTAACCAACCAAACTCTACAGCAACCAAGAACCCGTCTGCTGTGAGAACAACAACTTTAGCGGCCTCATCAACCTCGGCTGCTCGCCCAGTATGCTCCCTTTCTTCTTACCATACGCGCCCATTCTGACAAAGCTCCCTTAGTCAACATCAACCTCTAAGTGCTTTAGTACTTAGCGCGTTCTCATAGACTCGTCGCCAGTTTGGCTGCAGCGATGTCCTCTCGTTATCCGCCCCTGACGCCGGTTACTCATACCCCCCGGCCGCGGATTTGTTATTAATCGCGGACCGTGTTGTTTAGCTCTCATGTGTCATGCTTTCCTTTAGTTAGTTATTTGATACATGTTTGCTCCGTTTTTCATAGTGGTTATCATTCCTTGGGCTTCGTTGATTGTGATTGTAAGTATTTATTATCAGAAGCATTCTCTTCCGCGAGCAGAGTGAAGTGAGTCATCCTTGACGGAAATTCGGGGAAGGTGAAGTATAGTATGGTTCAATCGTCCATGTCAGAGAGCTTTGCATCATGTATCACAGGCACAACAGGGCGTGGTACGCGTGTGAACGACGTGTCCAGGTACTCAGTGGCAGAAAACATCACTGATCGTGTTGGATGTATCATAATGATATGTCCATTCCGTGGAATTGATTTTCGCAAGGGATGAGATGGCATGGTTGTGGAGCTCTGGTGTGAATACCGAACTATACTGAATGGTTGTGTAGGGAAGGTGTAACCACCTGTAACCACGGTTCGGATGGGTTGGTGAACACCTCTCGATACGCCCCCGTCGCTGTAGCATCCGTAATTCGCGCGATCGGACTCAGTCCGCTCGCATCACAACCGCAACAGCGCATAATATGCTCGCGCTGCCTTTCTCCCATGAACTGAGATGCGATGGGGCTGTTCATGGCAAGGGCCCAGACGTTATCAGTGACCAAGCAGCCAGGGCAGCTGAGTTGCAATGGGTATGTTAGGATGGTGGACGATGAACTCTTCAATCGTTCTTCCCATCGCTACCGGGAGGTATGATGGGCAATTACGGGGAACCATCGGCGCCAACTGCGCAGCACCTTCTCGAATTCGAAGCTTTGTTCAGGCGCTGAGTGGAGCAGGCCCGGGACGCCCGCATCAGTTATTTGTGAAGGAAGAAGATATTTTTAGGCATTGCCTCCGAAGCAGCCGAATCAAGATAGATAAGATATGATTCTGCGGGCGCCTATACTTCGAGCACGTGACTGAACTTTATTCTGCTCAACTATCAAGAACCGACCGGTGTTCGCCGGGTGGCTTCGACCGAGACAGCTGCACCTCGAGATCGTCACAGCAAGCAGTCCCGCCGCCCATATCCTCAAGATGCCGAAAGGTACGCCCCATACTTGAACCAGATACAGGAGATATGCTGACCCTATGATCTAGTCTACAAGCCAGGAAAAGTACGTTTTCATGGCACCCAATTTGTATGGACAGGAGAACCGATCGACATGTGTCTGTCTTTGCTCTGGAAATAGGTCGCTATCGTTCTGCAGGGCCGCCAGGCTGGAAAGAAGGTCGTCGTGATCAAGCAGAATGACGAAGGTACTAAGGACCGGCCCTATCCCCACGCCATCGTTGCGGGCATCGAGCGTTACCCGCGGAAGGTCACGCGGAGTATGGGTGCTAAGAAACTGACGCGGCGGAGCAGAGTGAAGCCTTTCATCAAGGTGTGTGTAGCCCACTAGTTAGAGAGGAGAAGGACGGATCTGACCGATAGTGTGATATGATATGGTGTCCATTCTAACTATGAAGGTTGTCAACTATTCGCATCTCTTCCCAACACGGTACGCCCTCGAGCTTGAGAGCTTGAAGGGCTCCGTCTCTGCGGACACCTTCAAGGAGCCATCGCAACGGGAAGACTCCAAGAAGAACATCAAGAAGCTGTTTGAGGAGCGTTACCAGTCGGGCAAGAACAAGTGGTTCTTCCAGGCACTCCGCGTACGTCGTTTGTTGTTCTTTCTCCGCCAATACTAGGACTAACAAACACGGTTTTCGCGTAGTTCTGAGCGCATCGTTGTTTTGTTGTGATGGGGGGAGTGGGGATCCAAAACGCTACATGTACATCACATGTTTCTATGATGCATGCGCTATCCTCATATTGCATTCATGTTGCTCCATGGCATTTCATCTAATTATCTGAGTGAGCTCGTAAGGCGAGGCAAACCTTGTGTGTCTATGTCTTGTAGATATGTGGGATGATATAATGCCGGACAGAGTAGCGAATGGAATACGATCACCCGCCAGAGCTTAGTTTTATACTGTGGAGAGAGAGACTGTGTTTCCCGGACGCGTTCATCCACGTGACGAATGGCGAACGGGAAGTTCGCGAGCGCGCCTTTGTTTCACGACGCCGCGAGGCAGATCCGCCACCCCCCTGCCCCTCTCAAATCGTCACCCCATCACCTTTGTCGTTTAGTTTCCAGTTATGTTCGGTGGATTTGGGCAACAGAACCAGAACCAGAACCAGGGCCAGAGTGGGACCCCTAGCATCTTTGGGAACACGCAGCAGGGAGGTCAGAATCAGCCTTCAGGAGGGACAAGTCTCTTCGGAAACACACAACAGCCCTCGACGGGTACGGGTACCTCGCCATTTGGCAACACCGGAGGAGGGACTGGCAGCAGCCTATTTGGGAACACCCAGCAGCAACAACATCAACCCGCTGCCGGGGGTGGTCTCTTCGGAAACACTGGCGCTACGAACCAACAACAGTCGTCGGGGAATAGCCTCTTCGGCAATCCATCGACGAACACCCAACAGCCTGCAGGGGGTAACCTGTTTGGAAACACCGGAACGAACGCAACGCAACCTGCTGGTGGCAATTTGTTCGGGAATACACCGTCGACGAACACCGGAGGGAGTTTGTTTGGAAATATGGGCACCGGCATGAATGCGAACCAACCTCAACAGCAGGGGAGCAGCCTGTTTGGCAACACGGGCACCACCTCCGCTCAACAGCCTTCGACGAGCCAGTTTGGAAACACCGGGACGCAGCAGTCAACGGGCAGCAACTTGTTCGGCAATCCCAACACTAACACTCAAAATACACAGCAGTCCTCGGGTGGGGGCCTCTTCGGGAACCCCCAACCGTCAGGTAGCATGTTTGGTAATTCATCGACCAATAGTGCAGCCCAATCGTCCAACGCCGGTACCGGTCTCTTTGGGCAGTCCACGAACACTAATCCGCTCTTCGGAAACAAGCCTCCCACAACCTTGTTTGGTCAGCCCCAACAGCAGCAGCAGCAACAACAATCTGGGCCTGGGGCAAGTACCACTACTTCCTCCCTTTTTGGTCAGTCGACGAATCCTGGCGCGTCGCTGTTCGGTCAGTCCACACAGCAGCAGCAACAACAACAACAACAGAAGCCTCAGGGTTCACTCTTCGGAGGCGGAAATTCGTTATTTGGCAGTACCCTCGGCCAGTCAACGTCGAACAATTTTCTCGCGTCACGGGCAGGGAACGCGTCTTCACAACAGCAGGCAGATCCTCAGGCGCAGTTTGCTGCTTTGAGCCAGCGTATAGAAGGCGTTGCGCAGGCATGGAACTCGTCTTCGCCACAGTGCCGGTTCCAGGTGAGCATTAGTACTACGCGTCTGATGAGTATCGATGGATTGATTCATTTTATAACAGCACTATTTTTATAATCTGGTTGATCCCGGCACTGCTCGTTTGTACGGACGTCCTCCAAATGCTGTAGATGAGTCGCTTTGGCAGCGCGCAGTTCGTGAAAACCCAAACCCTGAGTGGTAGGTGACCAGACCACTATGCCGCATTTCCCGCTAATTATATGAAAAGTCTTGTACCTGTCCTCGCAGTAGGATTTGATGACCTTCGGTTACGTGTGGATGCGCAGTCAAAGCAGGCGGCCAATCAACAAGAGCAATTGAAGGTACATCAGTCGCGTATCAGTAAGAATTTAGAACCGGCACTCATATTATCACAGGAGCTTCAAAAACGGTTACGAGCACTCGCCGAACTCCACCAGGACAGCAACACCTCACGGCTCCAGCGTGCTGCGCAGCTGCAGGTTCAGATATCACATCGGTTGATGCAGCTGATTCAGCATTTGCATCTGCTGATCCCTGCGGTCCGTTCTTCATCCCTTACGCCTGAGGAAGAGGCACTTCGGGTGGCATTAGAAGAGATGGAGGAGGACATCCGGCGGCCGGGTGGCGCGAGCAAGATGCGGGGCAAGTTGAACGAGCTATGGGCTTTGGTTGGGGCCGTCACAGCCGCCAGAGAACGAGGCCGAAAAGCTGGGACGGATAGCCAGGCGGATTGGGCAGTTGTGGACGAGGAAGGCCTCAAGCAGATTGCTCAGGTAAGTTTCAGGGAACAAGAATCAGCTTCATTTCTACGTCCGAGGGACTCATGTGATTCGTTGCAGATACTGGCTGACCAGCAGGCCGGGATCCAGCACCTGACCAAGGTGCTGCAACGTAATCAGAAGGACCTCGCGGTGATTTATGGGCAGACACCAGAGGCGCAGGAGTACGAGACCGTGAAGGACGATCTATTCAGCTCGACATCTACCCTGAGGCTTAGTACGCTGCGATGATGTAGACGATGGCATCGACTATGATGATATTGTCCAGGCCGTCGGTTGACCCCGTTGGCCTTGTTTTTAAATACAATAGGCAGTGCGGGCGCTAGTAGACATGGCATCGAGCTGGGGCTGAAGGAGCCCCTTTACAATTGGTTCGGGGCTTGTTATTCGTGGTCACATTATACTACAACAACTATAAGGAGGAAATATTGATCAACTGCACTCGATCACCCCCCTACCCGCCCCGACTCCTCCTCCCACCGCCTCCTCTAGCACAACCTCGTCGCTCGTAACGGCCGCCGTTTCTAGTTGTTATCTGCTGCTGCGTCTAGAAGAGCACGATGCGCTACCGCACTCTCGAGATCCGCTGGCACGACTCGAAGCCCATTTTGAGCTGCGACTTCCAACCCGTCCCGTTCAAAAAGGCGCGTCCAACACAAGACCGAAATTTCGCCACTCAGTCATACAGACTCGCCACAGCTGGAGAAGACAACCATGTTCGGGTGAGTGCTCGTGCGCGCCAACGTAAGCATGTGCAGAAGGTTCTGAACCTCTCCCCTTCCCTCTCGTGTCTCAGTTATGGATGGTGCACCCAAACATCATGCCCACCTCGCTCGCTGAGGACGGCGAGAAAATCACGCCCCGCCCCGCTCGAGTCGAGTACCTCGCCACGCTCAGCCGTCATTCGGCCGCTGTCAACGTCGTCCGCTTCTCCCCCAATGGTACGTCCCCCAGCGGCTCTTTCCCACCCGCGCACGCCACCTTGCACCGTGTCTAACACGCTCTTCTTACGCGTATTCAGGGGATCTGATTGCTTCAGCGGGCGATGGTGAGTCTGCTACGGCCTGTGCGGCGGTCTATGTGGCTTAATTGACGCAGATGGGATGATTATTGTGTGGGCGCCTACGAGTAGCCCGCCGACGGCAACGTACGGGAGTGACTTGACGGCGGACGATATGGTGTATGAGAAAGAGTATTGGAAACCGCGACTGACTCTCAGGTATGTCCTCTGCTACTTGAAGATGGTCTGGCATGGAGTACTCATCGGATATCGTTCCAGCACCACGAGGATGCAGGTATATGACCTGGCCTGGAGTCCAACGGGAGAGTACATTATTGCTGGAAGCACGGATAATTGCGCAAGAATTTGGAGCGTGACGGACGGTACGTGTGCTCTGATGAACAGCTTCAGCAATATGCCAATTGTTTTTTCTTGCAGGTAAATGCGTGCTTGAGATAGCGGAGCATAACCATTACGTCCAGGGCGTCGCTTGGGATCCCCTCAACGAATATGTTGCCACTCAGAGCAGCGACCGTTCGATGCACATCTACTCCATCTCAACCAAGAACGGAGTCTTTGAAGCCCATGCGGTAGGCAAGAACACTCGCATGGCATATAATCACAGCCGTACGCCCAGTTCTCAGAGCCGAATTAAGCTCGCCCGTCGGGAGTCAACGGCAAGTGACGCAGAATCCAGCGTCAGTGATCAGTATAACAAGGAGTCAAAGGACCCCGGCAAGGATGATCTTTCTAGTTATGCCCCGCTCACTCCGGCTACGTCTGTCGCAAGCACGCCCTCTTCGATGTTTCCTCCGCCGCCACTGGAGAAACCTTCCTCAAGGCGCTCATCCTTCAGCGGTTCGAATGCTCCCAGTTCGCCTTCGCATTACGGTCGCTATGGTCGCTCTCCATCACCCATGCCTCCTTTACCTGCTATTCGAGCCCTCCCCTCCCCAGCTTGGTCTACCATTAAGCTCTATGGGGAGGAAAATTACACCAATTTCTTCCGGCGGCTGACGTTCAGCCCGGACGGCGGCCTGCTTATGACCCCTGCTGGCCAGTTCGAGGACCCCTCAGTCGCCGCTGGAGCGTCAAAAACTCAAGCTGTGAACGAAGACGAATCAACCACCCCAACTCGCGGACGCAAAACGCGACCATCCATCAACACCAAAGACGCTGGGAAAGAGACTCCTTCCTCCACCTCCTCTGTGTACATTTACACCCGCGCCAATTTTGCTCGCCCGCCTGTAGCGCAGCTCCCTGGGCACAAGAAAGCCAGTGTCGCTGTTAAATTCTCCCCCATGCTGTATGAGCTCCGCAACGAAGTTCCTGGCATAGAAGCACCTTCTCAGACTCCGAAGACGGGCACGGTGGAGAAGGGCAAGGAAGGTGACGTCCCAGTGAACATCACTGGCCCCGTACCTCCCCCATCCCTCCCGGCGTCTGCGCTCCCCTCACCCAGGACCGAGAAGGGGCCCTCGGGCGCCCCGCTCGCGGCCCCTGCGCCTCAGCATGTGCCGCCCGAGTCGACGCTGCTTCAATCCCCTACCCATGCGCTCAAAACGCCAACACCATTAACATCAGCGCCACCCACGCCTGCTCTGATCGCAGCTGCGGGAACCTCATCTGGAGCCTCGAGTTCGGGATCGGTGTTCGCGTTGCCGTACAGGATGCTTTATGCCGTGCTTACCAACGACACCGTTACAATATACGACACGCAACAATCCGGGCCTGTTTGCATGCTCACGAAGCTGCACTACGATGAATTCACAGATGCGACTTGGTAGGCCCCCCATTGAACCTCCTTAGCAATCAATACTTGATAAGTGACTAAATGGTTGCGCGAACAGGTCACCAGACGGCCAATGCCTCATGATCTCCTCGCGCGACGGCTATTGTACTATCGTCATTTTCGACGAAATACTTCCGACGCACCATACGCAGCAGCAGGCGCTCCAGATGCAATCCATCGCGCACCACAATTCCGTGCCGCTCACGTACACGCCCTCCTCGCAGACTACCGGCCTCCCGTCATCCACATCCTCCCATGCACCAACACCGTCGTCGTCGTCGGTGCCCCTCAAGCGGAGCGAACCGTCGACGCCGCTGCAGACGGCGGAGGACGCGCCTACACCTGCCCCACCTGCATCGGGACCAGGTTCAAGTAACAAGCGGGAAGAGGCGGTGGACAAGAAGGAAGAGCCACCGAAGAAGAAGCGGCGCGTTGCGTTAACGCGGGTGGGGGACCTCGCGAATTCGTGATCCATGATGCACGATGGCTTTGCCTGACGAAATGTGACGCTTGTTATTTACGATGTATGACTGACTTCCGTTCTGCCTTTTCCTTGTTCTCTTCTTTCTGCATTTATACTGCCTGCCTCTTGTGACTCAACGTCGACTCATCGCGTTCCGATTGACCAGCTACCTTTTTTGCACCAATTTACCACCTAGTTCAGCTTTTACGATATGCTCTCCTTTAGTTTCTCAAGTCTCTTAGTAGCATTCATGCATCTGCCACGTTTTACGAATTGCATCGCAGATCACTCATGCTCTACGCTTTGTGTACGTCGAAATGGCCATAGACGATACGGCACATCCGTCTTCATGAAATTATCCTAAATCGAGTGGATTGAATGTGTGCATGACTAAAGGAACAGTGATATGCAAAGCGTGGACATGATGTACATGAGAAGTACATGAGGTGATGAAGAACGGCTTGTAAATAAAGAGCACGATAAAATCTATTTGGCCTTGTTCTTGCTTCTCTTGCCGACTTGGGCCTGGAAACCACTCTTGATGGCGTTGACGGACCGCCGCGAGCCGCAGGACTCGCAGGACATGAAGAAGATACGGTTCTCCTTTGTGAGGAGCGTATCGGGGGACTTGCATGTTTTGCAAGTGACATACTCGACTACAACCTCGTGAGTAAAGTTCTTGATATAGTCAAAAACACTAACGGCTCACCGATATACCGTCTGAGCACGTTCTCGATCTGCTTGGGCTGGAAACGACCCTTGATGACGAGACGACCGGAACCGTCGACAGAACCAGTCGTACCCATTTCGGCAAACATGAATTGAATGACGTGCTCGGGTTGACGGTGCATACGCTTGCAAATGTCGGCGACATTGGCGAAGATGGAACGCTTGTTGCCTTCACGCAGAATTTGAGGTGGTGCGATGGTGTAGCGCTTGCCGGTGGACATGAGGAGGGCGGGGTTGGAGGCGTGCAGAGAGGCATAGAAGCGTTGCAGAAGCTATATGAATTTACAAGATAAGTGGGCTGGCCGTCAATTAGATATTATCAGAAAAGAAAAAACCAACCTCTGGGTAAGTGTAGTCGCGGTCACTGGATAGCCAGGGTTCGCTACCAGAGTCGATTCCTGTGGGTGCTTCCGCCCCGCGAGCGAAAGGATCGTCACCCAGATCGGCGTCATCCAACTCATTCAAATGCGCCCCATCATCTGCTTCCTCATCTCCTTCAATGTTAGCCTTAGAGTCGTTGAGTTCCTTTTCGAAATCCTCCATCGCCTTCTTCTTGGAGGACTTCTTTTTCTTCTTGAGGTCAGAGAAGTCGAGATCCTCAGTCGCGGCTGCTACCGTGGGCGTGGACGTGCCAGACTCCTCGTCACCCTGATAATTATCTCATTAAATTACGAGCAGAAACACTGAAATATCGGAGACGTACGAGATCCATAGGAATGTCCTTCTTCTTTTTCTTCTTCTTCAAACCCTCCGGGAACATCGTCTTGAAGTCATCCTCCTCCTTTCCATCAGCAGCATCGCCATCCAGGCTTTGCTTCATCTGTTCATGTAAAGTGGTAGGACCGAGGTCGACGGCATCGCCATTGGTGGTAGTCGCGTCGATTGTTGTCGGGGCAGGGGTGGTGGGGTCAGCATCAGCACCCAGAGGATCTTCGGTGAAGGCGACAGTCTTCTTTTTGCGCTTCTTGAGCGAAGGATCAAAGAGAGGTTCCTCTGAGGCCATGATGTCGTTGTTTTGTGTCAAAGGACTCGCTGAAGTATGCAATGACACAGCGTTAGAGCGAGTGATCGTATGCGTCTGACTCGAGGACGCTGCCAATATCTTAATCAGGAGGGGCGACTTGCCGAGTCAGTTTTGGCTCCGCTCTAAGTGCGGCATGAGTTGAATGTCCGCCCGCGCTCCGCCGAGAGTGCCCGAGTGTGGTGAACGACTTGTAGAATACATAGAAATCGTTTCCCCCTTCCCCTTCCGCTGACCACCCCGACATGCTCGCCCGTCAGTCACTCCTTCGCGCTGCGGCCAAGCAGGCTCCCCAGGCGGCTGCGCCCCAAAATGCCCGCAACATGGCCACCCTTCGCGAGCTTGAACTTCGGCTGAAGTCGGTCAAAAACATCGAGAAAATCACCAAGGTACGCTTCGGAGCGCGTCAAGTCGCTAAACGAACATGTTTTGACAACAGAATCATGTAGTCCATGAAGATGATTGCCTCTACCAAGCTCGCCAAAGCCCAGCGCGCTATGCAGAGCGGCAAGGAGTACGGTTTGGCCAACTCTGGTATGTCCTACTGCTCCTCATTTCCACATCTGCCATAATGTCTTAATGCATCCCTCTCCTCGGGCAGAAATCTTCCAGCACACCATTGCTGAGGAGAAGGACGCTTCAAAGAAGAAGCTTGTCATCGTTGTCTCCTCCGATAAGGGCCTTTGCGGCGGTATCCACTCTTCCGTGTCCAAGTTCACCCGCCGTGCGCTCGGCCAGACTGGTGGTGAGGAGCCCACGATCGACCCGGAGTCGCCCATCGCCGTCATTGGTGACAAGTCCAAGGCCCAGATCCAGCGTGTCCTGAGCAAGAACCTTACCCTCACGTTCAACCAGATCGGCCGTGACGTGCCCACGTTTGCTGACGCCGCTAGCGTTGCGGACCTCATCCAGAAGAGCGACGTCAAGTACGACAGCATCGTCCTCGTCCACAACAAATTCGTCTCCGCAATCTCGTACGAGCCCACCTCCGTCGAGGTCCCTAACGAGGCCCAGCTCAAGGAGTCGGGTGCGTAGAATTTGGCACGGAGATTGTGCGCTTGGCCTACTCACACGGTCTTTTGCTTGCAGCTGGCTTCCGGTCGTACGAGATGGAGGACGACGTCACCAAGGATCTTGCTGAGTTCGTCCTTGCCAATGCCATCTACTCCGCCCTCGCGGAGGCCCACGCTTGCGAAATCAGCGCTCGGTGCGTACCGTCTATGCGCTTTCCATTATTACTACTAACTATCAAAATAGTCGCAATGCCATGGACAACGCGTCGAAGAACGCTGGAGACATGATTGGCGCGTTGACCATGCAGTACAACCGTGGCCGTCAAGCCGCAATTACGAACGAGCTTGTCGACATTATTACTGGTGCTAGTGCACTGTGAACAATGCTCTCCCATAGACTCAGCTACTTGCGTGTTAGTAGGTAGTGGTAATTTTATTCCTTGCATACTGGAGCCAGCGGCCTTCACCCCGAAACAACTGTATCGTCGGGTCGCATCATCTCGAATGCATTTAAGCGGTGCCACATTCTGGGAAGCAGCAAAAGGCAGCCACAAAAGTCTAGAGTGGTGTTCATAACGAGTTACAATAATTTTGTCTTCTTGGCCCAACGTCGACACGTAGATAACTTGACAAACTGCCTCAGCTCGAACATATAGGCATGTTGCCGAGCGCATCCGATTGTCCCCCGCCTTTCCCCAGAGTCCATGTTCACATACCGGCCGCTTAGACGTTGGTGTACAAGCCAGCATCCTTCCGAATCTTCGTCATGGCTAAGCACCGCGTCAGAGAACCAATGATGGATTGTCACAAGAGATGAAGCTACTCACCAGCAATGATTGCACTACCAACACCGCTGCCATCTTCGGCGTGGTGGGTAACAATATTGCGTCCCTTGTCGCCGAAGATGTCCACTAGGCCCTCGTGCACGCGCTCGGGGAACATGGGGTATTTCTGTATTCACCACGACTCAGCTCACCACGAAGCTAGACAGACCGACTGAAAGGGTACTGACATTGTACAACGAACCGTCAGCACCGACGGCGCATCCCTCCTCAATGTAGCCCATCTTGTTGACGATGGCAGCGATACCGCACGCGGACATGCGTGCAGCACGCCGCCCGATGAGCTTGGCGAGCGCGCGGAAGAACTGGCGCTCGGCTAGCGTCGTCTCAATATTGAAGAAGTGCGTGAAGATACCGATGATCATGAGAAGCTCGTCCGTTGGGTCGCTGAAAAGCGCATACATATATGAGCTGCCGGCAAGATGTGAAAGTGGTTGATTGGGTAGACGTACCTCTCCATGAGAGACAAGAAAGCGGTGTCGATGATGTAGGGCTTTTCAAGCTTGTACGTGTTCTGGCCCAGGAAGAGGACTCCTTCATCGATTAGCTCGCACACGACAACACGGAAGATCTCGCCGAGGTAGCGCCCGGAGATGAGTTTCTTTGTGAGAGGATTAAATTACTATACGACATCATACAAAACAGCAGCTAACCTCGAAAGCTTGTTCTCCAGGCTTGTTTGACGCCTCGTCAACGACGACATCGTATTTCGTCCGTGGCAAGTGTTCATGCTCAAACGAGTCGAAGGCGCCCTAGAATATCCTCATAAAAGCTTATCCTCATATGTCATTGAGGCACACTCACCCACTCGCAGTTAATCGCCATATCCGCGTCCTCGTCAATACCCAGCGACTTAATCTTGCCAATGTCCTTGACGTGCTCCATATATGCGGCATTACAACCCGTTCCGAAGATGACAGCGATCTTCGTTTTTGGATTCACGTAGTGGGACGCAACCAATGTTCCAGTCGTGTCGTTGATAAGTGCAGTCAGTGTAATGGGAAGCTCCTGCGTATCAATGTTAGCATGCGCATTCTTCCGTGGGATGAAAAATCGCACGAATTTTGCAAGGGACTTCTTAAACATCTCGGCCACGTCCCTGCCCTCGGTGTTTGGCGCGCCGAAACCCTTTGTCCAGCGGATAAGCTCGCCGTGGTCAATCCGTTCTTGGCTAAGCCTCCGTTAGCAATGGGCGTATGTGCGATCCGGAGACATACGTACGAGCAGGGGTACGAGAACTAAAATGTACCGTTAGTACGAGATAAGCAGCTCAGCCTCAGAGGGCCTTACCGTAAAACCAAGAGGTAAGATCTGCCCAGGCTTAAGCTGGCCGGGCCCGTCCCCGGAGTTCGTATCGACGAACGTCTTCAGGCATTCCGCACAGAAATCAAACAGCTTCTGGCCATCATCCTGCTTCTGCTCCTCGGTAAGGCGGTACTTGGTCTGCGTGATCTCGAATTTGCCCTCGCCTTGGAGGGTAACGAGACAAACGCGGAGGTTGGTTCCACCTGTGAGTGCAGATACCTCATCAGTGCCACGTCCGCCCGCATCACGATGATGTCCGTATCCCGGGGCGCGCGAGCCGACGCTAGATGCGATAAATTGTATATATGATATCACTGCGGGTGCAGTGCGGCAACACGGCATCGAAGGAAGGATACGGAAGGCGGTGGAAGAGAGAAACTGCTGAGAGAGTACACACCAAGATCAAGAGCAAGGAAATCTCCCTTTTCTGAGCCTGTTGGCCAGCCAAAGACGAAGGTGGGGATCATGGGCTACAGGACAGGGTCAGCACACGCGACGATTGGGGTTGACACGTGATCAAATATTCAGGAATCTTGGAATGACTTCATAGATACGACATCAAAGGCGAAACAGAGCAAAAGCGACAATGTACTGGCGAGGGAAGTAGGAAACCGAGTATGTTTCGGATGGGACTTCAGAGTTGTGTCATATGCACCCGAGGGTCCAATTATAGACCAAGTAGTGTTCTGACGTCTCGTCCGATGAAGGAAATGACGAACGGAAGGGACGAGGCTGAATATGACTACTAAGTATGACACTCACCACAACCTGGTTTGGCTTGTTCAAGCCAACCTCAAGTGTCTCTGTAAATGCTTCGACGATCATGCGCATCCGCTGCGGGGTCAGCGTAAACCTTAGAAAGGCATATGTTCAGAGTCAAGAGAACAGCCCCTAAACACATTAACGCCTACAGATTCTCGAATCTCCGCAGATGGTCGGCCATCGTCCTGCACAAAGTAGCCAGTCAATTCAACGGGATGTCGTTACTTGTGACATTAATTGGTTTACTTCTTGGTAGCATGGGGGAGATCCTCCTCATCGTGGGTCCTTGTGTGCAACGCAATCGTCTGCCCAGACGGCAAGATGACACTCCCGCTTCCTCTACGAGACGCAGGCATGATTCGAGGGTGAAGTCAAGGAGCAAAGAGATGGGAACTGATTGTGGTGGGTGGAGAACGGGAAGCTGGCCTGATGCGGATCCTGTGGGGTTCGGTCAAGTGTTCTGTTCAGTTTGGAAAGACTCGCCTTGGAACGTCTGGTGAGGATCAACGTGGGAAATCTCCTCTAACGACGGGAAGCGTACGTAAGCCGTGGCGGTCATATTCCCACGGTTACGCGTGTGCTTTTTGCAAGCTCGTACTATTGCTTCGTCGATTTCTTGACAAGCCTAATACCAACGCGGGGATGATTGGACTCAAGGGTAAGCTCAACGTGCGTCTTACTTGTCACTACTTCGCGCATACACTAACCTTTCTCGTCTTAGGTAATAGACAACTCCGGCGCCCTCCTCGTCGAGTGCGTCAACGTGCTCAAGCAGAAGGTGAACAACGGCTGGGGCTCCATCGGTGACGAAATCGTCTGTGTCGTCAAGCGCGCCCGACCCATTGGCGCCGCAGCGGCTGCCTCCGCCACCGCCGTCAAAGTGCGCCGAGGAGACGTCCGACGCGCCGTCATCGTCCGCACGAAAAAAGTCGTGCGCCGACCAGACGGCCGCTTCATTCGCTTCGACGACAACGCCGCTGTCCTCCTCAACAACAAGCGCGAGATGCTGGGAACGCGGATAGGTGGTGTTGTCAGTGCAGACCTGCGCATGAAGGGGTGGGGGAAGATTGTCAGTTTGGCACCCAAGGTACGTCTGCAACTCTGCTCTTGAGACAGACAAAAGGGACTTACATATTTCTAGGTACTTTAGACGCATATTGTCATCTCAGCATACTATAGAACGCAATGTTATATGCCATATAATGCCAACCTTCGCAATTGCCACTCACAACTGCAATAACTTCTACACGTGTGGTGACCTCTGTATTTGCATCAAGTTTCTCAAAGGGCCACTCGATGCGTAACAGAGGACTCCGGACCGTGGGTCAAGCCGAAGATCCTCGTGTCTTTCGTTCACTTTGCCACCAAGGCAAGCGGGATAAAAAGAGCCGACAACTTTATTCGTGACTGGAGTCTGGAATGGTTGCGTCGCAAGGGGATGAACACGGTTTCTTTTATGCTTAGCAGGCTTACTCCTTTTCTTTTTGGCGCTGGGCAGGTTAAAACGGGTTTGCGTACGGTCACTACACTCTCAGTTATCTCAAGTCACCAACCCGAGATGCTTACGCCCACCATCTATGTCATGCACAGCCGAATATACCTCGCTGACCAGTAAATCAGTTTCAACCCGAAGAGAAGACGACGCATGATGAGCGCACATTCATATCGACACTCATAAAAATAGCTCAAATGGCCTTCACAGACGTCAATACGGTATCATGATGATTTGCCAGCAGTGCAAAATATACATTTTAAGGGTGCTGCACGCTGCTGCACGCTGTCATTACTACTGCGAGACTTTTACGGTGACTTGCAGACACCTCGAGAGACCTCGAGCTAATAAACTTCACGGCATTCTGCCCCCAGTTGTGTCAGGCACCCGGAAATATACGGTCTTCAAGCTTCCGTTGCCGGTGAATCAGTGACAACCGTTGTGTTCCGCATGGTGCTTATGGATCACGTACCCAGCATCCGCCTATTTTGACTGAGAAGTAGCAAACCTTTGAATGAAGACCACAAAAAAACGACGTGACGCGGCCATTTTTAACTCAGCATCATGACGACCGAGGGAGGCCGAGGGTCATGGGACCGGCACCATTCTATGCTGCGTCACCGGCGCAAGTTCTGTGTGGCTGTCATGCAAGGTAGACTCGGAGGTAAGAACTTGAACGTTGGTAGACTTGTGTTATGTACGACAAGCTGACGGCACCTGTGGGCATCTACTCAACATTCGCGAACACCAATGTGACGATCCCGAGTCTCTTTTAATGAAAAGGTGGAGCAAAGTGGAGCATTGCAATGACCCGAGGCAACTTTGCACTCGCTAAACCCTGCTAAACCCCACTTGCTCCTCCGCGAGTCAGCGCCGTCTGACTGCATCTGCCAGCTCACGATTGCTTCCTTCTCTAGTTATTTTTAGTTCCACCTCCGTTGCTCGACCACATGGCGGTACCGCACAGGCCATCGCGGTCAAGTTGATGACGGACCCGCTCTGGCATAGTCTGGCATGCGCGTTAGAGCGATCATTACTAGTGGTCACGTCTCCCCGCGTAGTACAATCCGTGGGCTTTGTTCCTGAATTTTGTTCCAGGATGGCTGCAGCTTGCTGTTGATCATCCATCAGTCTGACGTTTCGCAGCGGCTGGGGCTCGCTGCCGCAGCTTCACGTGAGGTTCTGCGTTCGCTGGCACCAATCGGCCCATGGTGCGTAGGCTTTACGCCCTTGTGCAGCACTGCGGGGTATTTTGGGAGCTGCGGCTCGAGTGGATGCTCCAGACGCGCCTTGACGCGTCTCCATAATCCATAAAACGTATAAAAGGTCGCCCGTTTTCAAAAGCTAACACTCACCACTCCTCGGCCAGCCAGTCTCCCGCACTCTCCTAGGAAATTCATACACCATGTCCAAGTTCGCTGCTCTCGCCGCCATCGTCGCCGCCGCTGCGGTCGCCAACGCACAGTCGCTCAATGTCGTGAACAAGTGCTCCGAAGGTGTCACGATCTTCACACAGACCTCCTACGGCACGATCGACAACAACGTCAACATCGGCGCGGGTGCCTCTGCCGACCTGAACATCTCCAACAACTGGGATGGTGCCGTCAACGTCGGCACGGGCTGCAACGGCTCGCAGTGCACCACCGGTGGTCCCACCTGGGACGGTCAGACGCCTTTCTCGCGTGCTGAGTTCAACTTCGTGCGTTGCTCATTTCATTCTTCAGAGAATGAACACCTTGAGCCTGACCATCTTGTTTGAAATAACAGTGGGCCGTCCCGGGCGAGGTCACCTATGACATCTCTTTGATCTACGGCTACAACGTCGGTATGGAGATCTCCTCCGCTGACGCCAGCTGCGACGCCTACGCCTGCACGATCTCCTCAGGCTGCGTAAGTACATTCCCTACGTCACTTTGACTTTGCCCCCATCTAATCGTCATTACGTTTATTGTGTACCTAACAGCCCGTCCCCGGCCCCGACAACTCCTGCTACTCCCCCTGCTGCTCGTCCGTGAGCGCCTGCTCCGGCGGTGCTCTCCCCGCCGGCGGAGGAGGCTGCGTGAGCAACGCCGGTCCCGGCCCCAACTCTCCCTTCTACTACAACACGTGCACCAACGCGTACGCGTTCCCCGACAACGACGGTGCTGGTTAGTAGTCTCCCTCCGCTTGTCATGCTCGCTAAATCGTTTGCTGACATTGTGCCTCCCTTCGTGTAGCCGGCTACACACCCGCCGACAACGTCGACTACACGTGTGGTAACACCGCCATCACCCTCACGCTCTGCCCCGGCACCACTTCCAACATCCCCAAGTAAACGGCGGGCGATGATATTTGAAGCTCAAAATGCTAGAGTTCAACTAGAGCTGGGAGCTAAATTATGATACTTGTACTGCACTGGTTTTAAAGCTCGGGGTTGTTGTAACTTAACTAGTTCTTGGGAAATACCACGGGGGTGACTTTGGGTTCAAGCTTGTGCTTGTATTGGTTTTTTTGCAGCTGAAGTGCTACCTTGTTTTCTTCCCGAGCCGGTCTGTCGTTTGAAGGGTAAACAGCAGCATGCACATCACGCATTGTAAGTACACCCTCTATCTAATCTACCATGTTCATGGTAATGCTGCTCAGTATGACCTCGCCAAAGATCGGGCTACTAGTCGCTTCGCCAAAGCACGGCTTGAGGTGTAGTAGTGTCAGCGTCATCGACCCCACACTGTAGCGGTAAGAAATTTCAATGAGCCACGGTGATCCGCGAACACCCCACGCTAATAAAGGCGTATACGCGCGTAAAACTCAGGCCGTAACACCGATACAAAATAGCGAGAAGAAGCAGCAACGACTCATAGCGTATTGGGTCCCGATCTCTGAGTGGGGCTGACGATATGTCCACGTTGCCAAGTTATTGGACGTGGGATTGGTGAGATTCCCATTTTTTCCGACGGTTAAGGGCTTATGCCTGACGTTGAACGGGAGATATTTCTTGCACGCGAACTTTACCATGTGCCTACGAAGAACATTTCGGTCAACCTAGGATTCTAGCAGTGCTTAAGACATTGCCTTGTCAGAATGTCTTCAGTACACTTGAGTCATGCAAGCACGGGCGTGTCCAACGCAAGCAGAACGCGTAGCCCTTGGCATCAAGCGATGTCACATTTTGTCGTAGAGCCCGCAGCAGGAGACGCGACGCAGATCAGGCACCAGGTGCACCAGGGACGATCGCGCCCACATGTTGACCCCAAGTTGGTAAGGGTGTGGACTGCGATGGCTTAGCGAAACGAGAAATTGCGGGAGAAAAAACGTGTGCTTTCAATGTGCGTAAAAACGCAGACACGTTCCGGGTCGAAATCTGCGTCCTGGTGAGTGTCTATAACGCATCAGGTTTAGTTCGAGCTGGGACGTGAAAGAAAGCAGGTAGCTGTAAACCGAGGATGCACGGTAATTAACTTTTGACTAGCTGCTTTGAGAGAGCGGTGAACTAGGGCCAGTTAATTGAATCGAGGAGCGATGATTGAAATATTGACGTGTGGTGAACAAGTTACCGGTTGGACGGCGTGTGCCTCGTCGGATGGCAGCTCCGTCGACGTCTTCCCACCCGCGGGACCCATGGAACGTATGGTTGACCCATCACTGATTCAGTCAGCATCGGCCGTCCGCCATGCATATCCCTCCTGGACCCTTCCACCTTCCTTCACCTCCATTTCCCTCTCCAGCAGCTCACCAAGATGCTCAGGCAGTGTCGGCAGCCCTTTGCACGTCTCGCCCGTCCCTCGCTTCCCTTATCGTCCCGCATATTGTCGAGAGCTTCGGCTCGGCACCCTGTTCGGGCCGCATCCTCCAGTTCTGCTTCCAACTCCAACTCCAGCTCTAGTTCTAGCAGCGGCGACCCGAGCGCTTCCTCGACATCCTCCTCGTCCTCACGCGCAGCGTCCATCCTCGGTATCTCCCTTGCTAGCATCCTCGTGGGGTATGGCATCGCGTCGGTTTACCCCGCTCGCTCCCCCGACTCTTCCGCACGTTCCGAACCCCAATATGGCACACCTGAAGACTTCAAGCGTGCGATAGCAGAGCTCAAGGAGCTGTTTGGCCCCGACGCAGAGGACATCATCTCGACGCACCCGGAGGAGCTGCGAATACACGGGTTCTCGGAGAATGACTACCACCCCGGTACGTTGCCACTCGACCCTGCATGCGGGCTCTTGCCTCTATGCATTGTGTTATGTTAGCCGTGGTACTGACCTGCGTTTTCGCCTTGCTGTCGTGCTTATGCCCCACTGGTGTACACTTGTTACAGGCGCACTTCACACCGTGGTCTTGTTTCCGCGCTCGACGGAGGATGTAGTCAAGATCGTCAGAACCGCGACCAAATACCGCATGCCGATCATCCCATTCTCGGGAGGCACGAGTCTCGAGGGGCATTTTCGAGGCGTACGTGTCACCTTCCTTCCGAAAACACTTATAAACTAACTTACACTAATCTCTCTTCGGTTCAATGCATTTAGAGCGAAGTGGGCGGTATATGTCTCAACATGGCTTCAATGGATCAGATCCTCGAGATTAACGGTTCGTGATGTGCTGTTATGAAGTCCACTACATGCATTTATCTCTTCTGTGTTTGCCTGCAGAGCAAGATTCGGACATGATAGTTCAGCCTGGCATCGGCTGGATGACGATCAATGAGGAGCTCAAGGAGAGAGGCATCCCACTGTTCTTCCCGCTCGATCCTGCGCCTGGCGCGACCATAGGTGGGATGTTGAGCACAGGATGCTCCGGCAGTAGGCTCCTTCTTTTGTTTGGGATGTACGTTTGGTTGTAACGATATCCACCAGCGAATGCGGTGCGCTATGGTACGGCCAAGGGAGAGTGGTTCTTGAACGCGGTAAGTCTTCCGCATTGTTACCGTTGCATGAGCCTCATATCGCATTCAGACGGTTGTGCTGCCCTCCGGAGAGGTGATAAAAACTCGTCGGCGTGCGCGCAAGTCGTCAGCGGGATTCGACCTAACAAAACTGTTCATTGGCGCGGAGGGCACGCTCGGCATTGTGACTGAAGGTGCTTAGCCTAGCGTGTGGCATTCGCGCTGGAGTATAGTTCTGATCAATGGCTGCGCATATAGTTACCATTCGGCTCGCACCAGTCCTCCCTACGACCGTAGCGGTAGTGCACTTCCCCGACGTCAAGCGTGCCACCGAAGCCGTGATCGACGTGATGAACCGCGGCGTCGGCATACGTATGTCTTCTACCTCATTCACCCTCTGCACAGCCCCATTCACGCTTGATTCCGACCCAGAATGCGTCGAGCTGTGTGACACCGAGTTCATGCGCTCCGTGAACCTCTTTGGGTCCTCGCAGCGCACGTACCCGGAGCGCGACTCACTCTTCTTCAAGTTCCAGGGACCGACGCCCGCCGCGCTCGCCGAGACGGCCAAGATCGTCCGCGAGGTCGTCAAGAAGCACGGCGGGGATGGCTTCGATGTCGCGCGGAGCGACCGCGAGGCGGCGGACCTATGGGCGGACAGGAAGAACGCGCTTTATTCGGGCCTGGCGCTCGTGGATGGGGCGAGGGGGTGGAGTACGGATGTTTGGTATGTTTCGTTCGCTGATATTGGGTGCTATAACATGCAATGGCATTGCGGGTGCTGACGCGTCATCGGGCAGTGTACCGGTGTCGAAGCTGCCTCAGCTTGTTCTGGAGACGAAGCAGGATCTCGCGGAGATTGGGCTGGTGTCGACGATTGTTGGACATGTTGGTGATGGTACGCTCTTTTGGTTGCATCCCCCTTTTAAGCTTTCTTGTTAACTTTGTGTCCTCGCCACTGACGTCAGGCAACTTCCATGCCCTCATATTATTCCGCAATGACGAGGAGCTCGAGGTCGCGCGTCACGCCGTACACCGAATGGTTGAACGCGCGATTAAGCTTGATGGAACATGTCAGTCTCTCTTTCAGACCGTTATCTTTCGCATTTTGTTCCGGGTGCTTTCTCTTCTTGACATCAATCAGTTGTTGCTTCACCATCATTGCTCGTCTTCATTTAACTTTTACCAGCCTTGGACTTGACCTGACTTGACACCTGTTGACACACCCTACCTTTGCTCCCGTTCGGAAAAACCATTAGTCTAATCTTTTGTACTTTGGACAGGCACGGGCGAACACGGCGTCGGCATTGGAAAGCGGCAGTACCTGTATGAGGAACTCGGCGAAGGCACGGTCGAGCTCATGCGGACCATCAAGAAAGTGGTCGATCCTCTGGAATTATTTAACCCTGGAAAGGTGTGTGAGATTTTACAACGCTGATGACGAATCGCTAATTCTGGCTCGAAGTTATACCCTGACGCCTCGGATGCCCCAAGCAAGAAGAATACCCCACCTTCTCATTAGCGCTCTCGAAGTTCAGCTGATTTCTATGGATTCTACACCGGGACCCAGATACGGCTATCTATATTGCCTGTCTCATTATAGGCCCAAAACCAAAAGCATCAACCAAAATCACTCCACTCGTTCTCATCAGTGTGCATCTTGTACTTATCTTGTGCAGTAACTATCCTTACTATCTCCCTGGACAATTCCTGCTCTAGACTGCTTATTCGCACTGCGATTCGTTCCTGCTGTTTACCCTGTACTCGGTTATACCCGGTTTTACAACTATACAGCTCTGACATGGCCTTTGTGGTATATGGTTTTCACAGTCCTTTGGTCCAATTTGGGTGCTTATGCATATGCATACGGCTTCTTGCAGTCTCGGGGCGCGAGGCGTTCTAGCGATTATATGTCTCGGTCCGATGGTTGAAGCGCTCAAGCTTCGACTCAAGCTGAGGAGGACTCTCGGTACCGCCGCCTAGTTCCACTAATAAATCTGGTTTTGGCGAGAAGTTCTGGCTTCGGTTTTGAGCTGATACGGATGGCGGCCGCGTCGTTCTCGCCAATCGCGACTTGCAACGAATGTGCGGTAGGTTCATCGTCGATGACTGGCACGAACTTTCCGGCGCGCCGCAACGCGGGTACGAGGACTTTGGGCTCTGGCTCTTATCTGGGATAGATGAGGCCATGCCCCGTTCGAGGGATAGCTTCTCCAGTTCTTCCATACGGCTCCATACGTTTTCGCTCGGGAGTGTGTGGGGAACGACATGCTTCGGCCCGCTTAGGCTAGGGGTAACCGGATCGCCATTTGCCGACTATTCGAGGACTGATCTCATTGACAGGAATCTGATGTTTCTGTTCAAGTTGAAATCGATCATCGACATGACAGAGGTCGTTGAGACAGTGTCGAGATGTTAACCGACATCATTGTCGCTGTCGTTAACTTCACCTGCGCGCTTTTTCAAGCTCCGCAATAACAAGCCACTGTCCGTCCCCGAAGTGTCCCCGACCAAAAGGGGTGGACGAACAATGAATCCGTGATTCTTACTTCAACATCATGTCATCGTCGTGCGACATCCATCTACTGTCCATCTCTCACACAACTCCTTGTACCCTGATAATCACCCTCACGGCAGGGAAAAATGACTGTTATCACTGTCCAATACATATGCCAGCTCGAGCTAGACGCCCTGTCCATGAATAGCACTCACCTTGCAAGGCAGCGGGTTCACATGCTCTACAGTCTTTCATAACACTGTTGCCGTGGTTGGATGAAATCTGTCAGACTGGAGAACATCTCCACCCAATGTCGAGGTTTGATATGCGCACGATCCCATGTGCTCGGATTCCTCCTCCAAACCTTATACTCCCGCTTTGACAGATTAGTGTCCACCTAGCTCTCGTAAAGCTAACCAGGGTCCCTCGATAAGGCCAAGGGGACACGACCTATATATGCACAGATACCGGGCACTTTCTTGAATCTTCTTCCTCCCCCCATCACAAATTAGCATCTCCTACAGCCGTGGTCTGCTCTCCTCGTCGCCACGCGCGATGTCCTACGCGCCGGATGAGAGCCCGGCCGCGCTCTATGCTGAGGGCTCCTGGCTCCAGGGCGCTCTCGTCACCTCCTACCTCTATGGGATTGTCTTTATCCTCTACATCATGTGCATCTCCTCCCTCTTCTCTCGTCTGTACCAGGGTGGTTCCTATAGCCACGGGCGCCAATACCACAAGACCATTTTCTTCATTGTCTACGTCACCCTTATCTTTGTCATTGGGACGGTTTACGTCGCTTTCAATAACTACATCACTCAGGAGGGCTTCATCAATCAACGGAATTATCCCGGAGGACCTAGCGCGTTCGAAGAGAACACGAGTAGCGTACCACTAAACGCTGCTTTTACACTGTCAGATTGGCTGGCGGATGTGCTCATGGTATGTGCTGGCCAGTATAACGTTTTTCTTTTCTCCGGGAGCCCGCTGACCATCAACGCCCTTAGATCTGGCGTTGCATCGTCGTATATCGCGACTCGCGCTTTTATTGGGCTGTTGCCGGATTCATTAGCCTCCTCTTCATCGCCTGTGTAGGACTCGGTATTGCATGGCTCGCGTCCATCTCCCAGAACACACAATGGATGGTTGGAAGCTTCTTACTCGCTTACCTCGTCCTCTCCCTCGCCGTCACCATTATTCTTTCCCTGCTCATTACTCTCCGCATTTTATACCATCGTCAACGCATCACGCACGCCCTCGGCAAGGGGCACACATCCCTGTACACAAGCATAGTGGGCATGGTCATCGAAAGTGCGGCGGTGTACTCCGTGTGCTCCGTCGCGTATCTTGTCAGCTTCCTCGCGGACCATCCCTCCGAATATGCATTGCTCCAAATTCTTGGCGAAGCACAGGCGAGTCTCCTCTGTCAAATCATTATTAGCGCCGGACTAATGCCTGTTATGCTTGATGAAACCCAAACAACAGTGCATCGCCCCACTCCTTATTATCTACCGCGTCACACAAGGGAAGGTCTACACCGCGCACAGCGCCTCGGGCACCGTGCACTCGCCGTCGATCTCGCACCTCGAGCGGCGTAGCGGCGTGACGCGCGCCTCGACGCGCGGGAGCCGCCACCTCAGCGTTCCCTACCCGCCCTCGCTCTCGCGCGCCGCGTCGCAGCATTTCGTCGGCCATAGCAAGGCCTCCGAGGGGCGGCTCGCGGGCATCCCGGACGACGACGGAGACCTCGGGCTGCCGCACGAGCTTGCGCCGTACCAGGCGTACAGCCGGACCAATAGCCATAGCCACAGTTACGGCGACGTGGAGGGTGGGGTGGGGATGCCGCTGCGCAATCTGCAGATCGCGGTGCAGGTGGATGTGCACAAGGACGACGAGGAGAGCTGTATGACGGCGCAGACGTCTCCTGCTTTCTTGGCCAAAGAGGATGAGCAGTACCATGGGTCGATGGCGGTGTGAGCTACTGGAAGTTTGTGCTGTCGCAGGAAACTCCCTCTGGAATATCCCTTGGGAGGCTGGCTGGCACTGGCTGGTGATACCACCCGTTCATAATGTACATGCATGTGTATAGTACAACATGACGTAGTTGGAGGTCCTGTAGCAACTAGCGGGTCCTCTGAAGATGTATCTCTTCGTTGTCAGGTAACACTATTGATATCAGTGACGGATACCTTCACATGGGACCTTATATATCTCTGGATTTATGGAACAACTTGACTTTCATGTCTTGCATCAATCTCTCGCTATCGGACTCGGGTGCTCAAGCTCAAGGGCCACCTCCAGAAGCAGCGCCCCGACGTGTTCTCGCCTCCATGTCCATGCGCCATAATACTTGGTACATGGAAACAATGATCGCCGCCAACAGCTTACTGTAGGAATACCCGTGTCGATTTTCCACACGTAGGGCACCATGTCAGGCCCGACAAATGTCCGTTTCCTGTACGTTCGAGTTAGTCAGAGGGCAGGCACTTTCCGCGCGCACTCGAACAGCAGATATAGGTAAACGGTCATACTTGGGGAAAAATCCCTGAGAAGGGATGAACGTGTCAGCGTTCACCACACGACCTCCTATTCGAGATACGCTCGACTGCAAAAGACGCCATTCGATAGTCGCGATGGTCTCCGTGCTGAGGTCGTACCCACCCTCACCCTCAGGTGAGCCGCCCGTGTTATCTAGTAGACCATGACCATAAGGCATTTTCGATACGGTGGTCGTGCGCGAGAGGGCCATCTGAACGGTGTGTCGACCCGGTATTCGATCCGCGCCTGTTCGTCGAGAATGGTCGTCTGTCTGACGGAGTCGTTGGAGAGTAAAAGTTGCCTAGAAGTCATCTCAGGGTTTGAATGGAGAGCGTGAACGCGTTGGAGAGACTCCTTCTGAGATAGGATCTTTATAGAAGAGTTCGAACTCGTAGCGTCGGCGTTCCTAGCCTGCTCTCGATACTTGCTGTGTAGAGGTGACTTGCTGTGAATATAGATGGTGACTGCGGATACAGAACCAAGCCAGGTTGGTGGAAGGTTTAGAATGGGAAGGTCTTGGCATTGATATTGAGGTACTTATACTTTGCACCTTACCCTCAACCGCAAGCTCCCCGTCTGTTTGCTCAGGTCAGATATCCCTCTGTCTGTCCCTTTGCATAAGATTAGCCTGCATGAAGATGAACATCCCTATCTACTCCCAGAAACGACTGCGAACAGTCGCACCTAGAATTTGCGAAGCTGTGCCTTGTATCCCTCCCCACTGGTAATGAATAGCTAGGGAGGTAGCTATGTTGCTGGTCGAAGCTTGGACGTCCAAAGACGTCCAATGTTTATCACGAGCATCAATCATCGATGTCAAGCTGCGAGAAGCTGGACATTCAACTCCGATCGTGCAATGCCTGCCACCCGCCCTGGGCGTACGAATATGACTACATTGGTAACATGAGGGCGCATTGGCAAACAACGGAAGGGCAAACATACCGAGCTCGGAGCGCAACGAGGTTTGCCGAACCAACCGATATGAAATCACGTACTTTGCGTCGTAGGCAATTAATCAGGCTGTAGACCCTAAGGACTCGAAGTACCTCCGGAGGCAAGGGCGCGTGCGCGAGCCTCCATATCCATACGCAGCTTCTCCACGTAAACGAAGGTGATCACGATCATGTCGATCATGTGTTCGCCTTCGGGGGTGATCTCCAGGCACCCTGGGTCTCGCGTGTCAAACACGCGGACTTCGCCGCGTTTGTAGCTCGCAATGCAGGTATCAGAGTTGTCGTCTCGGTAGAGTTCGAGGCTACCTTCGACTTGAAGCTGATGCTTTGAATCAGCGCTTCAATTCAAGACACAAGTTGGCGTCAGGGGCTCACGGATGGGACACCCGTATCCAGTTTCCAGAAGTATGATATCATGTCGGGTCCTATAAAGTGTCGCTCTCTGATAAACTACAGGTCAGCATCTGTGACATATGTTGGATATGCGATCTTACAACCTACCTGGAGAGATGTTCCCGAGAAGGGATAAAGTTGCGTGAGCTCACCACTCGGTTTCCAATATGGAACACGGTCGCCCGGAGAGCGTGCCATTCGATGGTAGCAATGATCTCTGAGTCGAGATTGAGCCCTGAGTGGTCATCTTGCTGTCTGCAAGGCGCTTTGGAGATGGTAGTGGTAGGGCGCGAGAACCACTTGAACGGAGTGTCGATATGGTACTCAATCTGAGTGAGCTCGTCGACGATGGTCGTTTGGCGAGCGTCGTCGCTGGAGATGGTGAGGTGTCTGGAAGTCATTGAAATGAGGAGAAAGAGGCGCGAAAAGGAGTTGACGATGAGATCTCGTTGCCAGTTGGTGTTCGGTGTTGCATCTCAGGACTGAGACTGATCGAGTTTAAGAAGTGTTTCGGGTTACACTCCGCAGTGCTCGCAGCCATGGATTCGACGATGCCTTGTTCTTCGACCTTGAATGCTGTGAGTGTGTACGACTTAGCTGCGCAGGAACCGTATCGCGAGGACATAGTATCTATGTCGAGCTTAAGCTGAGGTTGCTTACGAGGTGAACAGCCTTGATGATGGCAAGACGTGGGTGCCAACCTGTGCCAACTGAAACCAGAATAGGGGTTTTATCCTATTCTGGTTGCGGCATGGAAACTTCATCTCTGACGTCGACGCGCGCACCTACCAGCCACTGGTAGGAAATTTGAAGGCTGTATACTCTGCAAACCTCGGGCGCGCAAAGGTCTACACTTTTACATATAGTCGCTGAGAGCACACCTGTTTCCAGACTTTCTTCCATGGCACAGAAATTGCCGCCTCAAGCTCAACGGCTGCGGATAATCATCGTAACTGTACCCATCATGGGTGCAACAGCGTGTGCGTTCCTTTCGCTGTCGGCCGCCATCTCATTGACGGAATCTTTGTGCCTGCAGACGTTTTGTATGACCGCCTGGTGAACGAAAAACCGCAGCGGACACTCCCTCCTCGAACTGGCCCCGAAGCTCACGGGCGTATAGGCGACTTCATGCCCGAGCAGGCACATCACCATCCACCTCCTTCAAAGGATGTTTGAAATGCTCTATAGGATGCACACAACGGGGAGCATGGGATGTCTCTATGTAGGCTGGAACAATGTTTTAACGTTGTAGTTGCGTGCCCGACTCTACCCGAATGAAGATTACTTGCTCGCCTCCTCCTGAGTTATGATACGCGTGCCAGGAATTCTAGCGGGGTTGAACGAGCGATCGCAGTCAGCGTAGGCTGCTCCTGCTCCGAAGCCGGTCGTGAGGGCAATGGGCCATGTCCGTCCTGCGATAGTTTAGGGACGAGTTGAGTACTGAGTGGTGCAGATAACACGAAGCTACAAACTCCGGAAGAGAATGACGGATGCGACGACGCCTACGCCAAAGCCAACACCGCTGAAGAATATGTTAGTATGACCCTCTAAGGTTCTGAAGACTATAGGGACGCACGCTTTGACCAGTAAGTCCGCCACTATGTGAAACCCGCATGTTTAGCACGTTCCTTTTCAACAGAGCTCAAAACTTACAGCACCGGTCGTACTGGTAAGTCGTCAGCACCCTGAACGCGCTATAAGTTGATTAAGCGACGTACCTTCTGGCTGACGATGTTTTCGCTGGACGTTGGTTTCTGGGACATAGCGGTTTGGGAGTGAATAGCCGGAAGTAAACAGAATCAAATATGCGCGAGTAACAGGCGGTGACGCTATAGCCCTGACATCCGCCAGCCCGACGGGAACATCATCAACACCACCACAGCTGCGCACATCGTAGTCCGCGCCTAGTCGCTGCACACCACCACATCCAGGCCACCTCATTGGCCTTTCTCATTCACGACCAGGCTCACGACCCCCTCAATTGTGTGCAGGCACCATGTCGGCCCAGTCGCCTATGATTTCCATTCCCAAGAAGAGCACCGAAGACGTAGATTGGACAACCCCAATACGCAATCTCATTGCCAAGTCATATGGAGAAAGTCCAGACAACTATGCTTCAGAATGTCAAGCCCTCCAGCGGTGTCGTCAGGATGCAGTCAAGGGCGCTGGCAGCGATACAACCGGTGCGCCCGCCGAGACCCCCTTGAATCGATGACATTCTAAGGCCATCCATCTCAGCTCGTGATTTGTTGTACAAGTACTTTGGCCAGCTCGAGCTCCTCGAGCTCAGGTTCTCCGAAATCCGCGTCAACTTCCCATGGAACGACGCATTTACGAATAAGCAGACCACCCAGACTTCCATCGCATACGAGAAGGCGTCCGTGCTCTTCCAGATCGCGGCAACGCAGTCTGCGATAGCGGCTGCACAGAACAGATCAAGTCCGGAGGGTCTCAAGCTCGCTTTCTACTATTTCCGCGCCTGCGCCGGTATGCTCACGTATATCAACGAGAACTTCCTCCATGCCCCTTCCACCGACCTCAGCCGCGATGTCATCAAGTTCCTGGTGGGCATCATAGTTGCACAGGCGACCGAGGTTTTCTTGGAGAAAGTGATTGACGAGAAGAAGGCCCACACGCTGATATTCAAGATCGCCTCTCAGACTGCGTACCTATACACGTCGCTGACTGAGGAGGTCAAGGACTTCATGGGCAAGGGCATTTTTGACCGTAATTGGGTGACGCTCCTTCAGGTACACTGATTCGCATTGTGTGAGTAATGTGATTTACTCATTGTTCCTTAGATCAAGTCCAAGCACTTTGGCTCGTTGGCGCAGTATTACCGTGGCTTAGTGGACGATAAAGCTGGCAACCACGGAGAAGCCCTTGTCCGTTTCACACTTGCTGAATCATTGGCCAAAGAAGCCAACCGGAACGCAACTTCCTTCAACGCGCTCTTTGTGCATGGCGCACCAACGCTCCCTGCTGATGCTGGCAATGCTCTTCTCGATCGCACCAAAGCGCAACTTGCGCTATGCACCGAGCGCAAGAACGAGTCTACGCGCGAAAATGACCTGATTTACAATGCTGTCCTTCCGTCTCAAGAAGCGCTTCCCGTAATCGAGAAGGCAGCCGTCGCTACTCCTATTTCCATCCAGGAGGTATACGGAACACCGGACGTGCAGAAGGTCATCGGCCCGGACATTTTCCTCAAGCTAATTCCTCTCAGCGTGCACGAAAGCGCCAGCGTGTACTCGGAGGAGAAGGCGAAGCTCGTCCGCAGCGAGGTCGAGAACGCTGAGAGCGCCGACGTGGAGGTGCGCAGCGCCCTCGAGTCGATGGGCGTGCAGGAGGGCCTCGCGCGCTTCAAGGCGATCGCGGAGGGAGGGATCGGCGCGCAGGAAGAGATCCCGCTGGACGTGCGGCGGTGGCGGGAGGACATTGGTGTCATGGAGGACCGCGAGGGCGTCGACACGCTCATGCAGGAGCTTGGCAAGCTCAAGGCTGGTGTCAAGGCCAAGCTTGACTCGATCTCGCGCGACCTGGACACAGAGTCGCGTGACTGTGAGGCCATGCGCGTCAAGTATGATCACTTGTGGACACAGGAGCCCTCTGCGTCGTTGACGAAGTCGATTCGGTCGGATTTGAAGTCACATCTGACCGCGCTCGAGGCTGCTTCTTCGTCGGATCAACAGGTCAACGCACTTTGGGATTCTGTCAAAGGAGATATAGGCCTTCTGCTTTCCGATGACCTGGAGGACGTATTCAGGTCGAGTGCCCAGGGTGGTCCGCCAGCGGACAGCCTCTTGGACTTGGACCTGTCGAGCGATACTTCGGATGAGCGAGAACGCGCGAAGATTAAGCAATATACGAACGAGATTGAGGAGCGCCTGGGAAGGTTGAAGAAGATACAGTACGAGCGGAACGAGGTCCTCAAGGACTTAAAGGAGAAGGTTTGTTTTTGAGACAGGTCCCAAAACTCAGCTAATTAATACCTATATATCAGATCCAAGCGGACGACGTATCCCACTTGCTTTTGCTCAACAGGCGGAATACAGGCATCGAACCCACGTTATTTGCCGCCGAGCTCGAGAAATTCAAGCCATATCAGCAGCGGATAGGTGCGACGTCTCATCACCAGCAAATTGCCTTGCAGGAGGTGGAATCGCTTTGGAAGAGTCTGCGAGATATCGCAGGCCGAGGACCAGGGGCAAAGAAGTGGGAGGAGAGGGAGAAGCGTAAGAAAGATGCCGTGAAGAGGTTTTCGCGGGCACGCGATGGGTATATGGAAGTCAGAGACGGTTTAACGTGAGCACAGACCCAAGATTTGCATCTACCTAAACTAACGCTTCTACAGCAAAGGACTTCAATTTTACCATCAACTCACGGATCTCAGTGGGACGCTGAGCCGGAATGCGAAATCGTTCGTGAACGAAAGGCGCAGCGAACGCGACAAATTGGTTGGCGAGGCCGAAGTCCAGCGGCGCTTGTCTGGTGGGCCACAGT
This sequence comes from Coniophora puteana RWD-64-598 SS2, assembly GCF_000271625.1. NCBI lineage: Eukaryota > Fungi > Basidiomycota > Agaricomycetes > Boletales > Coniophoraceae > Coniophora > Coniophora puteana. The sequence goes on from NW_006913060.1 coordinate 596,354, forward strand.
CACCCCCGCCCCTGGCTGACAAGCCACCTGTCCCACCACCGCGCCCTCAATCCAATCTCGAGTCATCCTTCGCCTCCATGAGTCTGCAAGGACATCGAGGACCTGTGTCACCGCCTCCGAGACCACCCCAATCGCAGTACATGGGTAGTCCGCCGCCTCCACCTCAATCTCAATCCTCGCGTCAATCGTCAGATTTCCATCCACCCCAACAGCAGCCTCGCTCTCCGTACAGTCCATCGGCACCAGCGCCGGACCCTTACGCAAGCCTCGGGGCATTCGGTGGCGGCTCCCAATCCCCATATGCTCCCTCCCCTGCTCAGAATACATCTTCCTCCGGGTCACAATACGCGCAACCACAGAAACAGGGGTCGTTCCCTCCGCCTCCGCCCCCGCCATCCCAGGCGCAGTACCATCATCAGCACAATCACTCGCAGTCGTACGCACAGCCGCAACAATACTCATCGCCGTCACAATATGCGCCGCCTGCTAACAGCGGGTTCCCACCACCTCCACCGCCGAACCGGTATTCAATGCCCCCACCTCCCCAGCAGCAGCCATCGCAGGGATACCCGGGCATGCCGCCGCCGCCGCCTCAGCCCTCGCAGGGATACAACCCGGGCTACTATCAAGGCTACGGGCGGTAGGGAGTCGGTTTGTGAGATCACCATGGGTGTAGTGCGCCGTGTACTCTTAGAGCAGAATGTTGTAAACCAGGAAATTGTCGGGCATCTGGAATGGATGGATGGATGTATAGTTCCGGTGACTTTCTATAGGTAAATTATGAAATGACACGAATGACAGGACAAACGAGATACGGCGGGAGTTCCTGTCGAGCCCGCAGGCGTAAGATATCAGCGAGGAGGTTACGATGAGTCGCCCCCGTAGAGTATCTTCCTGCTCCATTCCGCTGCCTGCTGCTCCCACCGGCCTGCGCTGGCAAATAGCTTCGCGACCTCGTCGTTCCACCGCGACTCGACGAGGGACGCGAATGGGCGTTCTCTCACGTGCGTGGAGGCGGGTGGCGGGGTGGGGACGTATGTAGAGGCGTTGTTCAGCCTCTCGGTGAGTATGGCCATACTGCAAAGGAGCGCAGGTGTGTCAGGAAACAGGTTGAGGGTATGGCAGAGAGGAGACGCACTCAGCGCGGTGCTGGGCGGTCCTGCGAGCATGAGGTGTAATTGTCAGGATTTGGAGGATGGAACGGTGAAGGTGAAGATATACCTGCTATGTATGAGGTTGGAGAACCCGTAGTAGACCTAAGGTGCGTTAATAAATACTGGCTCAGCCGGCATTGAGGATATATGCGTATTGAATGCTCACCCCGCCCGTCATGACTGCTCCTGCAAGTGTACCCACGAGGAAAGACATCGCAACCTCCTGCCAAGATGTGCACCGAGTGCTAAGTGTTAAATATGCGGTTTAGGAAGGATCTAGTGATAAATGTCAGCTAAGAGTGACTCGAAGCGATAGCTCAGCAGTCTCACAGAGCAGGCTTGTCCCGGTGTAAGGTATAGATCGCTTGACTCGGCCCTAGGCCGGTGTCGTTTGTAATGTGAGGTGAGATTTCTCGGACTGTGACGCCAGACTTACGCATGTCGCGGGCAGCCGGGACGAGTATTTGCAGTTATTTACCAAAGGCTTCTAAATTCAATAGATACAAACATAATGCGTATCACCGCCGGCACCTTGCCAAGTTCCTGACCGACCGGCACTGTGATATCGACGGCGACATCCTTATCATCGGGAAAACTGCGAACTGCGTAAGCTCAAACAACATCAAGGGTATTTTTGGTGTCCAAAGCTGTTCAAGATGAAGCACCTGTCACTTGCCGCACCGACGTAAGTATTTTCGTTCTTCTACCAGACGCTGGCAACCAAAGATAGCCCTAGGACCCAGACGGCAGTGTCCCTCATGTGCTCTCTCCATGCTTTCTCGAAGCCTCTTTTTGGCGCCAATCTTACTTCTACGCGGGCTCTCCGCGGACCGTTGCCACGGCTGTGGTGGTGCCTCTCATGGTCTGGCTCTATGAAAACGAGCAAGCTTGTCTATCGAAGAAACCCGTGATACCCCTCCAGAGCTAGTGCTGGACTTCTGCTGGTTGCATGAAGATAACAAATAAAAGCTTTACTGAGCTTCCTTTGGTGCGCAGCTTTGTACATGTCCGCCCAAATGGATTTTGGCTCGAGCAGTACTTCGTTCCTGTGAAAATGACATTGAAACATAGCAAATGCTCTCCTCTCACACACGTTGCGTTTGGACAGATTACGCAGCCTCCGGATATCCCAGTGATTGATGGCCTCTGTTGATGTCTCTATTGTCATACTAAGACGTCTCGTATTGAAACAAGCTAAACCAGTAGATCCATTCCGGGCCGCTATTCTTGTCGGACTATCTTTAAGGGTGTTTTGGGGGCGCCCCATCTTTGTTCGCGTTCTCGCCGGCATAGCCGTCAGAACAAACTTGGGCGTTACTGACACCATTGTGTGAGTCTTTCCTCCGCTATTTGCATTATTGCAATGCAGAACTTTAGGCGCTGACGCCTCAACCTATCTACAATCAGTCAACGAAACAGATGTCCTTGACTTGTTCCCGCGACGGTGTCTGTGTGACGACTGTTTGGAAACCCGGAAGGCATATCAGCACCGCTTGAAAGATATCGCCGCCACATATGGCCTATAGGACCATGTCCCTTGACTCGTAGTACCCTGTACTCATGGGATACTTCCGGCCTCTCCGGCTTCGCATCGCAGTGCGATGCACTGCATATGCACGTTACCCAACCAAAGAACCCGATTTTATCGATGGAAAGCATCGGCCTCTGTACGCAGTATTGATCTTACCGCAAGACCTGAATTACGTGTGAGGATAAAAGGCCTTCAGGCCTCGATAATTTTCAGCACCTCAGTTTCGTTTCTCCTCATCCAACGTAGTACTAGCAACGTTAGGCATGAGTTCCCCTTCAGACCACGAGCCTGAACAACAGGTCGCGCCCGCGAGCATCGAGGAATGTTTGAATCGTTTAAGTACGTCGAGTCGCTACTTTGTGGAAGATCATTCCTCACCAATTATCGTAGACGACTCTATACCACGGGCGCAGAAAGCCCTCGACGAGGCTTGGCTCTGCACTAGTGAAATCCAACATGGTAAGTACCCTCATATTTTGTCTCGGTTTTTGTTAGGCAAACTAACAGTGCCTCAGGAACTGTATTAGTGCCATCCATCAAGGCGAAGGTGGTGAAAATTGTCAGCTCAGAACAACAAGTAGTCAGGGTCGTGAATGATGTTTCGAAGGCATATCAGGTTGCAGGGGTAACCTTTTCTGTACTTCGCACAGATATTGTCCCGCTGACCGATGATGTTACGGTGGTTGTAGGATACAGCCAGTTTGTACGCAGTATGACGTGTCTCATTATAGCTACCACAATCTCGATTACTGATTGGACTTCACAGAAGCTCATAGAGGTCGAGCTTCAGAAGAAAACTGAAGCTAATCATCAAATAGCTATTGTGTGCTGGGCCATGTCTAACGCTGTATTCCGACTGTACCGGCTGCACCGGCTGCTTCAAGGCCACCCAGAGTCTCTCACCGAGGACTTAAAAGGCGAGTTGGAGGATGCCCTCAGTAACCTGTATGACACAATGTATGGCTTTGGTGTGTATTGAACCATTCTTTTCTTAACGTCTGTGTTGACCAGCTGCCAGGTAACTACTCCGAGTAAGGCGCAATTGCATAGATAATCGGTTTTGGCGTTCGACTGACTTGATGCGCATCCAGCGTTTGCTACAAAAGTGGAAGCACCAGTAGGTCATTCCCCCATTAATATTGACAGATTAATACTGATGTCACGGTGAATGTAGTGGCCGTGTTGCGTGCCTCTGAGCTGAAGAAAGATTTTATGCAGTACTGGGAGGATTTTGATCATCACCGCCGTCGGCTCGATGAGCTGCTTGGGTCTCAAGCAGTTGCGTCTAACTTCAATATTGACATTATTTTCAAAAGAATTGGGCGGTCAAATCCCAAGGAAATAGAAGCCTCTGATTGGGTCAAGCAGCAGGGCGGCGCGAAACGCGTCTTGGAGGTATGTTTGTCTCCTCTGGCCTATGATTTATGAGTTGAACTTGAGTTGGATTCACCGATTGATAGAATACCGAACTATTAAGTATACTTGCCAAATTTCTTGGTGATGGATCCAACGGCAACTTGCGCAAAACTCTTCGTCAAGATATGGATGAAATACTCAACAACAACAAGCAAGTGATTAGGTTTCCTTGGCTCCTAGTATCAATAACTTTTTTAGGCGGTCATATGAATATAAAATCGAATGTGCTGCGCGACAAATCGAGGATGCGGTGAAAAGTAGCGAAGATACTATCATGAGTCAGGTACTGGATTCCATAGCCTGATGTCATGCTAGAGATTTTACGAGGACTATCCTGACCGTCTTCCTACTGATAGCTCAATTCTGGCCCCCATGATCTGATCAAAGACGACGGTATCAAATTCATATGGAAGGGTCCGTCTTCTCGCGACCTTCTTGTCATTTTTCGGTTCATGACTTTTGTTTGCAGAGAATGTGAGTAGTGTAGCGGTTGAGAAACCATGGCTAGTACTTTCTAACCTCTTCCTCAGCAATGGCGCATGACTGTCAAGAACAGAATATTTATGGATGGTAATGATATACGCCTGTAGGCGTAGGTTACCCTGGGACTGACCAAATCCAATAAAGCCGTTCAAGAGTTCTACGAGAAGCGAGTACAAGAGCAAAAGCAAAAGCAGCCCGGATCCACCCACCCTGATGAGTGGACTCTCCCATTCCTTTCCAAAGTTACATGTTCGTGCCAAGCTGTTTGCTCCGGAGTTGCGTGAAACCTTATGTCTATACCTTGACATTACAGACCGGCCAGCTATTTCAGATGCAATCGACATTGACGGCAGCGGGTACATATCCGTTGACGAGTGTAACACCTTCCTCGCGTCTAGACCACAGGGACTGAGGTAGTGTTATTCCACCTTTATTTTATTTGAGTTTGTCACTCTGACGCTTTTCAGTGTACCGGGATGGATGGCCTTGTAAGTGAAGACTAGATGTAACTCCTCAAGATATTGATTATACCATTGCTCCCAAGTTGGGCTATTGCGTGGTTGATGAACAACGAGGAGTACGTGGATGGCACACAGCATCTTTCCAATTTGAGAACTAATAGCACTTCTCCAGCTACTGTGAACGGATCGAGACTATGATCAATGGAATCAAGACCTTGATGGAGAACATTAACGTCAAGGAAGAGGAAGCTGTCGAGAGCTACTTGAGTTGGATAGGTTTCGTCGATCCTATCGTGCTGCAGTCGCTCAATGCAGGAGCCGCTGGTAACACTCCCATTGACTTCGAGACTGACGATCTGCATCGTGTACTCGAGGTATACAGGAAGAACGAAGAGGACAGACTCTCCGCGGAATTGCAGAAGCTTGATTTCTACATTGAAGATGCAGCCACGCTGAGGTTCATTGCGAGAGAAGACCGAATCGAACTGGTGAGTTTTCAGGCTAAGCTCGCTTCTCTTGGGATGAAGCCAATTGTATTAAATGCACTACAGGTGATTATGCCGTTGTTGTACCTGATTGTACAGCACCATAGTACTGTCATCGAGCAGTTAAAGAAGAAAACTGTGAAAATGTCCGAGCTTTGGGGTCTCCAAAACACACTAAACCAGGTCCTCTTGAGCTTCAATCGTCGCCTTGATGAACTTGAGCGTGCGTGGAAGCAGCAGCGCATGGACGTCGATGTTCAGGTTGAGATTTTTGCTGGAGGTATTTTCAATGGGTGGTACACAAAGGTGAGAACGTAGTTCAAATGTCGGTGAATGGACTTACGTTTAAATCCCATTGAATTTCAGCGACAAAACCCCGATGACGAAATTGCTTCCCTTCTTGCATTCTGGAACCCCCCTGCTAAGGGTATCAATGGCGAAAATGCCAAAAAGCCCGCTGCTAAAGTGACGGTAAGACTGCCTGCGCATGGCCCACATCCATGTGGCATACTATAGGGAAACTCACCCTTGGCTCTGTCTTTCAGCTAACCACCCTCAACAACCGAGTTAATTCTCTCGAAACTCTCTTGCAGGCAAACGAGGCTCTGTTACAGTCAATCGCGAAGAAGTTTGGTGTCCCAGCCTCTGACCTTGTCCAGAAAGTAGGCTCTTTCGCGCAGAAGACCGAAGTTGCTCCACAGGCGCGGGTGAAGAACCAAGATGATTCGACTGGGCAAGACAACGATTCACAGCAAGACCAGGATGACATTCAGGACCTGAATGACGTTCAAGACCAGGGCGAGGAGCAGAACCGGGACCAGGGCGAGGAAAAGGACCAGGCTGAGGAACAGAACCAGGAACAGGAACAGGACCAGGACCAGGACCAGGATGATGATCAAGACCAAAGCGAGGGGCAGGACCAGGGCGAGGAAAGGGATGAGGATGAGGAAAAGGACCAGGATCAGGATGAGGAAAAGGACCAGGATCAGGATGAGGAAAAGGATCAGGATGATGACCAACACCAAGGCGAGGAACAGGACCAGGGCAATGAACAGGGTTCTGAGGACGATGAACAGGGGCCGAACGACGACCAGGACCAGGACGATAAATAGGGCGAGGATGACGAACAGGATTCAGCAACACTACCAATACTAGTACGAGAGAATAAATTTAACCAATCGATTGATCGACTAGAACAAACGCTAATTCGATAATCTGCGTTGTCTATCGATGATGTACCCTGTTTCAGTAAATGTTGTTATGTAGATGTGCAAATGCCCCCGACAGTGTGTGATGAGATGTCCCGAACTCGAAAACATGTAGTCAATTTGGTCGAAGTGTGCTGTTCTACACCTTGAAATCAAGGATAGAAAAAGAAAGAGACCATGAGGGGAGTTTCTGTAAAGGTTTATCTTCTGAATGATAAAACAGGTTGAGCGAAACCTGTTTGGTTTGAAATTTTGATTGCAGCGTTGTACAAGGGATCGCAAATTCGACATGGCTCCTATATGGCATTTAATAGGCGTGGCTCGAGAAAGAATGAATTCTCTAGGCATTAAACCCCAAGTAATCTTGCGACAACCTCGCCTGCAGGGCTATCCCCGTCTCCGAGCTCGGGCTCGGCACCAGGTCCGATCTCCTTTATCACGTAATAGCCAAAGAAGAGGACCTTGAAGGTCAGGGCGACACCAGCATGGACTGCAATGAGGGCCGGTATAAGGAGGCGCGTCGCCTTCTGCTCAGCCTGCGTGATGACTGGGTACACATTCATGAACAGGAAGTAACCCGAAAGCGCGAAACCCACTCCGACCAATACCCAGCGGACGATGGGCACGGGGATGACGCACAGAATCTGTGTGGTCAAATGAGTTCTACTGCAGGTGTGAGGGGATATGGAAAGACTCACCGCAACAGGTATCCAAACGAAGTGCGCATACCCCCATACGCTCACCGCCTCTATGATGCTCCATACGCCAACGCCGAGATATCGAAGAAGCAACCAGAGTAATACCGGGATGCCGAGACCATACGCATAGACCAGCGTCACAGCGACGGACAGGAGGGTGAAGTTATAGTCGTAATGTTCGGAATCTGGGGACGAGAGATAGGAAGCAATGGACGCCGCCAAGGACGAAGACATGAACAGGGTGAGGATGAGGGTAGTGAGGACCCAGAACGGGCCGTAGAGGTCATCGCGTGGCGACATGTAGTTTGGTGACATGGGAAGGAGGGTGTTGTAGCATCGCGCGAGGACTGTCGACGTGTCGACATCAAAGTATGGGGTGTAGTAGTCTAGCGACCAGAATGCCGAGCTGGTCTGGCGTGTGCGCGGGCTAGTGAAACCTGCACAGAAGTGAGATCGAATATATCAACGGAGTGAATTTTTGCGCACCAGGGTCATAGTTTGTCGATTGCTGACCTCCAGCGGTGTCTGTCCCCAAGAAAGCTGTAGACAAGGGTTAGCGTGTCAGGCCATCGAGTGTACAAGGCGCGTTGGCATGTGGCCGTACATTTGAACTCTAGACCACTTTGATCCTCCAGCCTCTACACACAGTTCAGCGTAAGTAATGTCATTAAAGAGTACGACGACATACCTCGTCGGCCTCTACAGGTGCATATGACATGGTTGATAACCTGGTTGGCAATCGCTGTCGGGTCCACGAAGCAACGCGCTCGGGGCGTAGCAAGTGTGGGAATCATGCACCGCCACTGGAAATCCATTCCTCTTTGCTGGTGTTGTGTGCCTTGCCAGCTCTTAAAATTCAAGGACCCGTGGCGCAGTGGTAGCGCGTGTGATTCCAGTAGTTGAGCATCCACAAGGTCATCCGTTCAATCCGGGTCGGGTTCACGCTTTTTCGTGCTTGTAAGCTTCGAGGTTTTTCGACAAGAGGATAACGGCCAAGAACAACGACCAGCTTGTATAGAGCGATCACTTTTGAAACGCATGAGCAGCCTACGTTCGTTAGCATCTTCATGCCCTGCAATACGATATTGATGGTCCGCATCCAACTTAGGATGGTGTATAACGTTATCGAGATTCTTTTGGTATGTCTTGACCAAGTCTTGACGGAGCAATGACTCGGAGTCTCCAAGGTCTCCGGCGGATCCGGCCCGTGCGGTGTCCCTGAAACTTGCCCCTGAAACGATCGAGGCATCGGTTGCTGGGAAACAGAAACTCAAAATCCAAACGAGACAACTCCTGAAGGCCTCAGGCCTCAGGCTTGAGGAACAACCTGGAACAACGCTGACGCTTACTGCGACAAACAAGTTACAGGCAACCTCCGCCGCCTGCATGGACACCTCGCATTCAAGCGAACCGACCCAATCATGGATTGCGATCCAGCCACCACATGCCAGGCATCCTTCAATGAACTCGCGTGAGTCATACTTATATTGTATACGACTTGCCAACAACGTGCTCAAGAACTTCTCCCACAAATCCCTCACTAGACGCCAATGATGACACCTCCGTGGATGCCTCGCCCCCATCCTTTGAAGAGTCCCAGTTTGATGTTATATACCGCCGGCAGCGAATTCACGACGGCCCGAAGTCTTCTTCTGTCCCCTCTCGTTTCCTTGTTCTGCCTAACAGCTTCGAGTTCGCCGGATGGGGGTCCGTGACTAGCGTTAAGCTCGACAAGGAACTCAGTGCTGCTGAACCCAACAAGATTGATCCATTGATGGGCCCGTTTGTTGCAAGTGCGCTTGCGGGGAATGACCTTCTGGGAGGCGTGTTCTATACCATCCCGGCGGTCTTGGCGGTATCTGGCGCCTAGTAAGTGACGTCCGTATGAGCATTTCATGTCATAACGCTCCTTTTAGCTCTGTAATTTCGTTATCCATAGCCACCCTGATCCCTTTTCTTTGGCGGCCCATGATGGAGGAGCTAGGGTCGGCCCTGCCCATAAGTGGAGGGTCATATGCGTACTTGTGCGTTATTTATGCACATATCAGTACTTCGCGGCATAGCGATGACGCTCTCTAGGCTGAACGTCTCGACGAAGTTCCTCGCTCTCATCAGCGCAGCTTTACTTTTACTGGACTTCGCGGCGACGGCGGTGGTATCTGCTGCAACTGCGTCATCATACCTTGACGATGCTATTACTATGTCTGGTTCACGTAGTGCACCCTTCCCGATCTTCGTCGGTGCATTATTGATACTGGCACTCTTCATGCTCGTCAGCTTGTGTGGAGCGCGAGAGTCCGCGAGAGTCGCGAGCGGTGTTCTTGTGTTCCATGTGAGTGACCCTTGAGTCAACTCCGCTTTGAGCCAACCCGTCTGAAGGCAACTCGTGTACCAGCTAGTGACCATGATTGTACTCATTATCGTGTCTGCGGTGGCTTGGGGCCACTCCGGGAATGGTGTTCTCGCAGCGAACTGGCATGCCGGGTCCCACAACGGTCATTCAATAGCTAAAGCCATATGGGATGGAGTTTGCATTGGTATGCTTGGCTTAACAGGGTTTGAATGTGAGTTTTAATGAGCTTCACAGATCAAGGATTATTTACGCGTGCTAATTCGTGCAGGCACTCCATCTTACATCTCCAAGATCAAGCGCGGGGATTTTCCACGTGTACTACGTAATCTCCACTATCCAGCCATCGTTCTCAACGTAGGCACTATCCTGGTCGTCTTGGGTTTGCTCCCATTACACGTCGCTCTAGACTCAAACACGGGTGGTCAGCACGTCCTGAGCACGCTAGGACAGCGGGTGAGTGATAAGCTCCCAACATGTGTTCTGGGTGAGTTGATCGTGTCAAGGCAGGAGGAAAGTGGCTTCGAACTTGGGTCGTTATTGACGCAATCGTCGTACTCTGTGGCGGTGTCCTCACCGGTTTGTTTTTGGACATCTGTTAGGGTAGTGGTCAACTCATGCTATGATAAAGGGATCCTTAGCGCAGTTGACCTCTTTATGGAACTCGCTCATGACCGCGTCCTTCCACATTTCTTCGCCCGGACGCTGCCAGTGACACAATCCCCGTACATCGCAGTGGTCATCTTCGTCGCGTTCTCTGTGGCTTTGTACGCCAGCTCAGGCGCCAATTCTGAGATCATCAGTGACATGTGAGGTGCCAACAAGCTTTGTGTGTAGTAGCTCACGCCTCTACGAACAGGTTCTCCGTAGTGTGGCTCGCAGTGATGGCTCTCTTTCCGATCTCGCTCATCCTGCTCAAGTTCAATCGGCCTCGTCTCCCGCGGGAGCCAGACACGTCCATCTGGCACATATTCTTCTCTTTGTCCCTCGCTATTGCGATAATCGTCGGAAACATCCTCATCAAACCTGTCGTCATTGGGTGCGTGCTACCTCGTCCTCTCTCATATCCTCGTTCCTACTTACACGACCTAATCGGGGGTAGATACTTTGCGGCTTACTTTGTCGCGTTGGTGCTGTTTTTCGCAGGCACGCACAATAAGTCCAGAGTGCTGAAATGTGTGTACTGGGTGTACGACCAGACTCCTATCATGCACCCCGACAGAATGTGGGGACGGGCGCTCGGAAGTCGGCGACATCGACGGCGCGATCCACAAGTTAACATGCAGGAGCTTGACCCCGGAAAGCCCTGCATCGATGAACGCATGGTACGCGCCATCATGAAGCTGAGGCGACAGCCGGTCTGCGTGCTCGTGAAAAGCGACGAGGTATGCTTTACTTCTGACCGGGTTACTGGCCCCCTCACGTCGGAAACCCATAGATGAACCACCTGATACAGATGGTATTTTACGTTCGCAAGAACGAGGACACTTCAATGCTGAAGTTTGTGCATTTTTATGGCGATGACCGAGAAAGCATCCCTAGCGAGCTGGAGGCGAACATTCGGAGTAAGTGTTAAACTTCTTCGTGATGATTTCGGCCACTCAAGTTCACTGTGCCGGATTTTGTCAGTCATTGATGAAGCGTTTCCTGAGATGACCATCGACCTCGTGCTGGTGGAAGGCAATTTCAGCCCACGTAACCTTGATGCTCTGTCACAAAAGCTCGATGTGCCTCGTTCGCTAATGTTCATAAGTTGTCCGGGCAAGGACGCACAATGGCGAACAGAAGAACTGGGTCGGATAATAGGGATCTAGCGTTATCGGAGGCGCATGTACGATATCTGAGATCGTGTTCATCTCGTAGAAGCGCTGCTCACATAAGGGAACCGCTTCCTTCGCGACATTAATGCCCCTACAAGTCAACTACAAGTCCGTCCTGAACTTCACAAAAGTGAAGACGGGTGTTAGCGAGGCATTGCGATAATCAAAACTCTGAGGTTTTGCCAGTCATACTCCAGGATATACCTGTCGCAGATGCCGCAATTAGAGACTGAGATGTTTGTTGATTTCTTCTCGAAGCTGTTAGGCTTAACTCTACCGCCGCCGGCTCAGACTCCGTGCCTGCCTGTGCCGTGCCGTAAGTATAGTGGGCGCTTCTCTCGTTTGAGTTTTTGGCATGGCAGCTGAGTTTCAACGTGCTCATCTTCGGAACATGTGTTCACTAACATCTGACTAAATCCCATCATGCTGACCTGACAGTGACAGTATCATTCGATGACCAAGGTCTCTGCCACCCTCTCTGGGAAGGCGCTTTACCGCCTCTAGCTGTCATGGGTAAGTGAACCAGCTCGCAACGTTTCACCGGGGAGCAAAGTTGGCCGATGTCTGGCAGGCGGAGCTGAAACGGAATCAAAAACTATCGCGCACACGTGACTCGGACATAGTCATGGGTAGTGTTGCCGCGGCTCGGCTCGGCTCGAAGCTGAATCGCTCCCTAGTGAAAATAACAATTGAATTTTGTAGCGTAAGGTTTATGTTTCGAAGCGATGACTGGCAGCGACGATGGCAACCATGACATGACAATTACCTCACTAAGTATTTTGTTGCCTTTGTCGTAAGCCCACCCAATCGGCTTGAGCCAGCTCCCGAGCCGCGGCAACACTAGTCATGGGCGATTGGCTCGAGCGTCTCGTGTCAATGAATCAAGTACTTGTCAAGCGTCAAGCAGTGATATCAGAAGCATGCTGCTTATTCGCTTCCGCCAACCTATAAGACAGCTCCTACCTCGGGCGCGCGACGCTCTTCTTTCTTTGCCTCCGCCTCTGTCTCTGCCGTCGACGCTCGCCCAGCTATCACCATGCCCGGTGTATTGACCAAAATCTCTGTGCCGTTCGTGGACCTCAGCATCTTCACCTGGGATTTCTTCCTTGCCCTTCTTAACCTTTTCTCGAGGAAGAGAAAGGTTGGTCATGTCACCCCCGAGGGCCACCCCGGCTATCGCGGCCATTGGCCTGAGTGGAAGGCTGCAAGGCCAGAGGACTCGCGCTGCTCTTGTCCTGCACTCAACGCCATGGCAAACCACGGTGCGTGCTTAGCTACGGTTTTATGCAGCTTTTGCTGAAACGACAGGGTATATGCAGGCATTATCGCTCGTTCGGGCAAAAACATTTCCTTCATCGAGATGAACCATCAAATCCGCGCTACCTACAACTTCGCGGCGTCTTTCTGCTCCTTTGTACCCCATTTTGCCGCGCGGATGCTCGATAAGAGCTACAACAAGGACAACTTCGACCTCCATGATCTTGACAAGCATAATGGTATCGAACACGACAACTCGATAACTCGTGCGTAGCTGATCACTGTATCTTCGATGTAGCAACTAAAACCCTGCAGGTCGAGATTTGCACTTCCAGCCCGACCAGTGGATAAAGCACCAACCTTTCATTGACGAACTGCTGGACTCGGCTTCGGGCAAGGACAAGGACGGGCATACTTTGCTTACTGTTGAAGACATTGCAAAATTCGCAGGCAGGCGCCGGCTTCAGGCCAAGACCCACAACCCGAACTACACTCGCAGCTTGTTCCACGACGTCTTTGGTAGCTCAAAGTGCGTCACTCAATTGTAGACTCTAACCATTTCCCCCTTGCTCACCGAGATTCGTAGCAACGCTACCCTTTTGACCATTTTCGGTGGCCGCGTTGATGATCTCCGCACGATCCTCCATGAGGAGCGCCTGCCCGAGGGATGGGAGTCACGGATCCGCAAGCCCCACGGCCTTACCATAGCTGCTTTCAATGCCTCCGTTCTCGCTGTCGAGCGCGGTACCCGCCGCGTTGAGGCGGAGCTTCGCAAGAAGCATAAGGAGGGCGGCACCAAGATTGAAGTGGATCACCATGACGAACTTGCAGCGGCGAAATGATAAATATTCACTGAAAATTTCTGCGTATCTCACGAACCGAAATATACGACCTCTTTGCTCTTTCGTTGCTTCTGGTTCTATCATGTTTACGATAGTTAAATTATATTAAAAGATACGCAGTGCTCCCCATGTATCAGTGACGCCGAAAGCTGCCCCGAATACCCTCTAAAGGCCTACCCATTCGCGATACTTTTGAACCTCAATGTTATTTCTTTGCACAATTGCCTCCACTTCATCTCCCCATACATCACTCGGTCGCTTCTGAGGCTCATCCAAGAGTGTCTTTAAATGCTTCTCTGCCTCAGGGAACTCCATGACCACCACATTTTCCAGTGTAAGAGGTTTATTCAAGTCCCAGCGAACTAACGTTGGGCGAGCCGGGACTGGATGCGGCGGAATAAGTGAACGTCCCTTGTGAATGTCTTCGAATACTAAGGAAACATCGTCTTCATCAATTGGCAGTTTACTGAGCAAGGATGTCAGCACTGCATCTGCGATCAGCATAACCGAACTGCACATACTTGATAGTCTGCCCAGCCAACTTCGTTTCCCGAGACAACAAGTCCCTCAACAGCCTCTCATACACCTTCCTCCGGTTCTTAATCGGCAGCGGATTAACGATCGGCTTGCCCGCGATCTCGCACAGCACATAGGTCGCGATGTGCAGGCCGAACATGGACGGCAGCGGGCCGATGACAGGCAGTATGCGCACGCGGAAGTCGTCGAACACGCCCAACTCCTTCACGTTCCCCTTTTGAAACTCGTCCTCGGGCAGGGGCAGGAGCTTCACGTCGCCGGGAACCTCGGTCGAGTACACGACGGGGATGCCAGACGAGACGCCCTCGAGCCGCAGGCGCCGTCGCACGGAGCGCGCCAGCGGGTCGTAGATCGTGTGTGAGATGTCGCTGATCTGGATGCGAGTGGGGTCGCATTTGGCGCCTGCGCCCATGGAGGAGAACACCTGGGTCGGGTAGATTGAGGACAGGGGCTGAGGTAGGACAAGGGGGCCAGCCGTACCTTGATTCCGTGCGAGTGGCAGTATTTGAGCAGGTCTACTTTGGTGGTGATATTATCTATAGCATCTGCATACCAACACATAAGCACGCAGCTCATGTCATGAGCAGGGAACACACCTATGACCCAGTCCGCTCCCTCAAGCAGCTTTCCGCCCTCCTCCTTTCGCCATATGTCTACGCAGCTCTCGACCTCGACCCAGCGCGAGAACTGCTTCAGTGTGCGCTCGATGCACTTCACCTTGGGCGTCCCGACGTCCGCAAGCGTAGCCGTTGCGTGGCGGTTGAGCGAGGAGAGCGTCACGTAGTCGAAGTCGACTAGTCGAATTTTCGCTATTCCACTGCAATAATGTCAACAACATCCTGTTAGCCTCCGAAGCTGAGCTCTGAAGTCCAAGCATGGTGCAAGAAGAGAGGGAGAGAGGAAACAGGACATACGATCTGACGAGCATGACAGCTGCCCAACTACCGACCCCTCCACATCCGACGATAACGACGGTGCCCTTGCGTATGCGCGCCATGCCTTCGTCTCTGAAGAACGCATAGTTCCGCGCAAGCTGCTCACGGATGAGCTCTTCGTCGTACTCGCCATCTCCTGCAGCTAGCGTAGCAGCCTTACTTTCCAGACTGTCTGTTGTGCTCCCTAGCATTATCAAGTCCTCCGAATGCGGACGCCCACTCAGGTTGGGGAGGTCCTTGCTCGGAGGGAGCGTAAGAGAGCGCTTGACATCATCATCGAGCGCGCGCCGGCGCTTGCGGTAGGTGTACGCATTATATGCGGAGAAGAGGCCGGAGGTGACAAGCGAGGCGGAGAGCGCGGCGAGGACGAGTTGGACGCGATGCGAGTGAAAGTCAACTGTTGTGGACATGGAGGACCGGAAACGGGTAATCCCCCCTATGCTGCTGTTGTTAGTAATAAGGAAGACAGTTAACGTTAGAGTCTTTTTGGGGTTTGTTTGTAGCAGCATTCTCTCTCCTTGAACCTTCTGTCGTTGCTCTCCCATCCGCTCTCTTTCCTTTTGACTCATCCACGATCATCAGCGTTCGCTTTTCATGTCCTCCCATGCAATCACCAACCTCCAATATGACGAGGAGCATGACGAGGTGGCTTCCCTTAACAGCTGGCTTGAATCAAAACGACAAGAGGCGCTCCAGGACCCCGAATCAGTTTCACCTGTCTTTTGCCTTTCCTTAGATAATCTTCTCAAGAGCCCAACGCTGTTGAAATTTACTATCTTTCAAAGTTTATGGCAGTTCATGGAGGGGGGTATTCCGGAAACGTTGAGCAAAGCGCTACCCCAGCCGCCGATCCTGCGTTGCACTGAAGATCTAGAGGCACTCCTTAGTACCAACAACGAAGCATATGTACTGCTGAATGCCGCCGAACCCCGCGTCGGTACGTTACGCCATGACAAATGAGAGCCGAATTAACTTCTCAAAACCCTGCAGAGACAGTCTCGGAACCACGTTCTGAGCATGAGTAAGCTTCATCAGTATCACTCTCTTCAGTTCTTGCGACTGAAGATGTTATGCTTAGATCGGAAATGGCACAGCGCTTGCACCGTGTATTCACGCGCAATCATAAAGGTGATGCGGTCGACAGGTTTGTGCAGGGTCTTGATGAATACCGCAAAATGTACACGAGGGGAAAGTATTACGGCAAGAGTATAGCCATATTACAGTCCAGTGGCGCTGGTAAATCAAGGCTAATGCACGAACTTGCCAAGAAGGTATGTAATGTTGCAATTGTCATTTCGCCATTTAATGAACATTATGTAGGTGCCCTCTCTCACCGTATGCTTGCGGGGGGAGAAGAAATTCGATCCCAGGGAGGGATGGCCTCCCCAAGATACGAGTGCAAAAGAGTTCCTACTGAAACGACGTCTGGGGATTAGGGTACGTTTTAGGTGCGATCTGGAAAACTTAGACACACTATGACACCCTGCCTTCCAGGCCGAAGTGGTTGCAGCTGCATTTTTAGGCGCGATATTCCAGTTTCTCACCCAGAAGTGCGTCTCCGAGGCGGAAACCCTTGCTCCTGGACAGGATCCGACCTGGGTGACGTCTTTCTCGCTACAAAATCCTGCAGAGCCACTGCAATCAAAGCGGCACCACTCTTTTCTTAGGATCAGTGAGCTCGCGGAGACCTTACTTGAAATTCACGCTGAGGAGCTGTCCTCTAAGGCTCCCGACCTACCTTCCGCAACCATCGATTCCAACCATAACGTCGACAAAACTTCGGCCGATCACGCTGCTAAGACGACCAAAGACAAGCACATCGTGTCGTGGTGCGAGGAAGTCTACGAAGTAATGGTCTCCGGAGCAGCTAACAAGCTAGCTACAACTCTTAGGCAGCATGGTCATCGTTATTTTGTCCTTGGCTTTGACGAGTGTCGATATCTAAATGCTCGCAACGGCAAATTAGACGCCGATTATCATCCCATGTCCATTCTCGCCATGCAAAGAATCATCACCGCGGCAGACCAACTCTCACTCGAGGGCTTCACTTTGTGGTTTACGTTCATCGACACTAGTTCCTCAGTCTTCGAACTCGTTCCACGCAGGGGAATGTCTAAGTCGGACAGGCTCGCTAATGACAAAGATCCTCTTATCCCCTACACCTCCATCGGCTTTGATCAAATGATTCCCTCTGATCTTTCTTCGTCACCGCATGCAGCGCTTTATATCAGTAGACTTAAGTTGTACGGTCGCCCGGTATGTTCGTCGCGTTTTGTGTCCTCCGGGGCTCGGTCTCATTTACCCACAGCTCTGGGCCACGGAGGAAGACGATACTGTCGGCCGACAGGCTTTTATGAAGCTCTTCCGTGATGTGCAATTTGCGCCCGCCAGTGACGACCACGTCTTTGCAGCCTTTTCTCAACGTGTTGGTCTTGAACTCGCCAATTCAGAGGCTGCAACCCGCATCGCGCTGGAAGCCGTCCGATCTCATATGAGATTCCTCCTCAATGTTGTCGATCGCACTTTCATCGAGACGACGGTTCCGTCAGAGCCTTGCCTTGCTCTGGCGGCTGCACAGGCGCTTCGTCCTACGTCGGAAGATTTTGATGTAGCGCTTCGAACGCTTGTTGACACCCTTATCTTGCAGGAAACGGTCCTCGATCGAGGTGTTCAAGGAGAGCTTTATGCTCGGATCCTTTTGATCATGGCGCGTGATAAAGCAACAGACAAAGGTGGTCCGATCGAGGATTACTACGTCAACACGACAGCCGACGGAATTCACGTCCAGACTATCACCCTCGCTGATCTTCTCATTCAGCTTCACGGCGATGGCCTTGAAATGAATCAACAGCAGGGACAAGGTCTTCAGAAACAACAAGCTCGGCATAAAGAAGGCGCCTTGGACGGGGACAATGAGGACGACGCGTCAGAGGAAGATGAAAGCGAAGACGACCAACGTAAACTGTACCAAAATCTTCTGGCAGCGGCGCAGGAGAGGCATGTGAACTTCACGCACTTTATCCACCTTGAAGAGAGCGTCGGGAACCTCTCGGGTGACTTCCTTCATTACCTATGGGACCGCCAATGCGCTATTCAGTGCTCGCATAATCAGCCAGTTATCGATATCATCATCATCACCTATTCAGGCGCTCTCTCCCTAGCTTGGGATGACAGTAAAGTGGGCACCTTCTGTATCCAAGTGAAGCTGAAGGAGTCGGCTGTTTCACTGACCTTGGCTGACGAGCTTGTCGGCCCTCGCATTAACGGGCGCAGACCTTGCGACGAGGTTGTCATGTTGATGGAATTTGGAGTTGAGTCTGAATTTCAAGGGAAAGCCAGGAAATCGCGCTACCAGCATGAGGTCGCGACGGTTCGTCCGAAAACTTGGAACGGTTACATGGATCAAGAGACTGAACCTCGTTGGTGTATCCATGTTCGAGGACACGGTCGTACCGAATATCCGATCCTCAGCCGATACGAACCAATTTTCGACCGTGCTTTTGGGCATCTGTCTCCATGGCCGACTACCGGCTTCGCGGCCGTTGGGCAACCCTTCAGAGAGGCGCTGTCTACAGTCACTTTCACGAAACACATGGATGATAAAAGCGAGGCTATCATCATGGACTTGGACGCCCATTCCAAAAACGAGGCGCGACGAAGGGTCAAGCCTAAGACCCAAAAGAGAGGGGGCCCCAATTAACAGCGATGCCTTAGGTTGGGATCACCCATTACATATTATATTGGAAGGTTGGCCGTCACATCTACCTACATAATTATATAGCGAACACGGGATCCCCCTCTTTGGCTCAGGTCTCATGTATGCATATCAGTCTCACCATCAATCAAATATTAGCCTCAGACTTTCACGTTGAAGCTTCTGAAGCCTCAGACGAGATTTAGAGAGGAGTTGAGCACGCGGGCTCCAAAAGAACAACTGCATAGAGGTGGTGTGGGGCATACGACTAGGTAAACATATATCTACAGGGCATAGAGTGGTGGGGACTTTGCCGCGTGCGCGCTGCGCCTGCGGTGTGAGGAGTGGAGATACAACATAACTTTAAATACCAAATAGATACCGTCCGACGAGAGAAAGGAAACCCTCTAGTAAAACAAGCTCTAGAAATACAACCTTTGATTTCCTACAACAAGGATAGTCTTTTGAGAAATACAACACCAGAAATACAAAGAATACGAAAACAACACCCGTCTACGCCACCACTCTAGGTGACGTAGATGAGCGTGCGCCGCTGGGAGTTGACCACAGCGAGTGTAATGAAGGCGCCAACGACGAGGCTTGTGATAATGCACCCCGCGGTCTCGACTAGCGAGGCCGAGCGGCATCGGTGGTAGTGGTGCAAGTGGATTTCTTGAACCTCGGGCTCTTGCTTCTGTTCGTGCTTGACAAGAGCAATCGACAACGCTTCGGAGGGCTGGGCGGTGACGGGGGAAACGGCCTTGGATTCCGTCTGCTTGGGCTCGAAAGGTTCGGTTTGCACCTCCACCTCGCAGCCTTGCTTGTTGTCCTCTTCGGTGGGTTTCTCTACCTTGAGAGTAGGGATGAACATGGGCTCGGCGACGAGCGTCATGTCAGAAGCGGAAAGGTCTACATCCTCCTCGTCTGAATCCATCTCCTCGATGATTGGCGACAGGATATGTGACTCGTGCTTGGCGAGCGAGAAGTCGATGCACTTGCCCATCTCGCTGAGCGAGTCAAGCTCCTCAACGTCGACTTCAGTCGACGAGTCCGAAAGCTCGCCCTCAGTGGACTCGTAGTCCTCCAGGAGACGCTCGAGCTCCGAGACGATGCCCTGGAGGCGCGCGACCTCCTTGACCGAGTCGGTCTGGTGCTTCTGGCGGATCTCTTCGGCGATGGCCTCGATCATCTGGCGTAGAACGTCCCGTATCTGCGAGTGTTCACGAGACCACCACTGGGCGGGCCACTGGGCAACGATGAGTGCCAGCCGCGCGACGGTCGAGGTAGCCTTGTGGAAGTCTTCGGCGATGGTGTGGTGGAACCACGGGCGAAGGAACGCCATCGCGAGTTTCAACGAGCCGCTCGTTGCCTCGCGCATGCGAACCTCCTGCGACAGACTAAGGAACTGGTTGGACATGTCTTGACAGAATTGGCGGAAGCTAGCCTTGCGATCCATGGTGTTCCACGAGAGGGAGTCGAATGGGAAAAGCGAGTTGTGTTCCTTGTCGGAGCGGAAGTAGGAGGGGAGCTTCTCAACGAGCGAGAGGAGGGGCACAGTGGCGATAACGGCAGATCGAGGAACTGAACCATACACAAGCACGTCTTGCGACTCCTGAGCAAATCTATACCACTTCCAGTGGTCTGCATGGCGACTGTGGGTTCAGGGTCAGACATAATCAAGGTCCTGAGAGATGGCAAACTCACTCGCTGGGATCGCTTTTACGTAACAATTCGAGAGCGGTCGCTGCCCGCCCTTCTAGAGCCCGAGCATCAATGACGGCGATGTGAATGTCATGCTTGACACCATGACGATATCTGCGGGCGGCCTCCCAGATAGCCCAGGTGAAGCTGAACGATGACGAGATGTACGGCGACATGTGCCTCTGTGTCCAGTCCATATGTTGAACGACGTCTCGATATGTGCTGAGTTCAGCGACCGATGCCCCTGACGGGGACTCCAAGGTCTCTGGAGCGTCGGAGTAAGAAGAGTTGTACTTCTGTCCAACAAAAAACGGCTCTGACTCGGGGCGAGCATGGGATTTGGGAGTATATACGCGGAAGAGGAAAGGGTTTCGCTCGATAAGACCATCGAAGCAGCACTCGGCACCGAAGCCGTGCTGCGGGAGAGGCGTTAGTGGTGAAGGCGACTTCTGTGACCCATGGCGGGGAAGGGAATCGACAGAGAGAGTAGAGAGGGTAGTCATAGTTGAGGTGGGCCTTGGTGAGCGTCGAAGTCAGAGAACCGGGAGAGCTGGGAATCTATCCAGGTAAGGGAGGTCACATATTTCTACCTTGTTTGTGGGTGCCTCGTGTATGCCAGGTGTGATCGTTCAAATCGGAGGCTTATCGAGGTCTCCGAGGCTATCCAAGGGAAATTAGGGGAATTCAATGACAGCCCGAGCCGGCTCGTGGAGGGCATGAGGAAAATTAAGGGCAACACGTGTCAACAATGAGGCATATGCGTGACATATACTTCCGTTCAGAGCCTCAAAACACTCATGAGCCTCAAGGCATGCTCCAAGGCGATGCACAAAGTCTGCGAGATGAGCGTGAGTGGACTGGTTTCACAAAAAGTTGAGACAATCTCTCACCTTTAGTCAGACATAAGACCCTCGGACCTAGATTAGGCAGGAAGCTAAACCCAACTATCATAAACGCTGTCAAGCCGGACTGAGACGCCAAACAAGCGTATAGCTTGGAGATGGTAGCTGTTGTCGGGCTATACCATGAGAGCATGAGAAATGTGTTCTTGGATTAGGGTGCATAACAAGGGAGTACCATAGTTAAGGAAGAAAGAGACGAAGATTAGCTTGATATTGTTTGCTGAAACGGCAATTGCCGGATGATCATATTCGCGGAGATCAAGAATTGGTTTCAGCCACAATGCTTCCGCTTCGAAGTTGCGCTCTTCCCAAAAAAGCCAAGTCCGTGATTTTGCCGTGATTCAAGGCTTTCAGTCAGGCGCACAAGTCTATTAGACAAGGTCCTTCTCAATACGCGGCATTCAAGATGGTAAATGATCCTCTAATATAGACTCGTAGAATACTTGTTCTAATCAGACCATCTGCCGTGAAGCTTCGAAGATCAAACTGTTCCATTAGAAAACAATCACTAAGCTTTGTGGGGAGCACGAAGCACGACGGCGACACCAGGTTTCATCGAACTCAAATTTCAGTCGATACCTTGGTGTATGTATCTTTCAAGTAAGAAACAGCTTATGATATCATAGTTAACCTAACTCACACATGAGATGCCTAGAAAGTGAATACGGAGAGAATACGGAGAGAGGGTATGTCAATCGAAGCTCTATTTGAGCTCTCAATGAACCGCCGGCGCCGTCATCGAAGTCTTCCTTCATTAAAACGGAGCCAAGCTCAGAGCGTCTTGGCTCTTGGCGAGACCGAAGGCAGGACTTGGCGTCTCCAGGGCGTTCTCCAACGCTAATTTTCTGACGCAGTGCTGAGAAGCCGCTTGGCTCTAGCAATTATGTATCCGCGATGCCAACCCCTTGCCAAGTTCCCGTTCTTCCCTTGTCATCCCCGGCCCGCGCATCGACGACATACTTGGCCCCCTGTATCATTAGGCACCATGACTGCATCTTGCCAGTCGCCTGGACAAACTGGCTTTGCATCTCATCGATGCCATCCAGGTCCTCATGGTGGTCGTCGTGGCGTTTGAGCGGCTTCAGAGTCAACCTCCTCTTTCAGTGCTTGTAGTTCTCACTGCCCCATTATTGCGGCCCGGCAATAATCTATGACTGTCCTCCAAAAATGAACTACTCTCGGTGACTTGGCTTCCGCTTGGCCCTGGAGCGATGCTACTTAGCACGACGACCATTGTCTCCACCGCCTCCCAACCATTAACCGCCGCAGCGCGCGATATGACGCTGAAGAACGTTGGTGAAGTCGCTTGAGGCAACGTTCTTTGCGGATAATCTCTTGGCTCCTTCGCTCTGAAATGAACCCACGGTTATTTACGGCTCACGCTTGTCAATCCTAACATCACGGTGGCTCGGTGAGGCTTCTGGCCGAGACGGTGGTAAGGGAGACGATACGGGTTTCTGGGCACTAATCCCGCATCAAGACCGCCTAGGACCTAACGCAATCCCTTCATACATGGCTGCCTTGGATGCTGTCAAGGCTTATCCTTGGAGATAACATCATTCAGATTCGATCGGGTGAATGAGCTGTATCCACACGCTTGTGTGATACCCTGACTTCCTGCAACACTGCGACGGACACAGGTAAGCACCCGACCTCAGACTAAACGGTATATAACTGTGAGCAATGGAGCTCTATCATCTCCTCATACCCCTCTCTATATTCCTTGACTGCTACTCATCATGCTTGCGATGCGCCGTTCTATCTTGAACAAGGTTGCCAACGCTTCGTCATCCCGCTTGGTAGCCCGGCCCACCTCCTGTCCTCGGAGTGTTGCATCGATTTCGTCTGCAGCCATCTCTTCAGATACGAAGTATGAGGCTGTCACCCTGCAGCCTATCTTCGACATTTTCGACGCCCCCGTGCGGCTCGGGGAGTCGAGCAAGGCGCTCGGTCGCACGGGTCATAGTGCCCCCAAGCCTATCGTCAACGCTATCGACGAAGTCGACGGTGAAAAATCACGAAAACTCAGCATGTCCATGCTGCCGACATCTCTTCCCCCTCCCATTACTTTCGACGGTCCTGCACGACCTCCCCATCTCGTCGGCCTCGCATTTGAGAAACGCCGCAAAACCCGCCTGCACCTCTCGCCCTCGCTCCGCCGTGAGGCACATACGCCATCGGTGCCTCGCAGCTCACTTTCTGATGCTGTGTTCACCATCTTTGACGGGCCATCAAGGATCACTCGATACCAGTACCCTTCTTCATCTCAGGTAAGACTTGCCTCTCAAGCGCTCGTCGGCGTTACTGACGGTTCGTCTTATTAATTCTTAGGGGTCATCATCACAGCCTTACTTGCTGTTTGGCTTGGTGCTCTCTGGTGTGGTTGGCTGGCTAGCCTACCAAGAACACATGCAGACCCGTAGACCCACCTCCCGCTCCTTGTAGGGCGCATGGCGATTTTCTTTGTAAGTTTAATATTCGTTTTCGGTTCACGCCCACGTTCTGATCGGTATATCAGACGTCGATTTTTCCCCGTAGAAAACTACGTCAGCTCGGAATCTCAGCTGACCGGTAGGCTTCATATGGAGGTTCTCATACCTTATTTCCTCGGCTCCCTTGAGCCAAGGGAGCCACGATCGCCCTTTGCTTATCTTTATTTGGATACCACGCCGCCATTTTCCATTGCATTCCCCAGAGAATACCTCGCATTGATGTACAACACCCTTCACACGCTTGCAGCGGTCCTAGAACTTGCTTGATGTATTTGTATTGTCTTTTTTGTCTAGATAGAACGGCGTGCTACAGCTACACACTGAAGTCTTTGTACATGACACGATTTCGCAGTAGTTAAAATCGGTAGATGTCACACAATTTCAAAGATAACTTACCCGAAGCAACACGTTATTGCGATGCTTGAGATCTTGCCAGCCGGGCTTTTCGGTAACTCGTCGAATCGACTTCGGAGTCGGTGGTGCTTGGCTGCCGAGGAATACGAATATTAACTGCACTGGTTCTATGGTGATAGCGCTAGTTACTGGCTGTTATTGGCCGCCTCAGAGGCTTGGCATTGATGCAGACGCTAGGCGCCCGACCTTCCCATTAATCGGATACGCACACGCTAGCCATTCCTATGGTCCACCGCACTGCTCGATTCGCCACTCTAACTCCTGACGAAGACACACGTAAGCCTGGGAGAAGCAAGGAGGCTGACAATATTTACATTTTAGATTGCAAACCTTGAACCTTAGCTGCGAGAAGCATGGTATTTTGGATGGATGGACAGGTACGCGGGAGGGCCAGACCTGTATAAGAATAAACGGGCGGAGATAATCCCAAGAATGAGGACCAAATCTTGTCGTACCCAGCTGCTAGCCAGTACGAGACATAAGATCGCCGTGTCAAGATAATCTAGAATTCTGCGTCCGCTGAACGCGGGGCGACGAACAAGGTTGCTACGCCGAAGGGGTCATTCATCGGTTTGATCGCGAAGAAAGTTGCGAAATCGAAAGAGTAGCGTGCGGGTACCTGCCACCTCGCTGCAACGCCAAGCCATGTGAACTCATGATTATCTGAAGCAGTTATCCCCGCTGAATGGCCAGAGCGCTCCTACAGCCTGTGCAGCAGCGCTTGTTATCCCAGGATGCTTCGATGTCAAGACTCACCTGCGCTTTGATTCCTTATATTTTAAGGCATGCAGCAGAATCAGAAGGTGTACTTGTGTAGTTTACATGCCACATACAGTTCATCAGATAGGTGTGTGTAAGTGTCAGTGAGTGTTAGAATAAGTGAGTCCGTGAGATCGTCAAGGTGGTAAGATCTAGAGATCGACGAAATTGACTTGCCTCCGATCATCAAATTGATGTCTATCCTACCGATAGAATAAATTGGAGAAACCAATGTGAATAGGGTAGAGGGCTCACGCAGTCTCTGGCGTGAGACCTCAGGCCTTGAGTCTCATGGGAAGCACACTGACGCTCGCCGGTGATACGCTCATGACCCGCTCCTCTGAGGAGCGATGCATCTGCATCTAGCCTGGGCCTGTCGCGTATCAGCGGCCCGCGGGAAGTACAACAGTCGCATCCCATTGATTAGAACGCAGAGCATGAGTAGAGCACGCTGAGATTGAAGGACCAACAATACGGATCACCAAGCCAGCCACCTTCTTAACGACTGGTGGAAACAGGATGTACTACATCCAAGGGACCGAGGCACCGAGAGGGTCGCGTAACAGTGCATGCGATTAATGATCAGCGGGAAAGAAGCCCTGCGGTCCGAATTACGCGGGTGCGCTTATGAAAGCCTGACGAGAATGTGCCTAGTAAGCATTAGCAGGCGTCAGGCTTCTTCGAAGGATACCCCGCATAGCGCTCTGGAAATCCGGTTAGTCGGACGGTTCACCATTGGTTCAGCAATTCACTTACCCCGCATTTCCACTATTGGCTTGGACGCGCCTGAGCGAAGCTGACTGAGGTTAGCTCTCCCATTCGAATGGGGTGGTACCTATTTGGTTGGTCGGGATTGGCCATTTCCACTATCTGAGCTTTGCTGCGGATTGAGTTAAGGCGAGAGAATGTTGCGTTTATCTGAGTGACATCCTTGCACCATAGACAGTCGAAATCACGATAGGCAGCCGGCGGAGGAGTACGTTTTACCGAGCGTTATAGAGGTTTCACAAAACAATAGCCTGCAGGGCATACTTTTAACCAGCATTGCCGAACGTTGAAACGTCCACTGACAGGACAACATCAACCGTATAATGTGTCTAATGTACCGTGGCGTGTTCAGATTCGATACCACACCATGAGGTACATCACGGAACGAAGAAGTAAACGAAACGAAAGCTCACGAAGGGAAGATACTCGGCGTCAAGGTAACATCCTCGTGCATTCTTTCTAGCGCCGGACCCTCACTCAATCATCCTGACAAGTCAATGCACCAAGAACAATGAATCAATATAACAGGGCAAAGCAGAAACAACGTGGTAGAAATACAAAATTAGCACGGGCGCGACGTCATACCCCAAGATCATGCTTTAGTCGTTCTCATCGCTTAGCGACGGTGGGGGCCAGAAACCACTGCTTGGGCATCCCGGAGGGGCGTTTCTGGGGCGTCACCTTCGAAGCATCCTTGGTTCGCCGGAACTGCTCCGCCTGCATAAGCAAAGTCAGACAAGGGTCGCGCGATACAGAAGGATGTCTCAAGATCAACGACTTACACTCCACAGCCGTCCATCGCTCATGACGAATTTAAGACTAGGAACTAACATCACCAGCTCCCGCATCGCCTCCCGCGTCAGGACGACCTGGTGGGAGGAATGCGATTCGGCAACGTCGACGAGATCGCGGATGGTGTCCGTCATGGCCATTGCCACCGCAAATTCGCGCTGTCGAAAAAAAAAAAGAATAAGCGCCCACCTATAGAAAGCAGGAAATCGAGACGAGATAAGCTTCAAACACTGACCATCTCCTTCCTCGGGAACGGCACCTCGAGTCGCTCCAGCAAGGTACATTGCCTCGTCACCTTCCTGATGGAATCGATGGACAGATGGCAGTCAAGGAAGACAAGCCGCGTGAGCGTCATCGAGAATGCGTTCACGAGCTCGTCGACGACGGTCTCAGGCCGCAGCTTGAGCGGCTCCGAGAACTTTACAATCAGCGTGCGCACAGGAAGCACCGAGGTGGTGCAGATCTGGAAGAGCGAGATGACCGCCGATGGCAAGAAGCCCTGCCGGACGTCGAGTGCGAGGTGGTGCAGACCGGGAAGCTCGAGGCGGGATGGAGTAGGCGGACAGGTGTCCTATGGGTTGTTCCTGGTGAGTCTCAAGGGGACGGCAGCTGAAAACAACCCAATGCTTACAAACATCGTGAAACCAAGCTCTTCAAGTCCAGGGACCATGCTGATGAGGGACAGGAGAACGTTGTGTGTTATCTGGGGACAGCCTATCATGTATAGGGATCGCAGACTAGGAAGCGACGAAAGCAGCTTTGACAACACCCCCTCATGAATGTCCAGCGAGTTCTAAGCATATTCAAAGGCAGTGACATAAGAGTATATCCAGCCAAAAGGAGCGAAAGACCCACATAAATCGACAGCCGTGTCAAATTCCCCGCCAGTGTGCTCGTCCAGCCCGGCAAGACGTCGATAGTGCTCCACGTCGGAAAGTCCAACATCAGACGACGCACCGAGCGCAGCTGCACGAGAATCTTCGCCTGCTGGCTCGTGAGCGGCGCTTGGATGTGCAGGTGGACGAGGCGCCCTTTGTTCTGCAGCGCAGGGAGCAGGGTGGGCATGATCTTTGGGTAGCATATGAACGTCGAGAGGTTCACAGACAGGGAAACCGTCTTGGCGCATTCGGCGAGGAACTGCGGGTGTATCTGACCCCGGATGCGTGGGACGGCTTGAATGTCTATATGTAAAAGAGGAGGAAAAAGGGAGGGTTTCGAGTGAGAACGGGTGAGACACGGGTAAACTGGTTGAGATCTACCGATGTTACGAACATGCACGGCGAGATCGGGGTGATCCTGGATTGTGGTGAAGGGGCTTATTTGCTTTCAGTCAATCCCTAGGTCAGCTTCACGTCGTGTAGTGCCATAGAGTGTCGACGTACCGACGAATACTGCTTCGCGTGGCGTGCCTTGTACGCTATAGTGGCGTACAACATTGGTATGACACCAGCCAGGAAAGAGCGGCTGACGAGCGAGACTGAGGCGAGGTCATTTCCAGAGAGATATGCGAAGACGAGCTCGAGAACGTCGAGATGGAGGTTGTCTGCGGAGACCATGGCTGCGAGAGCCTCGGGCGCTGTACGCTGCTGTACTGCACAAGACGCGCAACAAGACACGGCAGAGATCATCCCCACGTGGCGGATATTAGCTTCAGCCCCTGTCTCGCTCACTAAGGTTGTTGGTCCACGTCTTAGTTTATCCACTTGAGCCAACGCCCTACATCATACTTTGCGTAAGGCCTCCCCACCGCAGGGGGAAGGTTGTCATGATGACAGACCGAGCTTGGAGTCACGGAGATGGTAAGTATAGCACATAACTAGTCCTACAGTATATATGCGTCTACAGCAGGACACTACCATGGCATACCCCTCCTTTCCTCATACGATGAGCTCACAGTTAGAACGCCCGTCTCACTACGTCCTCGCTACAGTCAACTACTTTGCCTCCACAGATAACAAAGCCCCTTATCGCTACGCTTCCGAACCTCCAGAGGGCGTTCCAACGACCAACGTCGCCGAGGAGCCGCACAAAGTGATTATACGCGATGTGCGGGCCAGACCCGACGCAACTGGACTCGACAAGACCGGTTTCGAATTTCTGCTATATCCTAGCAAGGAGGCGAACTTTGACAACGAAGAGAGGGTCAAAAAAGAGTACTACGCTGAAGTGGAAGATATTTTGAAAAAGCGCACAGGCGCCCATAGAGTCTTCATCTTCGATCATACCATCAGGTGAGGAATGCTCTCAGGAATGTCTCGAGCAAAGCTGATCAAACGCCAGAAAACATGAGAGCAAAGAAGACAGGCCAAGTAAAGAGTCGAGGAGCCATGTGGTAAGTCGACTTTAGTAATTGTTCACAGTCGAATGTTCATCTTATTGCTTGCAGCAAAGAGTCCACATCGACCAGACGACGGAAGCTGCTGTCCAGCGTGTGCGTGATCACATGGGAGACGAAGCCGAACAGCTGTTGAAGGGCCGCTTCTGCATTATTAACGTCTGGAGGTGAGCCTAAAGTGCCATATTCAGATCAGCTGAGTGACCGAGAGCCCTAGACCTATCGAGAACACGGTTGCCCACAGTCCTCTCGCACTAGCGGATTACCGTTCCATCGACAAAGAGAGGGATTTAGTGGCGACGCGGCTGCTATATCCAAACAAGGTCGGAGGCACATTCGATGTGCGATTTAACCCTTCACACGAGTGGAAGTATCTTGCGGACCAGACCATAGACGAGGTGACGCTGATCAAGTGCTTCGATTCCGACGCTAGCAAGGCCCGGATGACGCCGCACACCGCGTTCTGGGACCCGACGAGTCCGGCTGATGCACCCGAGAGGCAGTCGATAGAAGTCAGGGCGTTGGTTTTCATTAACGATAAAAACGAAAGTTTGCGGGCAGCGCTCTAAGAGAGGAAGTATAGAGATCAGCGTTTATTATCATGAGAGCACGATGGTGCAGCATGGCACAAGTATGGCAGGTTGTTTGTAGTGTGCCATGTAGACATACATTTGTACGGATCTAGCATTTCTATGATCGAGTTCTCCGATTAGAGCCAGCCGGGGTTAGGTCTGCCTGCCCGACAGATTGAAGTATTGAATATTCATATGCATGTCTCTGTGAATTGGCTCATTGGTGGATAAGCAAGGTTTCTCGGCCGGAGTTGTGACTCAGATACTAGAGGACACTGGCAAGAGGTGGTTCTCGTTGATATTAGGGAAGATGATTTTTAGTGGCCTGCTGTGGTGGCAATTGCCCTTTCTGAAATATTACTGAAGCTCCTGAAGACGTGAACGGGGAGGCAGTGGGCAGGGGTAGGGGGCGGAGAAGATCGACATCAGGGCTCGAGACTTGGGAAGGAGAAGCGATTTCCATTTTGGGGGAGTGTTTTTGGTGTTTTTGTCACGTGTTGTGATCTCACGTCTCACGCGCACGAGCCATGCCAATTTCCCGTTCGGGGTTGATCGAATACGCATCTTGAGTCCTTGTCCGTCGCCTGAGCCGGCAGACACCAGACAACTCCCTCTGCCGCCGTCGACGCTGACAACGATGGCCGGCTCCATTGCCTCCCTCGGCTCCCTAACCCCCTCCCTCTCCCCTGCCCCCGACGACGACCTCGACCTCCCCGACGCAGAACACACACAGGACGCCGGCATGGACGGCAGCTCAGAGCTATCAGAGCTCACAGAAGACGAGCAGGAGCAGGACCACAAGAAGTCCAGCCCTACCAAACTCAATGACAACCAAGACGAGGAGGATGACGATGATGAAGACGACGACGACGACGAAGACGGGAACGGCATACGCCAGTACGGCAGTCGCGCTGCGAAGAAAAAGCGTGGTGGGTTGGTCCCAGCGCCCATGTGGGGCTGGGCCACATCCAGGAGCAAGAAGGCCGACTCGCGCAGCGGCCCAGACGCCGAAGAGGAGGAAGAGGAGGAGATGGCCGGGCCACCCCGCGCCATGGAGGAGGAGGAGGAAGACGAGGATGGCGAGTCTGCCCCTCGGAGCCTCAACGGCCACCCCATCGGCGACGACTATGACGACTCCCCCTACCCAGACCCCTCCCTTCCAGGGCCCTCTAAGCCAATCTCCAAGTCCCATCACAGTTCCAACCGGGACGCATCCGCCGCCGATGCCCTCACCCAACTCCGAGCGCCTCGGAAGCAGGCTCCGTTACCGGTATCCGCCAACGACGAAGATATGGACCGGGAAGGCGACGAAACAGAGGACGAAGACGAAGACGACGAAGAATCCACCTCTATCAAACGTCCACCAGCCCCTGCGTCGCGGTGGCGACGGCCCTCCATCCTCCAGCCCATCCAGCCCGACGGGTCCGACCTCAGCGAAGGGGATGATGAAGATGAAGATGCCACCTCCACCCGCCGAAAACCGCCAGCCAACGGCAGCGATGTTGAACTCGACGCTCAAGATGATCCAGAAACCGAAGACGAAGACGACAACGCGCCACTGGCTGAAGACCTCGACCCGGACGCAGAGGCTCCAGACGCAGGTCTCATGGGTGTCGACAGCACTGCGCCACTTGCATCCTCCATCGGCCCCATAGCTGCAGCTGCAGCTGCGACATCCATTACTGCAGGTTCAGGAGTTATCGACCCCCCTTCACCCAGCTCATCCTCTGCGTCAACGCCCACATCCTCACGTTCTCCTTCTCCTATGCAAGATGACCCTCCTCTCGTGAACGGCAAGGCCAAGAGGAGGGACAAGAAGGTCGGCACAGAGGAAACGCCAACAGGCCCTTTTTCGCGCGGCACAGACGCGAAAGTGCGCGCTGAAGAACCCGATGCCGTTCAGGAGGACCCAGACGACCTCGACGCAGATCAGGATCTTGATGTGGAGCTTGAATCCGACTTGCAACCAGCTCATCGGGCTGAAGCTTTAGATGTCCTAGCAGCCATTGAGCTCAAATTTGCTCTTCTCCGTGAACGGATATACGTAGAAAAGATGGAGGGGTTGGCATGGGAGGAAGCTCTTGTCAATGAAGGTACGTTCCTCCTGTTATTCGCTTGAAATCTATATTCATGGGGCACACACATAGACATTCACCCAGAACTGCTACATTTACAAGACGAACTATCAAAGCGTCGCGATAAGCGGCTGGCTTTAGCGGCTCGAAGGCGCGACTATGACGTCAAAAACGTGGTCGCTCACCGAAAGGCCGACGAGAAGGGAGTCTGGAATTGGTGGACAGTGCGTTGTCTCAGATTTCACGTTTTTGCCTCGCGTTTAAGTGAAATGATCAGCATTCCCGCGACGAATTACAAGTGGAAATGATAGCTGAGACCAACAGAAAGCGCAGAAAGCTAGAAAGGGAGAGAAGGGCCTTCGAGAGGCCTCAACCCCGTACGCGTCGCGTCCTTAACTCTATCCATGTCATTTGCTCACGTCAACACAAGTGCGAAAGACACCTATCTTCATACGCGATATCCCCGAAGGTCCCTCGCTTCGCCAGGCGGCAAACACGCATCCTCTCGGGCCTCGGTCGTCGAGGAAGCGCGGTTTCTCCTTGGTTGACTTCAGCCCCGCGTCATTCCCCGACCTTTCTACCCTCTCGGCAAGCGATATCTCGGCCGACCTCGAGCTGGCTTATCAGCACAGGCGCCAGGCGTTTGATGCCGCCCAACGCATGCCGGGGCCGTCGATGAATGGGGCGGGGATGATGCAAATGCCTTATGACGGCTATGCACCAAACGGCATGCCCCTCATGGACGGCATGATGCCCGGTCCCGGGATGGGTTTGCCCCCTGAGATGCGCATGCGCCAGCCCATGGACATGCCTCCCCCCATGCCCAACCAACCATCGTCCTTCGCAATGGGCCAGCCGCCGCTTCGTCAACCTATGGGGATGCACGGTATCCAGTCGCCGTCGGCTTTCGTGCTCGACCGGGATCCAATGCACAGCGTAGGCGGACCGCCACTGTCGCACCACCCTCACCAGCAACAGCAGCACTACGGAGGCCCTCCCAACATGTCTGGCCTGGCAAGTGGCATGGCGCGTCCCATGTCTCCGATTCAAGCTCTTGCAAACGGCCCTGGCATAGTCGGCCCTGGCGTGAGCGGCGGACCCAGCAAGCCGGGCAGCGACTTTGGCGGCGTCGGACGTGTTCTTAACCTAAGCGGCGCTGAACACCTGCCGCGGCACACAGGTGGGATGGATTGGAGCGAAGGCCGCAGACGCGATCCGGGGCCAAGCATGAACGGAGATGAGTTTGCGCGGCCACGTGATCGTGCTGCTGGGGGTGGCGAGAAGGTCATTCTTCGCGAACGCGACTATGCCATGCGAGACTCTCAGGAGCCGGATCGTGGGATGGGGCAGCAACAACGCGAACGTGAACGGGAGCGAGAACGCGAAAGGGATAGGGAGAGAGAGCGGGAGCGCGTAGCGCAATCTGGTGGAACGCACAGGCACTCGCATCCGCATGCACATAGTCATGCGCCTGCGCCTGCGCATCATCATCATGTGGTATCGCATCATCACCATAGGCCGCATCACCACCATGTCGTGCATCATCACCACCCACCTCCTGGTGGACCTGGTGTGCCGAGCGGGAACGCGTCTTCTGGCCCGCCCCCGCCGCCTGGATATGCGAATGGACCTGTTCCTGGAGAATTCGAACCTGGACATTCACGCCCCAGTTCCTCGCACAACATCGAGATTATCAATGTTTCCAAGCCATCTCCGACTTCTTCCTTGCCACACTGGAAGCGGGACGAGCACGAGGGCCGGGACGCGCGGACTAAGCAGAGCCATAGCCGACCTCCGTCGACGAACCCAGCGTATGACGACCGTGATCGGCCGGCGACGACGCCATTCGCGATTCCGCCGTCGCAGCCCTTCGCTGGTGGCCCTGGTGGGCCGTCGCCTGGGCTCTCAGGTCCGGCAAGCTTGTCGCATGCGCCCTCGCCGCGCAATGCGTGGTTAAATAGCCAAGATGAGCCTGGTGCGCGTGGTGCACCTCCCCTGTCCGAGGCCGACCGCTTTGCCTCTCCGGTACCTCATCGCTACAGCGGTGGTGGTGGCCTTGGGCAACCACCGTCTTCTCGGCCCGCTCAGCCTTCCGCCCTCTCGCGGCCCAGCTCTATTGGCCAATCTCCACCTCGGAACAGAAACCTTCCGGGGCCCCCAAGCCCTTCGTCGCCCATGCCATACCCGCCTCCATCGGGCGGTGCGGGCGTTCATTCGCCCTCGAGGTTGTCCTCTGCGACGATGCTGAGTCACTCAGACGCGCCATCGACTTCAGGGTCTTCGTCTGCAACGGTTATCGGCGGCCCAGCCCACCCCCTTCCGCTCGCAGGCACTGGCTCGACCAGCCCGCATATGAAGCCCCGCCGGCCTGGGTCCCCCGTACTACACTCATCAACATCTTCGGTAAAGCAGACGGGACCTTCGGCCCCGCTCGCTGGGCCGGGCCAGATGCCACCTCCGCTGGTTATCGACAGGGACAGAGATAGGGACAGAGACAGAGACGGACGCGACAGCAGGGACCGTGCAGGCTCCGGCACCGAGCCCACGCACTCCTCAAGCACCACCACCACCACCACCACCACCACCGCACCGCGCACTGCGTCACCCTTGCTCCCGTTCGTGAACGGACCCGGCTCACGGCCGGGCCCGTCGCTGCACAATCCTGTCAAGGTGAACGCGATCCAGATGATGGACGGTCCTTAGCACGCTCCTCGCTCCTCGTTTCTCTCCGTTCTCCATTCTCTGCTTCCCCGCTATCCACTTCCACTCATACTTACGCTTACCCGGGTCATTACTTCTTCGGGGCTTGTTCGTCCTCGTCGCTTATATTTTATTTACAGTAGTGTTATCGCTGTACCGCGCAATTTTTTTTTTACTTTTACTGTTTTCCGATGTCCTCCGTACGTACTACGTGTTAGTGTACACCAACCGCAATCTATCGATGTTGAGTTTTTCGGATTACATGGTCGGGAGACCTGGGTGACAATGTTAGTTTCAAATCGCCTGGAATGAACAATGGCCTTTGTCAGAAGCAATCACCCAATTAATGTTCGTGATAATGCCGAATTTTCATACCCTTTTAACCTTAGCTATCCTCCAATGCCTCAACACTTTAGCTTCATCTCCATTAGGTGGCCGTCACTCAGTGATACGGATTTTTGCAGTTCATAAATATCCGTACTGCAACACGGTTCCTGGAGTCGCTAACCAAGATGAAGAGACCGCATCAGGAGTCTGCTGGGCTATTTCAAGATGTTTTTTGCAATAGAGGGCTCGGCGTGTGGATAGGTGACCCTGGGTCTCCGTCACGGTTTCTTGTCGAAGGATGGTCACGGCCTAGTATTTCCTCAAAACTAAAGCAACCCAACACATACCAAGAAACTCAGAACAAGATATCCCGATATGAGCACCAAGAGTTCGATGTGGGCTTCAGCAAAGATGCTACCAGACTGTGTTCCCGTATGCAGCGTGCACGGTCTTTCGCAGTGAATTATTTTATTCAGATACTTAACAAAAAAAGTACAATACATGGGAGATATTAAGCATAAAACGTGTGCTGATGAGCGAGAGTGGTGGCTTGCTAAGTCCCTCTTCATACCGTTGTTGTTGCCCCATTTCCGTCGAGCCGAGTGATTATGAAGAAGAAGAAAAAGAACAGAGAATTTGAAGCTAGAAATCCCCAAGATCCACCTCCACGGAGTCGATGACGGACGCCTGGAAGCTCTTCGGTTTGTCAGATGCTGCCGGGGTACCTGAAAGAGCGGACGGGGGAAGCGGTGACACGGGCCGGAGCGCGTCCTTCTCCGCTTTCACTTGGGGGGTTCCGTTTGCGTTCGGCGTGCCAGACCTGTCGACAAGCAAAATATAGGGAAGGTCGACGGAAGTATCCCTATTATCAGCCAAGCAACAACACGATCACGCGAAGAAAAACGGGGTACGACACGCACCTTGACTGATCGCTGAACATCTTTGGTATCGTGCGCAGCCTCGCACTCGGGTCCACAGGCGTGCTCACGCCCGACCCGTTCGCGTTCGCTAGCTTGCGCTCCTTGCGCTTTCTCTCCGCCTCTAGCAACTCGGCCTTGCGCACTGCCTCCATGTTAGCCTTGCGATTCCGCTCGTTGACTTTCAACAGGCGGGCGGCGAGGTCGTCTTCCTCCGCGACGCGCGTCGCAGCGACCTCGGGCAGCGCGGCTAGCTTCACGTCGATCTCGGCGACCTCGACGGCGTCCTGCCGGCGTAGGGCAAGTGTGCGCGCCTGGTTGAGCCGCGAGCGCTCCATGGTGATGGCCGCGGCGGACTGCACACCCGACGAGAGCTGATTCTTCCGCGCGAGCATCGCCGTGATGTCGCTCTGGGATTCGCAGGGGTGTTAGCAGCGTGCAAAATAGCGCGGGCAGGGGAAACAAGATCGGGTTTACGTACGTCTGTCATGCGCTGCGACACCAGCCTCGCCATCTGCTCCTTCTTCTTCTCGATCGCCCTCCGCGTCGGCATCGCGACGTGGTCCGTTAAACACGCGTACTTGAGCCGGTCCCACTCCTTCTCTGGGAAATCCGAGTTCGAGACCTTGTCCATGTTGAACGCGCGCACCGACTTGCCATGCTTGAGCTCGATCGCGCGGTCGATGAGCGTGTCGTTGATCTTGTACGGCTTCGTCAAGTTCATGGCCAATCCTTTGTGTCCATTTGGGGGCGTGAAGTAGGGGTCATGTGCGCGTCTGCATTGGATACTGACCTGAGATCTCGCATATCCGGTACACTGGCTGACCGTCCTTCTCGTTCCCGATGAGATATCGCACCCATGCGCCTAACACAATCCGTGAGCGCGAAAAGGTGGCGAGCTTGGTTAAAGTCCTGACCTTTAACATAGTCCTCAAACCAAGGAGCTAAGCAGTGTCTTGCAAGCATATCTCGAGAAACGCGGATAGCCATGAGGTCATAGCGGGTAATAGGCTCGTCGTTGTTGTCGTCCTTTGACTTTCTCGAGAACTTGCGCAACATATCGTCATCCTCTTCGAATTTGGATATTTGGCCGTCCTCTTCCTCGCCCGATGACGTCTCCATGTCCATGGGTGACGAGTCTCTGTCGCCCTTGGGAGAGTTTGTCCGTGTCTGACCAATAAGTCATAAGCACGCAGGAGCAAAAAGGTCATGAGGAGAGAAGCGCACTCTTTTCTTCTGCTCCTTGGCTCTCCGCTTCGCCTTTAGCTCATCCAGCTTACTTGACTTCTCCTTAGTCGCGCCACGGGCCGCGTGCTGACCTGCAGGTAACAACATACATAAGAAAATCATATTCACGTCGACAGGGATGATGAGACACAGTACGTTTGGCCGCCTTTACTATACTATCACTTCCATCTGCTCCCGCCTTTTGTGCCTTGAGCAAGGCATCGAGGTTTTTGCTGTCCTGCTTGCGCTGCAACTGTTCCATCCGCGAGGCGAGGATCTCTTCACGCTCGATCTCAGTCATCTCGAGCAGCCTGGTGAAGTTTGACATCGTTAAAGACCAGGGTGAATGGTAGAGGAGGTTGTGCATTACCTCTCCCGGTCCGCTTCATCAACATACTTGCCCTCCAGCGGGAAAGGGTTCAAGTCGTCCTCGCTGTCCACATCCCGATCGGACTCGTCGGATCCCATTGAAACACTGCGTATCATCAGTAAGCCTAGAGTAGCAGAGAACAATAGTTGCGGTGCAGAGACTCACTTGGACTTTGCCTTCTTGTTGGAATGGTTCGAGGACTGGCGTTTTCTGCGCTTCTTCTCCGTGGCACCAGCGAGCTCGAGGAGCTCGTCGGAGAAGTCGCCTTCAGAGTCAGACATGATAAGAAAGTATTAGCAGAAGAAGAAAAGAATGAAAAAGTAAGGAGAGCAAGATAAAACAACAGCGGCAGAGGCAGAGGCTGGATTCGTCCAGAGTTGGACAACAGCCGTCGTGGACACTTTCGGCATACCCGAGGACAGCCTGTATTTGGTCATGTTTGGATGTAATGGTGGCTGTGCATACCAGGTCGTGGACTGAATAGAAAGGCAAAACAAAACTTAGACAACAAGTGATCATCATTCTCCTGCTCATGTCTGCTCGGTAATGACCACTTTCTTCCGCTCCGCCTTGGGCTTGCTTTCTCCTGCCCGCGTGTGTTTCCGTCTCCGCTCCTCCTTGACCTGGCGCGCGTCCAGCATCGTCCGCTTGAGCTTTGCCGCCTGGTACACAGGCTTGGGAATGTTTCGCCGCCTGCGCGAAGAGGAAGAGAAGGTCATTCAGTCTTCTGTATGAATGGATGAATGGATGAATGAATTCATGGAAGTGCTTGCACGTGGAAAAGCGCTTCATATCCCACCAACTCCGTGCAGACGCAAACTCAAAAAGACGAAAGAGAGCACCCACCGAGCGATCTTCCCAACTTCGGAGTCGTACTTCCAGCGTTCCTTGAGCGTCTCCCGATACTCGATCGCAGCGCGTTCTCTGGCGGTGATGATGCCCAGCTTTTCCGATGCCTTCGCCTTCCAGATCCTTACGTTGCCATCGTCAGACCCGGTCATCACGAACCGCGCGTCTCCTGAGAAAAGCGA
This sequence comes from Coniophora puteana RWD-64-598 SS2, assembly GCF_000271625.1. Taxonomy (NCBI): domain Eukaryota; kingdom Fungi; phylum Basidiomycota; class Agaricomycetes; order Boletales; family Coniophoraceae; genus Coniophora; species Coniophora puteana. The sequence continues at coordinate 634,607 of NW_006913060.1, forward strand.
AGAGGAAACTCTGTGCAATTGGAGTCAGTTTCTACAGAACAGCCAGGAACGTGGTGAGATGATGCATTACCTCTGCATTCGTTTTGTATGGTAGACCTCCGGATTCGTTCCCTGCCCTTCCTTCCATATTCGCACCGTACGGTCCCAGCCACCACTCACGAACTCTAACCCCGTCGGCGCCCAGTCACAACTCATCACGGCAGCAACGTGACCCTTGTATATTTGTGTAGGGTTCGTCAACTGACGGACATCAAATGTGTAGAGGTTATGGTCCTCGGAAGCTAGAAGAACGGACGTAGGGAACGTTGGTGACCATGCCAAAGCATTGCTTCTCATCTTGATAAATACTGTAATTAACTGCACTGGTAGCTTGATGATGAACCGTGGCGTGCATACCTGCATAATCACCCTGCGTTCGGCCTTGCCTGTCCGGATGTCGTAGAGTGTGAACGTGCGGTCTGAGCCAATACTTCCCAAAATCGACGTTTCGCTCAGGTTAAATCGGACGGAAGTGACGGTTTCCGTCGAAGTGGGGAAAGTGAGATTCGATATGGCTGAACTCCTGCGAATGGATGGATTACAGCTGGTTCGACGCAACGCTGTGAAGCTCACTTTGTCTCATCCCAGATCTGCACGGTAGTGGAAGCTGTGGCGAAGAGCGGGTCTGACCGGTGATGGTCTATGGCGCTAAATTCAACATTATATGTCAGACGGTGGCTTTTCGGAAATTGAAAACACGGTACTTGAACGCGGATTTTCCAGGGAAAACGTTCAGGGGTTTTGGTTGCTGGGCGGCCAATATCAGGATTGGATGCAGACAAGCCAGCAGCGTGACAGCTTACCGAGACCTCATCTGATTGGGGCGATGCATCCCACAGTTTTACGCTGCTGTCGACGCCGCAACTCAGGAGCCTGTGGCCACCCGCGAAACACACGCCGGAGACCTTGCCTTGATGTGCGCCTTGTATGCGGCAAATTCTGGACCGCTGAGAGAGGTTATGGACGATCACGCCTGGAGCAGATTGAAAACGCGTTGAGATGCTGCACATAACAAGAGCACAAGCAAGCAGACAGACACGCACATACCTCCATCCCAGCTACCACTCGCTATTGTGTTTACGGACCCCGGTTTTTTGGACAAGACTTCGACGGCATCAATGTGACCGCCGAGACTGCCGACAAAAGGTTTTGCAAAGATACGCTCCATCTTGGCGGCATTGAGGGCGCGGGTGCGCTCGCGTGCGCGTGAAAATGGATGGAGGAGGGGATCGAGGTTGCGGGAGGTGGGGATGGGGTCGCCTGGTCTGTTTGGGAGGTGTGCGGAGGGTGCATGTTGCAGCACGGATATTTTCTGTTGCGGATAATATGTTATTTAGATGACAAGAGCATGGCCTGTGTATGTTGTCACTCACCACCATGATGGCCGAGACGGGAGCGGGAGCCCCTTTGGAAGGGATGAGAGATAAAATCGCCGGGTCGGACACCGGCGGAAGGGCCTGGGAAAAGGTGTCATATAACAAATACAGCCTTCCTTATCGGGGGAGGTCGTAGAATGAGAATGGCAATCATGGCAACGGTGCGGATTTGCTCATGGCCCCTGAGCCTCACTGGTAGTCTGGTAGCTGTGAGCCATGAGAGAGAGTCTCGTCCTCGTCTCCAATGGCCTCTTCTCTATTTTCCCATTTCTCCTCTCCCCCACTATCTGCTGACGCGCACTGGACCTGGCGTCCCCGTTTCCTTCCCCTTCTCCCTTTTGCAGCTTAGGTCCTGCATAATCTCCGCTCCTTCCAGGCAAGACGCTCCTTGCACCTAGGTCCATTCCCCACGTTTCGCTGGCTGGCCACCTTGAAATGCGTGTCTGCACGCCGACCCTTCAAGAATACAGTTGTCAATGGATCAACTGAGCTCTCTCTGCCTCTCCGTCACTCCAAACTTTCGCTGCGTCTCCCTCTCCACCCTCCAGTCCGCCGCTCTCATCATCCCCTCCGGCCTAGAGTTCTTCTTCTCCCTTTCGCTCGCCCTCACAAAAGGAAAATCTGATCTGTGCGTCCGAATTCATCTCGGCTCTTCCAAAACCAGACTCCGAGGTCCTATTTTTCTGACCGACCCAACAGAAACTCTCTTCTCCTTGCTCTTGACGGCATCTCCTTCTTCGCTGTTGCTTTGATTGATCTCCTCTCGCACGTCCTACGAGAACCCATGCGCTCAGAGACCGTCTTCAAGGCTCTCGACATCACTATTGGTAAGCTACTCTCCCAGGCAACCGCCTTGCAGGAACTGAGCTGATCTGGGACCAAGGCGTACTTTCTTTCATCCCGCTCTTACTATATACCACATTTCTATTCAAGGTTACCTTATTTCGCTTCCTGCCATATCTCCCGCGTAGGCTGCAGAGTCTACCCAAGCTGCTGTTCGTTCTACTCATTCCTATAATTGTGGCGGCCAACGAAGTTGCATCGTTCGTAGGCTTCAAAATCGGTGGGTATCCTGTTTGTTCAGCTTCACTAGAATTTCCCTAAATTTGTCTCAGAAATGGAAACGGAAAATGGACGCAATGTCATAGGCATTCTGTTTTCCAATCGAAATCCGATGCTCTGGTATTCGCTCAGCGCGTTTTCCCTGGCCACGTTCACTGCTACTCAGCTCTTATTCTTTCTATTCGCGTTCTTTCGGATGGGAAAGGCCCTCGCCAACCAGCGGCGTATAGAAACCGGCCAAACAGATGAACACCATTTCTTGAACGGAATAGTCTGGATGACAGGAGGGATAAAGATAGGAGCGATCGAGACCATCGTAGGTTTTTCGCCTGGTCTTTTCGCAGTCCCACTGGCTCGCAGGATACTGCGCCTGGTAGGGCGTTCCTGCCTTATAATCGGAGTCTTGAAAGGGTGAGAACACGATGCGCTGAATTCTGTTTTTCTTAGAACGCGTGGATGTACTGATGGTTGCCCTGTAGATTCGACAAGGTGGAAAACTTTGAGAACCTGACAGACGAGCTGCTCCGGGCGTCTCGGGCTTCGCGGACAAAAAGCAAGCGCTTTTCTAACTTCCGTGGGCTGATCAGCAGCCGGCCCTTCAGCTTTCTCAGGAACCCGAATGCCGCGGAGCCCTACTCGCCTATTCGTGAGCTCGCCAAGGAGACGAAGGGACAGAGAGTCACGGTGCATTACGACAAGGGACAGGCGCCATATCTCCAGATACGCTTCTCAGCCCTGGATCTCCCCGAGCCTGTGGTACACAGCAGCAGACGGCGCTCGACATCGGGCATTCTCCAGACCTTCAGCGGCAGCGGTCGGTCCAACTCCCTGCCCCACGTACGGTATCCTCCTCGCGCCAAGTCCGCAATGCCCGACATCGGTGACCCCTCACATCATCAAGTGCTCACCGGGCACTTCCGCGGCGTCGCGCTTGCCCACGAGCGTAATGAAAGCGGCGCGACAGTCTCAGACAGCCTCAGCGTTGTGCGTGCGCTCACGTCCCAGTTCCCCGGGCTCCCGCCCCGCGTCACGGGCCGCTACCGCGGCTCCGTCCTCGGCTACACGGAGGAGGAAGAGGAGCGCTTCCCCGTCCGCGACCGCCGCGGGACCGTCGGCACCGCTGGCGGCGACGGAAGCGAAGAGACCGGCGGCGGCGTGTCGTCTCTGTCACCGAGCAGCTCCGTCAAGCGCAAGCCAGCCCCCTCGGCACTCAGCGTCACACAGTTCCCCTTCCCCGATTACAAACCGCCGCGCGCGGCCACCTCCGTCGAGTTCGAGCCTGCGCGGGGAGACAGCCCGACGGAGCGCTCCATTCTACCGTGGACGCCCGAGTCGGGGGCGCACTGGACCGGCACAGGCACGACGCTGTACTCTCCACGACCCGGCCGCTCGCCGACCACAGCGGGCACGAGGTCCCCGATGAGCCCGCGCGAGCTCGTGAAGCGCACGAGCAGAGCGATCAGCGAAGCCAGCATCCGTTCCGCCGAATGGCTCACATCGCCCCGCGATGCACCGCGTCCCGGCCAGCTCTCGCCGGGGGACATCGAGATGTACAGGGGCGGACCAGCAGGGCGGATGGCCCCGGGCGAGATTCCGCCTGCGATTATCGACGAGGCTCGTCCGCGTGGCAATCCTATAGCAGACGCATGGCGGAAGGCTGGTTCCTCTGGCCAGACCAGTCCGGCCACGCCAACGCGGCCAGTGCTTGTGACGAGGGTCAGCATCGGACGCGTGCCGATGCGCATGACGCCTACACCCACCCACTCGGCGTTTTCGCAGCGGGAACGCATCATGTCGTCCCATGGCTCGGTAAAGGACTACAGCGAACCAGATGTACCACGTTCAGCGCGCATATCAAATGTGTCAACCCATAGAACAATGCCAGAAGAGGACTCGAGACCACGAAGCTTTTTCGAGGATTGATAGATCGATTTTTGTCAGTGACTTTTTAGGACGAGGACCTGAGCAGATCTTATAACCCTTTGTGTACTTGTAGCGTTTTTGTTGAGGTTATGGAGCAGTCTTCGCGTGTCTGGGCGGAGCGGCTCGTTCTTGTACGTAGTTTACCCACCTTCGAATTCATCGACCTTCCATGTGCGACAATTATGTTCTCGAGCTCAAAGGAGTGGATATGGAATCCCGATAAAAACACAACAATACATTAGATACAAAGGTCCACAGGAAGAAGCGCTTAGTTCTGGAGGGCGGCGTTAGCTCCAGGTACCTCAACGGAATGATAGAACAAACCTCTGGTATTCTGAATATGGTGATTTCCTATTCATGTCATCAGCGAGATTCCAGGTATAATTGAACGGTATTACCTGCTGCTTGAAATACCGACGATTCTCTTCGTCAATAAGCACCAGGTTGAGGTAGTACCTAGTGCTAAATTTCTTGTTCACTTCTCGGAACGTGGGCGTCATGTCGAAACCACCAAGGAAAAGGCGGATCGGTATAGTTTCGCCTAAGCGAGGTGTTAACAAAGTATCGACATGTCAATAATTAATGGACGTACCTCGCACAGGAGCACCATCCATAATCTCGAACTTGGTGATTGTTTCGCTCTCGTTATATTGGTTTGGTGGTGCACCCGTCGTTTCTCTCCGGATGATCGACAGCTCCATGTGCTTGATTTTGATGCGGACGAGGAGGAAGTAGATCTTGCCGACGATAACATCCTTTAGGTGGTACCTAGTAAGAAGACACCCTGTTAGCATATCCAGGGGAAGGAGAAAGGTATAGAGCACGTACTTGGACTTATTGTACTCGAACTCGATGTGCAGACAGTCCTCGATGCCGACCTCCATCTTAATGGAATTGTTGCTCTCGGGCGGCATCCGAAACGAGTGCACCCACAAGTCTTTCTCCTTCAAGACGTCCGCCATCCTTCGTGACACCGTCACCCGTACGAAGTACCTGTCAAGCATCACGTAGGATGAATATTCGGACATCGAGAGAATGTGGTTGGGACGGGGAAGACAGACCTGAGCTTGACATTGATACCCTGGTAACTCTCAAACTGTTTCTCCACATTTTTGAACATGAAATCATACGTCTGCGCTTGCCGCAGTTCGCCCGGCGCCGCGAGTTCTTGTGATAAGGAGAGGAACTCGTGATGGTGTCCTCGGTCATAGAACAGCTCTGGAAATAACCTGTCAAGACATAACGTTAGGCGAATAGTGTTGGGGAGTACGCACCGATGCTCCCTACAAACTCGACCTTGATCCCATCGTGCGTCACCCGCTTCCCGTCCCGAACGCGTATTGTTACCTGTACACGACGCGTCAGTTAGGAAGATACCTACGTGCATGAGGTCGGAACATACCTGGCCACTGATAGAATCCCCATCATAGTACACCGGACACGAGGTCATCTTCTCCTTCTCGCCTTTTATCTCCACCTGCTTCCGCTGCTCCTCTCCTTCCAGCTTGACGTCCACATCCAAGGTTGATGCAAAGAAATAGGCCATCACGGAGGTCGTCGAGAGGTCGTCTTCAGGTTGTGTGGTCAGATCGAGGCTTTCGGTTTAGTAGGGGATGACGAGATCGACTTGGAAAGGGATGGGGGTGAGTATGTGGTTCGGACAGTGCCCACCGTGGCTGCCGACCGCGCTTGGTCTAACCGAGGCGATACGTAATGCACGTGAACCCGCAACCTCCGAAGACACGATGGCTGTACACTGCCCCACATCTTGTCTTTTTACTTTCATCGTCGTTAATATCGTTGTCGTCACTCAATCATGCTGTCTTGAAGCCCTTCATGCCCTTCACTTCATATCATTGATGACATAATTTACTCTATAAGACTTGTGCAGACAAATCATCGATCGACCATGGATGTCAGAATGCTCCTCAGAACTACAGGAATATCTGCAGTATTCTTCACTCGGAATCCACGACCCGGAAGCTCCTTCGTTATCCTGTTAACCATCAAGTTAGCGTGGATACAAATTTCGTGTTTAGATCTGAACGCTCACCATGGGACTTCGGCCCCATCTCCAATACAAATGAGTGCCGTATGCACTTTGGGATCGCCTCTTAGCATGACTTTCTTGATCTCCTCGGGAGTGATCTGGTAGCGCCCGAAGTTGGCGTCCGAGATGGCAATGACGAACCAATCATCTGATACACCTCAGTACTTCATCTAAAGCCTGAATGAGATGATGATTCACCTGCATCAAACTTTGCCACTTCCTCGACTCCCTTCCGTATGGCTTCCACTGGAGCAACCTGTTAGAGAAACCGTCTCACTGGCAGACAACCTCAACATACCCGTGTAGTCACCCGAAAAGGCGTACTGTGTGACCATGTCCATCTTCTCAATGACCTTCCAGCGGTCCTTGAGGCTTGAGGGAGGTTTATCGGTCTCGACGAGAGGTATGGTGGGTTCGTCACCCGACTTCAAGTAACATCAGCACAAACATTTGCGAGGTAATCTTTTGCCACCCTTACATGGCCGTAAATCTAAGGTGAAATATTCGGTCATGCATTTTTCCCATACGAGCAAGGTAAGTACTTACATCCCAGGCATATTTCTCTTTGCGGGATAGGTGATCGAAGGATTCCATGAGCATGACCGCTATGGGAAGTAGGTCAATCACTATGATTGAAATCAGCAAGCAGATGGCTTACCTGTTTCCAGACTTCTCCTCAGACGACCATCATACTGGAAACGATACCTGTAAAATTGTGCTCAACAACATCCCGCAAATTATTGGAGTATGTTACTCACATAGATCCACTGATATCGAAAATAAATCTGATCCTCTTCGGCCTGGGAGTGCAGTAGAGGTCAAAACTTTGCCAGACCAAGTTGATACGGAATGCTGTACTCACTTTAGCTGTGGGCGACCAAGTTCAGGCTTATCCATTCCACGCCGTTTGTACACGGACTGCTCCCCGGTAAGACCTTCGGTCAAGCGGCTGTCATCCAGTTCCCCATCGGTCTGGCGTTTGAGCCAGACACGCTCTTCTTCCTTTGCTGCGAGGTCTATCGTTGACAAGCGTTAAGAGCACGACAGTTTGAAATGTCCAGAGAAGCACTGACGTTCCAGGAGGTCATGCAGTGAATTGATATGACCTTGTACCGCAGTGAGATGCTCTCCATACACAGCTGCGTCGGCGGTGCTCATGTCCAGTGCCTGCAGACGCTGCTTGAGCTCCTCGCGCGCCATCTCGCGAGCACGATCCCTGATGTGGTCCGGCACGTCCGCCTTGAGCTTGTCGGAGACCTGAGAAAAAATGTTTCAACGGTATTGGTCTATAGGCTATTGTGAAAACCGTACCTGATAGATGTTGTTGCCTTTTTGTAAGCGTTTGTAACCACCTCTGCCTCCAGTGCCGGCAGTGTCACGCCCACCAGTCTAGCAGTTTCATATCAGCAAATTTCCTCAAACGCACCAATAGAAGAAAATCTGCTTACCCCGCCAGCCCATCTATTTCCTCCAGTATGCTGCTCATTTTTGGGATCATGTTCTCCTTCCTTGGGTTCGTTGAGTTCGGTAGAGCCAGATGGTTCGTATTCAATGTCTACGGGTTTCTTCTTCATGCTTTCACGCGACGCATCAAGGCCAAGTGGCCCAGCTTCAAGCCTAGAACAAGTCAGAATCAATTTCTGAACATACGTATGTGATCATTCCTCACCCATGCCGAGCAAGTATACGCAATAATTTGTCGTGAGTATCGGGTTTATAGATATCAAAATCAAATATGTTGCGGAGAGCTTCTCCCAGACTGTCATTAGGATAGCTCCGCATGTGCCGAACCAGGTTAATCAACTCTGGAACTGTAGCGTTAATCGAGATTATCTCAGGCGCAGCAGAAAGCGAACCTCTCAGTGAATACGGATACGTAAGTTCGCCACTCTCAAAGCTCTTGCGAAGATCATAGAAGACGCCAACAAGTCGGAGTATCGTGTCCTCATCCAACTCGGGCGCGAGTTGGGATATGAGCTTGCGTTCTGATGCTTGGTCGGGGTTCGTCACGGAATGGCTGCAGGATATAAGTTTAAAGACTGAAGTCACAGTATAATGAGCGCATTACCAGCTGAAAGCATCACCGAGAACTTGCAGGAAATGGTTTCCGAGGAAAGCTGTGACCAGTATCTTGAGTATTGCGCGGTTATAAACGTAGATTCAAAGGCTTACGATAGCCAGGCCGATTCGCCAGCAGAACCAGCCGGAAATTCGGATGAATTACAACATCGCTTTCGCGCTCGCTGACAGCGCGAACGCGTCTTCCGTCCGCCAGCGTTAATTCGCCCTGTCCCGCGAGGCTGCGGAAAATAGCGACGACATGTTCCGGGGCCTTGTCAGCTTCGTCAATGAGAATGACGCGCCCGAACTTGATAGCGCGGAGCAGCGGAGAGTCCTCGTATCGCACTTTACCGCCCTCGAGAACGGTGGTAAACATGAGCTGGTTCACTGTTGTATCGCGATGGAGCTGAATGTATTCCCGTGGACGGCGGAGAAGCTAAAAATCTTGACTTCAATTTGGGGTGTTATCCTCAGCCTGAAATATGTTTACCTGACAAAGCCTGCAATAAATATTAGTTTCATTCCAAAATCACTCGTGTGTTGTGTTGGTACTGACCTGTCGACAATCTTGTTCTTGCCAACACCCTAAATTTCTTTGAGTTTTATTCACTTGCGTAAGGAAAAAGATGTAAACTTGCCTGGTTTCCTAGTAAGACGACATGTTCGCCGAGAACCTCCAAGTCAATGGCAATGTCCCGCATAAGCCCAGTCTGCAGGCTATTGTCGTAGAAATGGTCCATGTAAGGCACATGCGAAACGTAGCCTTCGGGGTCATTCTCTGCCCTGAACAACGATATACGTGTTGGTCCTCCCGAGGCCGTAGAATCTACGCTAGTTGTCCCGGTCGGGAAGACAAGGTTGGCGCCTTCCACGACAGACGTCGGGTAAAACTGTAATTCAACAGAAAGATCAGACTTGAACCACGATTGCTGCCTGTGAGCATACCTTCTCAGGAGAATGAGAAATTTCGCTCTCCTCCATCAAGCCTCTCAACGTGGCCTGCTCAACAGACGGAAGAAACTCGACCAACAACGTTCTCTCCAGTACCTCAGCCAGTCTCGCTTCTTCCGGGAATTTCGCGAACAGCATCGCGATCCGCATGAGAGCCCGTGTCCCGAGCTTGCGCTGCTTCACAGTGGTGTCGGCCGACATGCTCGCGCGGTATTTCTTCGCAAACGCGATCAAGCGGCGGACGATGTGGGTGTCGCAGAGGGAGCGCAGGAGGATGGCCTCCTCTTCTTCGCCATCCATGGGCTGGCTGGGTATGGGGAAAAACATGTTGGCATGTTCATCGGAGAGCCAGTCTCGGAGGGGTAAAGACTTCGATGCAGTTGCAATTACTCTGAAGGAAGGATGAGCTGTAGAAAGTGTCGCAAACGTCTCCTTTTATTTCGGTTAGCTCGAGTAGAGACGCCGGCAATTTGGAAATCTCTTACATCGTTTTCGCCCTTGGCAGTCACTATGCGCTTGCTCTCCCATAATTCCATCTCTCTGTCCTGGGCAAGACGGGAAAGAGATCCCGCAGTCGCGCCCGTAACATCGAGAGAGGACAAGTGCATCAGCCTCCCGAGTAAAGATCCTTGGATGAGAGGGCTGTACGACAACAACATAAGTGGTAGTCCGCGAGAAGATACAAGTCAACCTTGCCTTGGTTCCCAAAATGTTGCCCCTCCATCCTCAATGCGTCTCCTTTGAATCATCTCGCGCCCTCCCAGTTCCTTGTACATATGAACAGCCTCAATCTCGTATCCAAGAAGCTCGCTAAAAACCCTTATCAAAGTGGATGTGGAGGACGAAGAGGTCGACGGCAGTACGGAGGGAATCAAGGACAAATCCCAGCCCAAAGCGTGGCCTTGCAACATGGAAGTGAGAAGACCAAGGAATCGCTTCGACATGTGCAGTTGGCCCGACTGTGTAGGAGGGAACGGCCGGAATTCTCTTTGACCGGCTGGAGCATCTACGCTGACGGAGTTGAGACCAGGGGGGCCCGTGAACACCAGCTTCGCAGTAGCCTCGCCCGAGCGCGAGATGGCGCTGATGGTATATCCCAATAATCCCGAGCCGTCCTCGTTGTCGTGCGATGAAGGACTCCCGAGCTCGCCCAGCTTCGCATCCGTCACTTGCTGGCCCAGCATCGCCCACGCCTGGAACGGCGCGTGCATAAGCACGGGGTGCAGTGTGAGGAACAGTCGCGCGAGTTGGTTCGGCGAGAGCGTCTTCGGCGGCGTGAACAGTTCTACGAGCGCGCCGAGTTTGATTAGGGCAGTTTGCGGAAAGGCTGGGATGGTGGGCTTGAGCACCGCCTGCAGGGAGTGACGCGATTCGCCGAGGAACTGGGTGGCGATAATGATCTCCTTTATTCGACCGTACAAGAATTCGCCTGTCGGCTGTGGTAATGGTGGTTCGGGTGCCAGTGCAAACAGCGCGCCGACGGGGTCGATGAACCGCGCTTGGAAGCGACTCCGGAATGGAGGGTCGAGAGGGTATCCAGGGTATGGAGGGACAGGCGCAGCTATGGCAATGACGCGGAAGTCCTTATGGGCAGGGATAAACGTCTTGTTGGTCACTTCTCCTTTCTCGAGAAGTTCATCGTACCGACGCGGGTGGACGATATGGGTTCCATCATCGAGGTTCCTTGCAAAGTCATGGACAGGTCAGGCGCACAACCAAAGTAAAGTTAAGAGAGGAAATTACATCTCGCGGTTCTCAAGCAGATTGTTCAAAACCTGTAGCATTATGCATGAACTTGGGTGGACATGAAACGAAGTACGCTAGAATATCGCAGCAGCGAATTCTTACAGGCATGATTCCCCGCTCGGCCTTCTCAACTCCTTCAAGAATGAGAATACGCCCTTTCTTGACAGCCATGACCGCTGGCCCATCGACGTAGACCAGATTCCCTCCCTTGCGAATCTCTCTGCCTTGCTTGAGTTCCGTCTCGCCTATATCCCTGTGCAACGCAATGTACTCGTACTCCGAATTGATCAGGCTAGAAATGGAGCAAAATGAGCTATCGTGGCATAACACGAAGGAAGAGTGGCGCATACCTCGCAAAGGTCATGGCAAGCCGCCGAGCATACGGCCCAGGCTGGGAGACCAAGAACACATCCTGCCCAAGGACATGCTTCTGCAGCATGAACCTCAGATTGTTCGCGTTAAACGGATGCCTGACGTCCAGGAGTGCAGAATCCGAGAGATGAGGAAGACGGCTAGGATCCAGAGAGTCCTGAATGTCATACTGTATGTCGCCGAGGATGAGGGTGCCTATCGACGGACGCTGGGGTGCGAGCGACCGCGAGAGTTTATCAAGGCGACGTCTGGCGGACATGATGCATGAAGTCTAAGGACAACGATGAGGGACTGCTGGGAATCAAGACATGGGGCGAGGTGCGGAGATGTCGATAGTTATTCAGCTGGGGAACATTCACAAGACGCGCTCGGGCAAGGCTCGGCGTTGCAGCGAGCGGATACCCGGCGTCCGGAACCGGTTCTCCGCATAACCGAGTTCAGGGGCTGTTTTTACGTCCCTTGTTGTCGCGTCGAACGGACCAAGTGCAGACACGGTCGAGGTACAATGTTATTGATACAGCAAACACCTCGGTAAATCCAGATATACAGATATATACACCATCGTCTCGAATCCTTGTCTTTCACTAGTTCAATCACCACCGGTCATAGTCAAACTTTCCGTGCAATCTAGGCAAGATCTCCATGAGTCTAGGTTCGTTGTCCGGGTTCAGGTATCCGTGGCGAATCATGAAGTCAATGAGGACTAAAGATACAGTCATGGATCAATGTTCATCTAATTTCGCAAGGTTAGATCCACTCACCCACTGCGCAGTTGGCCTTAAAGAGCCCTTGTTTCATGCGTATAACGACCTCTGAGAGAGGCAGGAGCTACGTCCCGAAGAAATACAATGAAGGACCATTCGAACACGATGGAATCATGATACGCACGTCAAAGGACTCGACTTCGCCATCCAGTGGCTTAGGTTTGAAGGGTGTTTTGTCCTCGATGTCGGCGGGAATCCGAAGATCGTAGACATATCTACGCATCATCTCCACAAGATGTCTCACGAGGAGAAACAGTAAGCAGGCTCACTCTACTTCGGGTTGCAGCCATCCTTTCGTTGTTCTTGAAAGTCCAGATGAGATATAAAGGGTATTGCAGTGGGATGACACTGACCTATGGAAGTAGCTTGTAGAACCGACTGACCTGGCGTACTTGCGTATGACTGACTCCTCGATGCTGGCCTCTTCCATGGACTCTTTGACGATACTCTCAAATATGGGCATTCCGCTGGGTATACCGCCCGCAACGGTGTTATCCAGATATCCCGGCCATCTTAACAGACTGCATGAGACAAGAAAAAACGCAACACACAGTGCAACTCACGTCTGCTTCGTCTTCGCCCTTGTCGGTATCCAAGTCATCACCTCCCCGCCGTCCTTCCCCTCCTCATACACCGTCATATGCACACCATACGTCACCACCCCAAACAGCGCCGCCGCGGCGCGCTCCATCTCAAACGCAAAGTTCGCCGCATCCCTGTCCACATCCTCCGCGTGCTGCTCGTACGCGCGGTGCGCGCCAAACGGGTTGCGATACACGGGATACATCTCCGCGCGCCACTTGGCGGGGCCGATGACGTCCGCGAACAGGCCCGTGTCGCGCCAGCGCTCGCAGAGCTCTGCCATCACCGCCGTGCGCTTGCGCGGCGTGTCCAGGTGCGTCGCGAAGCTGACCATCGTCGTGCTGCGCGCTCCGGGCTTGTTGGGCCCGAAGAACCACGTGGGCGGGGCTCCGGCGTCGACGCTGCGCGTATTCTCGAGCTGGAGCTGGGTTATCATCTGTGGGCGGAGGAGGCCGATGACGGGGCTGTCTAGGGAGGGGGAGAGTTTCCATGGGACGAGCGGTTCGCGATCGTAAGCGTTTGGGGAGTCGGTCAGGTCGAGTTGGTAGTTGTCGCAGATGCCGACGACTTCTAGGAACGAATATGGGGGCGAGCTGGTCATTGTGCCTACTATAGATAACAGGTTACTCGATCAAGAACTGCATGATGCGAAACGTGGATTCAGTGAAAGCTTCGCTACATGATGAACACCTTACGCTGCCACTAAAGCTGAACGCTGATCTTTGGTTGGATTGGTTCCGTACGCGCGTGGAGTCTATGTGCGGTGAGGAGAGCACCTGCGACCAGTTGCCTCTGATGGTGATGGACGCGTGGATCGATGAATTATACGCGCACTGAGCAGCTGTTTCCCTGAAATGTTCCACGACACACGCCTCCGGGCCACCACCAGCCACGTCGATATTTCGGCGCAGTATGTCTTGTGACGCCTGATACGGCCCCCTGGCGTATCAAGACTCGATGGATTTATAATTGATTATCTGAATCAATAGAGATCCTTGCAGTCTTCGAACCTCGCGGCCCGGCGAAGACTCCCAAAAGACTCCCACCATAACCGCGTTGCGGCCACGAGTGCCCACAGCCTATCACTCACTAAGCTAACGTGGATGTTGTTCTGCGCAGCACCAATGTAGCTTGAGAACATCGAGGAATGAGAGCGCTCAGGGCGCTCGTGGCGTGGACGTGTCCCGGAGTCACCGGTCACCAACGACGGTCCTTGGGACAAAGTGTCTCGGAGGTTTTAACCTTGATTACCAAATCAAGAAGCACGCGACGACCTGCGGCAGCGTGTTTGCGAGCGTGCACACTGCACTTACTCAGAGGTGTACGTTGACGTGGGCTCTTGCTCACTTCTACTTATTCCGTGTTATCGATCGTTCTCTGTGCCCATATAACGACCCCTTCTTCACTGAGGCATTTACCTCAACACGCCAGTTTCCTGCTGAACAGTTCACGAAAGAACAAGAAAGTATTCAGACGACCTTCAGGAACCCTGACCGAACCTCGTCCTCGCATCAAGGAACAGACGCACTGTGCGGATCCTCCGAGTCTCCGAGGTCGGGGCGAATCACTTAACCTCCATTACAGGAGACAAACTTTAACCGAAGAAGCACAGAAACGTCCACGAACCCCGTATCAATAACGTCACAGCTGGCCTGAAGCTGAGGCAAAGACAGAGAAACAGGCGCACGCCGTAGTCATGTTATTTTATCTCACGTCGCGCATCGTAAGGTGCGTCTCTTGCGCTTTCGCGCGGTTCGAGCGGTTCGAACGTCATGGGCTGACAGTCGTCGTTCTTGTTCCCACTTGTCCATCGCATTGGCTTTTTGCCTCTGTCTCGGGACGCTGTCACACCATGTCATGCGCTCATGCGCACATCATGTCTGATTGTACGGCTCTGAAACCCTCCGACGCCAATTCTCTTCGTCTGGTCTATGGTCCTCGAATTTGGTCCACAGCTCGGGAGTCGCGTATCTCTACCCGGGCTACGCGTCATACAAAGCACTCTCCCAGCGCCCTGCGAGTGAAGACGAGCTAGAGCGATGGCTCATGTACTGGTCTGTGCTCGGCATCGTGTTTGGCGTCGAGAATGCTGCTGAGTGGCTCATATCCTGGTGCGTCGTACCACATATAGTTGAGTCATCTTCAAACTGATGTGACGCATACATGTCAGGATACCGTTCTACTACACCTTCAAAACCCTCTTTCTCCTCTACCTCGTCCTCCCGCAGACACAAGGCTCCTCGTACCTCTACGTCTGGCACCTGCAGCCCTTCCTTGCCTCACACGAGTCCGAGATCGACGCTGGGCTCTCGCGCGCCAAAGCCCGCGCATACGAGTTCATCGCGGAGCGGATGAACGCACTTTGGAACCAGTTCGCGCCCGGGTTCCTTGCAAACGCGTACGCCGCGCAGTTTGCGCCTGCACCGCAGCCTGAAGCGGCCGGCGCACCGCCCAGCATGGGTGACCCCGCGTCCGGTCCGATGGCGTTCGCGTTCAACGCGTGGCGGTCGTACGCACCGGGTCTTATCGCCGCAGGCACGGCGATGGTGCAGCAGGGCACGGTGGCTGCTCAAAATGCGGCTGCGAACGCGAATGCCAAGGCGAGGGAGTCGAGGCCGAAGGGGTCGAGGATGGATTCGGGCGGATCTGCCAGGGATAGGCGGCGAAGGCTGGAGAAGGAGCTTGCGGAGCTGGGAGAAGATGAAGAAGAAGAGGAAGGGGAGGCGGTGCTTGTTCCTCGCGCGGCTGGGGCATCGTCGCGGCGCCGAGGAGCGAAGAAGGGTGAGGCCGAGGGGTACGAGGTGGAGGAACACGATGAAAGCGGAAGTGGCGGGGAAGCGTCAGGTGGAGCCAAGGCTGCAGGTGGCGGCTGGTGGGGCTGGGGCGCACCCGCGGAGAAGCCCTAGGCGGAACGATTGAAATCTACCTCGTCGATTGTTGTTATGAGACCCATGGTATGGACGCCTTTCGTAGGTAAACCGAGTAACAAGCACGGGCGTTATCAGGTGTTATTACGTGGACACAGGTGCACACGAAACATAGCATCGAAGTCGAATAGGCGAAACGGCGATCGTAAGAGCGCACATGGTGCGCGCCTGAAATGCTGCGGGATGGAAGCGGTGTATCAGCATCACAGAGAGGATCGGATGAGCGTCGGAGGAAGAGGAATACCGCCATATTTGTGGGCGCCATGAGCGAGTTGGGCAACATTGTTTCTCCCGGAAATCACCGAGCCGAGCAAAGAGTTCGGGGTGAGCTTCTTGATACTGCTTCGATCCGTGTGTTTGATTGTTCTTCACCGTACTGGATCCTATTGATCCTGGGTCGGGGCTGGACAGGCGTGAGCACCCTACACACTATTTAGGCTACACGTTCCGTAGTGGGCGCACTGACTTGAAGGAAGTTGAGGGATCTGGCAGCTGTTCGCTGACAAGTATCCATGACATGGGTGACAGGATGTCTCAGAAAGATCGATAAATGGTCGATTGAATGGTAATTGAGGAGAGCGTCGCGGGATGCTTTTGGACCTTTCGGGTAGAATGCAACAAGAATGCAGAATGGGCGCAGATAGGCGCTGGACTGCGCCGACTCGGACGCTCCCCGACGATGGCGAACAGGTGGAGGCAAGCGATCGCCATCAAAAGCAAGTGACAGCGTCAGTTGTCAGTGTCCGCGGGGTGCCTCAAGTGTGCCCAACCATCCCAGGGGTAACAGGGTTAGAGGGGTGCTCTTATTTCCACTTTTTGGCGGGGAGTTGAGAAAATGGATTGTGTCACGTTACCGTTTTCCTAAACTTGGCCTACCTCTGCTCTTGTCCGTTACGCATACCCCCAACACCGGAAGGGGTCGTGGTCGCGGCCGTGGTCGTGGAAGGGGTGGCCGGGGAAACCGTGGTGGCCGCGGCAGGGGTAACTCCAACTACAACTAGATAATCATTGATATTCTTAATGCTCTCACACTCGTTAGATGTAGTATTCACGCTGCTTGTTACCCTCAACGGTAACCCCTTCGATAGCAAACCTTCAACAGGTCATAGAATTAGCACGTGAATAAATTGTGTTGCCATTGATGATAGCCTCGTTTTTACCATCCACGTGTTTCGTGAAAGTGACTGTAGACAGCGCCTCTCTGAAGGGTTGCCCAGCGGCCGCGAAGCCGGTAGTCGGCCATGGAGATAGATGCCCAAAAGCACGGTCGAAAATTTGTTTGTATCGGCTGATGATCGGGTATTCGGTAGGACCATGTCCTCGAACATGGACACACCAACGAGGTTCAGTCTCTTTATCCATGTAACCGTTCCAAGTTTTCGGACGAACCGTCGCGACCTCATGCTGGTAGCGCGATTTCCTGGCTTTCCCTTGAAATTCAGACTCAACTCCAAATTCCATCAACATGACAACCTCGTCGCAAGGTCTGCGCCCGTTAATGCGAGGGCCGACAAGCTCGTCAGCCAAGGTCAGTGAAACAGCCGACTCCTTCAGCTTCACTTGGATACAGAAGGTGCTCACTTTGCTGTCATCCCAATCTGGGGAGAGAGCGCCTGAATAGGTGATGATGATGATATCGATAACTGGCTGATTATGCGAGCACTGAATAGCGCATTGGCGGTCCCATAGGTAATGAAGGAAGTCACCCGAGAGGTTCCCGACGCTCTCTTCAAGGTGGATAAAGTGCGTGAAGTTCACATGCCTCTCCTGCGCCGCTGCCAGAAGATTTTGGTACAGTTTACGTTGGTCGTCTTCGCTTTCATCTTCCTCTGACGCGTCGTCCTCATTGTCCCCGTCCAAGGCGCCTTCTTTATGCCGAGCTTGTTGTTTCTGAAGACCCTGTCCCTGCTGTTGATTCATTTCAAGGCCATCGCCGTGAAGCTGAATGAGAAGATCAGCGAGGGTGATAGTCTGGACGTGAGTTCCGGCGGCTGTCGTGTTGATGTAGTAATCCTGGATCGGACCACCTTTGTCTGTTGCTTTATCACGCGCCATGATCAAAAGGATCCGAGCATAAAGCTCTCCTTGAACACCTCGATCGAGGACCGTTTCCTGCAAGATAAGGGTGTCAACAAGTGTTTGAAGCGCTACACCAAAATCTTCCGACGTAGGACGAAGCACCTGTGCAGCCGCCAGAGCAAGGCAAGGCTCTGACGGAACCGTCGTCTCGATGAAAGTGCGATCGACGACACTGAGGAGGAATCTCATATGAGATCGGACGGCTTCCAGCGCGATGCGGGTTGCAGCCTCTGAACTGGCGAGTTCAAGACCAACACGTTGAGAAAAGGCTGCAAAGACGTGGTCCTCATTGGCGGGCGCAAATTGCACATCACGGAAGAGCTTCATAAAAGCCTGTCGACCGACAGTATCGTCTTCCTCCGTGGACCAGAGCTGTGGTTAAATGAGACCGAGCCCCGGAGGACACAAAACGCGACGAACATACCGGGCGACCATACAACTTAAGTCTACTGATATAAAGCGCTGCATGCGGTGACGAAGAAAGATCAGAGGGAATCATTTGATCAAAGCCGATGGAGGTGTAGGGGATAAGAGGATCTTTGTCATTAGCGAGCCTGTCCGACTTAGACATTCCCCTGCGTGGAACGAGTTCGAGGACTGAGGAACTAGTGTCAATGAACGTAAACCACAAAGTGAAGCCCTCGAGTAGGAAATGGTCTGCCGCGGTGATGATTCTTTGCATGGCGAGAATGGACATGGGATGATAATCGGCGTCTAATTTGCCGTTGCGAGCATTTAGATATCGACACTCGTCAAAGCCAAGGACTAAACAACGATGACCATGCTGCCTAAGAGTTGTAGCTAGCTTGTTAGCTGCTCCAGAGACCATTACTTGGTAGACTTCCTCGCACCACGACACGATGTGCTTGTCTTTGGTCGTCTTAGCAGCGTGATCGGCCGAAGTTTTGTCGACGTTAGGGTTGGAATCGATGGTTGCGGAAGGTAGGTCGGGAGCCTTAGAGGACAGCTCCTCAGCGTAATCTTCGAGTAAGGTCTCCGCGAGCTCACTGATCCTAAGAAAAGAGTGGTGCCGCTTTGATTGCAGTGGCTCTGCAGTATTTTGTAGCGAGAAAGACGTCACCCAGGTCGGATCCTGTCCAGGCGCGAGGGTTTCGGCTCTCATTTGTCATGGCGTGACGTACCGATGCGAGGTTCGGCGGCATTCAGCAGTACATATGCTGCGTTGCCGGTTTTAACGAGTGCCTCCAGATCTTCAGTGCAACGCAGGATCGGCGGCTGGGGTAGCGCTTTGATCAACGTTTCCGGAATCCCCTCCATGTGCTCCCATAAACTTTGAAAGGCACCAAATCGAGGACCGAACAGTGTCGTGCTCCCCAGAAAATTATCTAAGATCATGCAAAAGACAACGGAAAGTGATTCGGGGTTCTTGAGCGCCTCTTGTCGTTTTGTTTCAAGCCAGCTGTTAAGGGAAGCCACCTCGTCATGCTCCTCGTCATATTGGAGGTTGGTGATTGCATGGGAGGACATGAAAAGCGAACGCTGATGATCGTGGATGAGTCAAAAGGAAAGAGAGCGGATGGGAGAGCAACGACAGAAGGGGAAAGTCACCTATCGTTCCCACACTTATTCCCGTTACCCTTACGGAAGCAAATGCGATTACGTAAAATGGTTAATATCTACAGGCATCGGTCATCCGGCCAATGTCCTTGTGGCTTTGAGGCCTCCTCCAGGTCGTCGGCCCATTTATCGCCTCACAAAGCCACCCAGCTTCGACTCTCTTCCTCTTCGAATCACACTTGTTATCCTCGGAATATCTCATATCTTATAGCCAGGGATTCGCGACTGAACGCGTTCTCTGACGCGCTTGCGGCCCACCATGCCACAAGCATCCCGCAAGAACACGAAACAAGAGGACAAAGATGCTCAGAGGGCTCTCGAGAAGGAGAGCAAGCGCAATCGCGGCGCCATGTCCTGTGCCGAGTGTAGGCGGTGTGTGAATATAATATACTCGACTTCCTTTCAGCTCACGAGTGGCACAGGCTAAAGCTTAAATGCGATAAGACCGTTCCTTGCTCGTCATGTAAGCGCAGAGGCTGTTCTGCCATATGTCCCAATGGTGTGTCTCCATTATGAACTCTTTAACACTGCAATAACTCATGCTGCGATAGGCAGCCTCATCACTGGCCAGGGGACTCGCTTCGTCCTTGCGGACACGGAGAAACTTCATTCCAAAATTGCGGAGATGTCAGACCGGATCCGTGTTCTCGAGGATGCACTATCATTACATGAGGCCAAGCACCCCCTTCTCGCGCGCGAGTTCCTTACAATCAAATCTGTCATCGACCTCCACGCCGCAATCGACGCTTCACGCGCCGCAGGATTATCCAGCACACCTGAAGCAAACGAAGGCGAGGAGGAGCAAGAAGGGGACCAGCAAGCATACGTGAACGCCTTCGGTACCCTCGCGATACGCGACGACGGTGCTTCGACGTTCTATGGCCCGTCGGCTGGTTCAGAGGTGCGCGACTCTTCTTTGATGCATCAATGGCGTGCTAACCATCACCGTGTATCAGTCACTCCTCGCCGTAAGTTGTCCCGCGCTTTTCACCACAATCTCAGTTCTGATTACGTTTTGCTATGCAGGGCGAAGTTACAGAATCAACACCCTCCCCACAAGCCGAACCCCCCCAACACTACGCTATGCGCCCCGACTACCTCCCCGCTGGCAAGGCCATATCACACATGTCAGGCGCATTCCCTCAAGCACCCTCCGCCGTCTTCGACGGCATGGACGTTGATGAGCTCGCATACGAGACGCTGCCCCCGTGGCCGCGCGCCGCGCAGCTCACGGACCTCTACCTCGCCCAGGCCCCATGGTTCTTCGGCGCCGTCACGCGGCGGCAGCTCCTCGAGGAGTTGCTGCCTGCGTGGTACCCGGAGGCACGCAAGAGCTCGTCGCCAAACCCGCTCCCGGGCACATCGACACCCTCGAGCAGCAACGGCGAGGCGCGCGGGCCGCACGAGCTCGCACTGCTGTTTGTCGTGTTTTGCTTCGGTGCGATGACGGATGAGGCGCTCCCCGCGGCGCCGGCGAACGAGGAGGCGGACAAGTATCACGTGTATGCGCGGGCTGCGCTGGGGCTCGGGCCCGTGCTGGATGGGCCGCCGTCGGTCGCGACGGTGCAGACGCTGGCGATGCTTGCGATTTATCAGGGGATGTGCGCGGGCGAGCATAGTATCGAGAGCACTTGGAGTACGTTTGGGCTGGCGACTAAGCTGGCGCAAAGTGTGAGTCTGCTGCGTTATTTTCCGGTATATGCGAGAGGCCTAATTTCTGTTGCATCTGCGCTCCTCGTTGATTTCAGATTGGTCTTCGTAAGTGAAGTTTTACTCGTAATGCGGGATTGAGTTAAGCTAAGAGAATATCTAGATCGTGATTGTGCTCGATGGATGCTCACACCAGCCGAGGTTCAGAAGAGACGTGCCCTTTTCTGGGAGTTGTTTATCACAGATGGATGGCAGGTGCATTATCTTGCATTGAAACCTTCATTGATGGACGCTGACCAAACGACGATTGCTGCTATCTTCGCCTGCTACGACCATACTTGTTCCTACACCACCTGCAATTTTGCGCTCGAAAAAATATCTTGGCATTTCGTTCAACTTGAAAGAGTCTCGCTACCGGTAGACTGGCAACGTTTTATTTGCCTTACGTTGATTGTGAACTTCCTGCGGACCCCGACAGCAAGCTCGATGAGGAGGGAACTCCTGTCCTGAGCTGTGCGTTAATTTGTTGTTCCGTTGCCATTCAAATTTTGATCGCCATTCCTTGCTCACCTAGTCCCTGCCTGGAAAGCGCGGTTCGGCCATCGCTGTGTTGCTGCCGTGATTGAGCAGTCGCAGACAGCCAAAGTCCCGAAGTACAGCACTATTGTTGAACTTGACCGACGAATACGTGATATGCCCCTGCCCAAATATTCGGAAGACCGTCCGCCAGAGGGTGCGAATCTGTCGGAGACCATGGAACATTTTATGCCCCATAACTATCGTCACCTCAGTAAGCCTGAAATTTCTGTCAATTGTCGAGGGTCAAATTCATATTCGGCGGTAGCATTGCTCTACGTTCATCGTTGCTTCTTCGCCGAGGCTCTGTCGAATAATCCGTCGGATCCGATGAGGAGCCCATACGCTCCTTCTTTCCTTGCAGGATACAAATCTGCGTGTGAACTGTTGGGAAACTTGCGTTATGCATTCAAGCGTTTCCCTGCTCAGATGGCGCGATTCTGGGTATTGTGGACGCATTGTTTCTCTTCTTCGGTGCGCTTTCCTCTTCTGAGAAGTATGAATAAAATCCTTACTCATTATACCTGTTGTAGGTCATGCTGGCATCTATCATAACACATGCTACTGGAGCGGGAACGAAGAGCAAGATGACGTCTGCTGCGCTTACGGAGCTGCGTCGCGCTGTCGATTTGTTTGAAGAAGGCGCCAAGTATGGTGGACGTGCAGTCAAATTCTTGGTTCGTGCTGCCTTCTTTCGAGTAGCAGGTCTAGTGCTGATTTTTTTGCCCATATGTGCAGCCTATCCTGAAGCGTCTTTTGCAGAAAGCAGAGCAAGCTTATAGTAATGTCGCCCCTCAAGCCACCCCAGACATTTTCACTCCTTCGGTACCTGGTCCTAAGCCTAAGGATGAACTTTCTATATTCAGCGGACAGACGCACACCGTCAACACGAAGGCACCACCGATTGCGTCCAAGATAGCACGTACATCATCAGCGACCCTTTCCATGACCTCAACCTCAAGTCCCACCGCGACGGCGAGCTCGACAACCCAGATCAGCGGCGATTCGGCGCCTACAG
Organism: Coniophora puteana RWD-64-598 SS2; assembly: GCF_000271625.1. Taxonomy (NCBI): domain Eukaryota; kingdom Fungi; phylum Basidiomycota; class Agaricomycetes; order Boletales; family Coniophoraceae; genus Coniophora; species Coniophora puteana. The sequence goes on from NW_006913060.1 coordinate 657,361, forward strand.
CTGGTGGACCTGCGCCGCTTACGGGAGTGCCTGTACTACCGCAGCCACCTCTAGAAGGAGTGTTGGCGCAGCAAGCAAGAGACACGGTCAATTTGCACCCGAACCTTGTTGCGCAATGGAACGGACTCGAGGGGCACCTCAATGCGCAGCTGTACGATGCCCAGCGGGATTCGTATGACGATGAGGACACATACATGACGCCCGCTACCGCGAGTTTCCCGCATCCGCTCCTTCTGCCTGCGCAGCCGGCGGAGAGCTCTGGAGCACCAGTTTCCGAGCCACGGTATCCCCAGTACGAGCAGAAACAAGAACAGCACCGTACGGTGCCGCAAATCCAGGTGCAGGCGCCACCGCCGATCGAGGTGCCGCAGTTGCAGGCGCACGAGGCGCAGATGGAGCAGGGCACCTCGCCTGTGTACTCGCAGCAGGCGAACTATGCCTATAGGGATGCCTATCGGCCACCGCAGCAGCAGCAAGAGCCTCCGCGCGATACGAAGCCCTACCGGGACGAGCACGAGCGCCATCAGCAGCAGCAGCAGAAGCAGCAGCGGGAAGAAGAGGCACGGCAGCGCGAACGGGAGCAGGAAGAATGGCACCGTCAGCGCGAGCAGCAAGAGGCGTACGAGCGCCATGCCCAGCAGCAACGGGAGCGCCAGCAGCAGTACACGTACCAGTCGTTCGCTGCACCCAAGCACCAGCCTGCTCAGCAGCACCATCATCAGCATCAACAGTACCCGAGCGACCGGACGGAGTATCACCAGACTTACGTCGCCCCGGGCACTGGCGGACCGCAGTACGACGACGGTGCAGGGTATCAACAGCATCAGCATCAGCAGGAGTACGACCAGCGGTATTCGCAGCACTACAGCGTTCAGCAGCAGCAGCAACCGACGCAGGAGCAGTACTGGCAGCAGCAGCAGGCGTACGACGCGCAGGGCTATGCGTACCCACCACAAACGAGCATCGGCTATCCGCTGCAGTCTGGCGAGTTCCCCGCGTACCAGCACGATCAGCACATTCAAGAACGCTGGCAGAGTCTGGGCCATTATATTGGCTCGCCTCAGCGGCCGACGTAGTCCGCTGGCTCGGTCATGTTCACGCTGTGGTTTTTGTTGTTGATTGGCGCAAGACCACGGACGGAGCCGCTTTATTATGATTATGGCTTTTGGAAGTTGTGAGATTTATCTGGGCTTATCACTGTTTCTTGATATGCACGTTAGCATTGACATTGACATTCACCCATCTACGTTCGCGTTTCTTGCTCATCCTCGTTATTCGCGAAGCCGTCCGTTTTGTCTTCATTCCCTTTCTCGCATGTCGACTGCTTTTCTATCCGCACTCATATCATCTTCACCACCTTCCTCATCATCCCCCGCATATCTCATTTTTTGTTAACGTTTCACGTTCTTCGTTATTACCTTTGCCTTGCACCATAATTTATAGTCTTAGAGCACAGGCGTGTTTTGCTCTTGCAAGCACAGCGCGCCTTGTATTTCAATAATATACCTACGCATCTCTCGGACTCAACTGTAACCCGACTCTTAATCCAGCAGCTTGTGTAAATAGCATTCGACCATTATTCCTGATCCTATCTATCTACATTGTATTGAATTCTGCATACGTACTACTCTGTTCGTAGGGCGGCAATGATGAGACATCCCCATGGCTTCTCGCTCCACGCAATCAAGGCTAAGTACTACGGCGACGCTGCATTCGTGTTTGAACCGCAGTCGAGGGGGGAAGCAGGTGTGATCCGGGCGGGAGCAGCATTATTAAGACCGAACAAATAATTGATGAATTATCGTAGCCGTGGTGTCTCTCAGGAAGCCTACGACACGAGGAGTAGTGCAAAGCCCAGACACAAAGAGAGAGGATGAGAGGGAAAGGCTGAGTCGCTGGAAGGGCTATAGGCCCTTGCAGAGCGTCTTGCCCCGCGAGACCTGGGTCTTGCAAAGTTCAAGCTCGGTTGGGACGGCGAGCAGGGAGGCGAGCAGGATGCCTGAGCTGTCAGCGAATCCAATTGACCCGATCCTGAACTCACGCTCTTGCTTGGCCTGCTCGAGGTTGTGAACCGTAGACCGATCAGGTTCCTCTTGATTGATCCGGTAGAACACGTTCACGCTGCACACGAGTTGTCATAAAACAAATGGGGGGCAAAGTTAGCATGCAAAAAGACTGGGAAGGAGAATGTGCGAAGAACGTGTGGGTAGATAATAACTTACTATGCGAGTCCGCCGCAGATACCTTCTATTCCAATAAGCAGGAAAACAAGCGCAAAAGAGCGACCTTCACGGTCCTCTGAGAATATGCCGAGCGCAGACTCAATGACGAGCACGAAAAGGATACCGAGTTGGACAAACGCTGGTGCTGGAAGGAGGCGCTCTGGGATGGGTGGAAGTCCAAAAGAAATTGAAGAGCGCGAGAGGAATACAGACGCCTGGTATACGAGCTGCCAGAGGGGGTAATAGTCCCGGACGGAATGGATGATCTTGCTGAGTAGCCAATACCGACTAGGATCAGGCACGGGGTAGAGAAGGGTTGGTGCGACTCCCTGTGAATTGTATGAGCGTCCTGAATACTACTTCGTTCGCTCTGGATATCTCACTTGGTTAATGGTATATTCGAACTGCGAACGTCAACGAAGTTTCGTTAATCATTATCATCAAGTTCACTCACGGTATAGACGCAGACTTCAACCGAGAGAGATTAGGAAAGCATCTCATTGGCAAGAGAATTATGAAGTGACGTACACAACGGCAGCATATACTTCATTAGCATCGGCTTCACGAGCCTCCACTTGTCGGTGGCAGACAAACTGACAGATTTCTCCAAGCGAGAAGTAGCTGCGCCCGAGGGTTCGGTACCAAGTAATCTTGATGTTTCAACGCCATCTCCTTCTTCCTCGATGGCCTCTGGGACAGTTGCGGTAGAGTATGTGCGAGACATTCCTGGATGTAGGAATGTTGCAGGGCGAGGAAGGAGAAGGTAGTAGGTGAGAGGCAAAATGAAAGGGAGTACCTAAACCACCAACTGTTTATACATCGCCCAGTTTCGCTTGGAGTTGAGAACTTACCGACGAAATGCCAACACCGGTGCGTACACCCCAGCCTCTAACCTCCCACCAAAGGAAAGCACCGACAAGTCCTGCGCCGCCTGTTCCGGAAGCGAAGTATCTAGGGAATACAAATGAATATGGGAAAGGCGCTTTGTTACATGCTACTTACCCTACGCTGTGTCCGCCAACAGATGGTGGGCTATATGTCGTGGAGAGTTGCAGAAAGGTGAGCTCGCCAAGTCCTAATGCAGCCAAATTAATCATAGGTATTTTGGCATATGCATACATAGTCTTACCTGACGAGAATGATGCGAGACAGATGCCCAAAAGTCTGGCATATAGGCTTTCATATAGAGCGACGACCTGTCGAAGTAGATCCGAATTAAGGCGAAGATTACAGGGGAAGCTGCGCACATCGAACACTCACCAACATCCCTACAAAGCTGAGCAAACAGCATCCTATGACTCTCCGTGCATACTGGATCTTCCCCTTGAGCAAGTACGGCCACCCAATCTTTGCTGCGAGAGCCGGGGCGATATTGCAGAATGCGATGATACCCTTCGGTGTCGAAGGAGGGACGAGGTCGAGCGCAGCCGAGAGGATTATAACGTAGAGTACTGCGCGCACAAAGAAGACGATCAGTCGTCGCGTTACGGATCATCACCTGAATGAGAGCCGACCATTATTTATGAGTCCGAAGAGGAAGAAGGAAGCGCCTAAACGAAGGAGGCTCTTCTTCTCGGCTGTGAGGGAAGACCATTTGAGCATGCGGAGCCGACGAAGAGATCAATTATAGGATTATGGGAGTTATGAAGGAAATGTAATGTCAAGGAGAGAAGGAGAATGGTCAAAGTCGGATTGTGATTCGGGTGCTGGTGGGGAAGCAACGGAGGTGGCGCGCGGGGACGGTGCAGGGCGGGACCTCTATTATGTACAGGCTCGAGAAGCTCACCTGGATTGGGCACCGAGGCATAGCTCGAGTCTTCCCGAAGATCCCCTGAGCTGTCAAAAACAGAGTCCACTACACTGTATGATGGCCGTACGTGGGTCATTGGCGCGTCTTCGGTTTCGTCGTCGGGAAGCCCTGTCAACTCGTAGCTCTCTTCAGTCCTGGTCTGAATGTCGAGAGATGCAGCGCGCATTCAATGCATACGAGCCCTCAAACGAGGATGTCGGCTCTGAACCTGGCGAATGGAGCGTGCTAGTTCTCCCCTAGGTGACCTATCTATATCAGAGATAGCAGGCAGGATCGTCGCACAAGATCGTGAGCAGAGGAATCTCAAAAGTGTTGCGACACCACTGACAGCTTTTACGGATATAGTCAACTGACTGTGCTTGATGCAAGTCTGCTCAATGACCCCCCTAAAATCACAACAGCCACCAAAGGTTCACAAGCGCCTAGACGTCTCAAGACCGTTAACGACGCATACATGTTCAATGATAATAGGATTGGACCACCAAACATAGCATACTAGCTTGGCTAACTACGTCACTGTGGGCAATAGCTCTACGCAGAACGTCATGACCAGCATCATGCTGATCCATGTCAGAGGGTGGTCATCTTTGCCGTAAGAGACGCAAAGCCAACTCTTCCTCGTCGTCAAGGTCTGCTGATTGCTGTCTTTTGCTCTGGTCGGGAGTAACTCCTTTCCTTCGTTTCGAGGGAGGTGCCTCTTCAGGCTCACTCTCGCTTGCGCTTGGAACATCGAGATCAGGAGAGCTGTAGCCATCGTCTTCTTCAGTAGAAGCAATGGCAGGCCCCATGCCCTCGTCGCTCCCGCTATCGTCCGCGTCAGGACGAGACTAGAAAGTTTATCTTTAGTTTTAGAAGAGGGCAAAATTGCATAAAGGAACTCACCCCCCGCTCCCGCTCCTTCTGCTTCCGCTTCTTTTCCTGCTTCTTTGCCTTCGCCTCCAACTTGTCCTGCAAGTCCGCCACCTTCAGCTTACTCTTCTCTCCTTCCACAAACACCTTCCCGGCCTCCTTTGCGCCCTCCATGCCCCCCTTGTAAAACTCGGACGGGTCGACCATCTCGTAAATCTCGTGGGGCTTGCCCTCGTCGTCGAACACCAGTTTTTGGCTCAGTTGGCCGTACTTCGCGATCGCACGCTTCGTGCGCGAGAGCTTCTCCTTGCGCCTTGACAAGTTCGCTGCCTCGGCCTCGGCCATCGCGTCATCCTCATCGGAGCTCCCGGCATCGGAAAGGTCGTGGTCTGCGCGTTTGAGGGTGATGAAGTCCTCCTCACCGTTCTCCTGCCCATCTTCGTGTTCGATCATCTTCGTGTAGTGGGCTGAGAGGATGTTCTGGTTTTTGCGCTCGAACATGCGATCGTATTTAGTACGAACACCCTTCTACGATGAAAATGTTAGCACGTATCCAACACAACAGCAAACTAGGACGAACCTTCTCAGGTATTGATTTATCTTCTTCTCGCTGCACGTCGATCTGCTGTGAATTGTCATCAGATAATCGTTCTTCGTCACCCTCTTCCACGTCCTCAGAATCGCCTCCGCTTCCATCATCATCACTTTCTTCGGCCTCTGATGAGTTTGCGACCTCTTCCTTTTCTGTCGCAATGTTGATGTCGAGTTTGGCAACATCGTGCGATGCATTTTTCTGCTTCTTGGCCAGCTCGCGACTGAGGAATTTGATTTTTGGTGCTCCTGGCAAACCCAAAGACTCGGCAAAACTTTCCACAGGGAGCTCATCGAGCTTAAATATCGATTTGTCCTTCTGCAAGTGGACAGACCGCACATATGATACGAAAGCCTGAGAAACGAGCGAAATGTTAATTGTCAATAAAAGAATACATCCTAGGACAACCAGACGTACTCGTTGACCCAGATACTTAATTTCAGGCTCTTGGAAGGCAAGGTTCTGCAACTGATTTTGTATGCTCTGAGTTTTGCTATCCCGGATCTTGATATTCTCAATCTTGATCCCCTTCTTGTCGAGGGCGGCCTTCATGCCCTCCTCTTCGCTCGGCAGCAGCAAGAGCAGTCCCTTGCCCGCACTATCGTACCGCGCCGTTCGCCCAACGCGATGAATATACGTATCTGCGTCCTCGGGCGCGTCAACTTGCACGACCCAGTCAATCGATGGGAAGTCCAGCCCTCTGGCCGCAATATCCGTCGCAAATAGTACCGCGTTTTGCATACCCGTGAACCTCGCATACGTGTTCAATCGTGCTGTCTGCTTCTGTTTTCCGTGCAGGTGGAGGAGCGGCACGCCGGGCTGCATGCGGCGGAAAGTCTCGAAGACGAAGCGAACTTGCTTCCCGCTCGAGAGGAAAACAATCACCTTGGACTTGAGGTGCGTCTTGAGGAAGGACCAGAGCACGTCGAGTTTGCGGTCGAGAGGGACGATAGAGAAGTGCTGCGAGAGCGAGGAGGGCATGGTAGATGAGGAGGTGACGTCGCCTACGCCAATGGGGATGGGGTCATTGAGACTGAGACGGGCGAGTTGCGCGACAGATTGGGTCTGGGTAGCTGAGAAGAGAAGGGTTTGGCGAGATTTGGGGAGGTGGGAGAGGAGTGCGGAGAGCGTTCGGGCGAAGCCCATGTCGAGAATCCGATCAGCTTCGTCAAGAACTAAATGTGTTATGATGTCTGCGTAAGCGTCGAGATAACGGAGGACTAGACGTTTTGCGCACCAAGCATCTGCAGATTATCCGACTCAAAACCGAATGTCTGGTCCATATGCTGCAACAATCGTCCTGGCGTAGCTACAAGGATGTTCATGCGCGACAGACGTTCCCGCTCATCCTTGAGATTCTTGCCACCGATGACCAACCCAGCCGAAAAGCCATGATAGCCGCCTATTGATCTGAGAACGTCAAAGATCTGGACTGCCTAGAGCATCACAGGTCAAGGAGCGTTGGAAAGGTGTTGTCGAACCAAAGGGCGGGACGTACCAGCTCACGAGTTGGTGATATAATTAGTGCTCCCAACCCATCCTGCGGTCCCCACTTATTCCGATAAAGATTCTCCAGCACGGGGACGAGAAACGCGAGTGTCTTGCCGCTGCCCGTTCGTGCGGCGCCAAGGATATCTTTCCCTTGTAATGCGAGGTGTATGCTGGAGGCTTGGATGTCTGTCATATCCACGAAGAACGCCTTCTTAAGACCTACGTCGCGTGCGTATGTTAGCTTAACGCAACAGAAAGCCCCTAGAGATATGAGCAAGTACCGTACCACGTTTCGTGTAGTTTGAAATAGGTAGATCGGCGAACGCTCGTGAAGAACTCGTAGCATCCTGTATTCAGTCTTTTCAGTTTGACGATGAAAGCCTCTATAAGACTTTACGCACATATTCAAGGACAGCCTGCTTGAGTGCATTGAGTTGCTGTTGTTCCGAGATCTTTTTGACTTTACCGGCTTTGACTGCTGGGCGTTGCCTTTTCTTTTGATTCTGCTTGTTCGGATTTGAAGGGCCTGCTAGGGCAGGCATGGCTTTCGTTGAATGAAAGTACAGACGGGGAACGGCGAGACTGCCACGGAAATGACAAGTCTAGCGTCGAGCAAGAAGATAAAATAAAACCTAACCCTATGTGCATAATGCATCCGAAATCTCGGAGACTCAAGCTCAAGACTTCGGAACCAATCATGCACTTGACTTCCCATTGTCGCCTGCTCTGGGATATGCAATGTCTGACAGGACCACCCCTCCTGCCTTGTCTAACTTGACCAGTGTAGCGAGTGACAGTCCTCTCAGCTACCATTATCAGGTTGATGCAGGCGCCGAGTCCAGGCGCATCAGAGTCGCAATTATGTCCAACACCTTGATGCCTTGCTCTGTCGATTCTTGGTTCAAGCAGCATGCACAATCCCCTCAACTGAGCGACTCAGATTATGGCGAGATTCTTCGTGCTCTGGAACAGGAAAATATGTGGGACCAAAAAGGGTGGTCAGATATCTTGGGAGCCATTGGACGCGAGGAGACAGAGGACAACGCTTTCCTCTATATTTCGAAGATAGCCGCTGCCGTTGCAACACAGATTCACAAGAAAGGAATCCAACAAATCGGCCAGGCCCAGAATGCCCCTCACGATCGCGAAGTTCCTTTACACGCGTGGTTGCCCGATGTTCGTAGCACCCTCCTCCACTCTCAGATTGTCGATCCCCGCACAAACCAGTCTGATCCTATAGACGCGCCGACTTTCGCCGAGGTTGCTCATTAACATGCGTTTGGACAATATTCAATATGCACAGCTGCAGGCCGTGGAGCTGAAGGAACCTCGTCCCAGTGGTCGAAGCCGTGAAACGTCAATGAAATTCTCCGACGTTGTTGCCATCGGAGAGGTCAAGCTAGGCACTGGTGCAGACGACAAGCGAGACGTAGGCTTGTCCCGCGATTGATTGAATGGCGTTGTTCACGCAGTGCATGCCTAGAACGAGCTAAAGGTAACTGGTGGCGCCACCGAGATTTTGTATAACGATCCTTGCCGGCGTTTCGTCAATGGATTCACCATCGAGTCTAACTTGATGCGACTATGGCATTTTGAACGCAGCCACGTATGGATTTCTGACAGTTTCGACTTTCATAAAGTACGTGCATCAATTTTCCACATTGCCGGACGCGCGATTAACTGACCTCTCGAATACAGGAACCCCAAGTTTTTATACAGTTTCTCTTGTATCTCCTGTTTTCGTCACCCAAGGAACTTGGATTCGATCCCACTGTTCGTCGGTATATCAGGAAAGTTCCAATGCACTCTCAGGCGACAGAACAGACCGGCGACCCGCCTCAACCCGACGAGCATCGATGGGAGATTGCCTACCGCTATCAGGTTGGCAACCAATTCTTCCTCGCAGAGGGACCTCCTATCTATGAGGAAGCTGCACATCGGGTTACGTCTCGGGCAACGCGGGTTTGGCGTGCGCGGAAAATGACTCTTCCTGATCCCACTGATGGACAGGACTATGAGCTGAGCCAGGAGCAATACGTTGTCAAGGATGCTTATCTGTACGAGGATGCAGCTTTGGAGAGCAATATTTTGGGTCGAATTATGTCGGCGCTCAGGGCTGTCGAAGGAGTAGATCCAGATACCAGAAGGAAGTACTGCGAGGATGCACCTCGCTACTTCATGCACTACGAGCTTGACGAGGTTGTCAAGCTGCCAAATGAAAATGAAGACTGGGCGGAGGATGACTTGACGAGCGATAATAGCGCCAATAAAAGGACTACCTCTACTCCTACTCCATCTCTTCGTTGTCCACATCCGGAATCTGCATGCCACAGCAGCTCGCACCACAATGAGTTCCACCCGAGACCTTTTAATAGTGGTGCCGGGAAGACTACTTTCTCCCAGCAAGCACTTTTCCGCCGTCGCAAGCACGTCCGCACGGTGTTTACGCAAGTCTGTCAAAGCATGTATGAGCTAGACGACTGGGAGACATTTCTTCGTTGCATGAAGGATGTCACGCAAGGTTCTATCATAGACTCACTGTTCGTTCATTCTCTGATTTACCAATAGCTTTATATTATATGCGCCTTGCGGGATGGGTACACCGTGACATCAGTGGTGGGAATATCTTATGGGACCCTGTAGCTAGTCAGGCGAGGCTCAGCGACTTGGAATATGCTCGGCCGTACGAGGAAGTTGGAGAGGCCCATGACTCGAGGCCAGTGAGTATATCGAACCCTCTGTCCTTCAACAGAGCTTTACCTGACCATTTGCCCAGGGTACTCTCGCGTTCATGGCCGTAGAATATCAAGAACGCAGGTATATCTTCAATCCAATCGCAAATCGTCGAAAACCCATGGACGTCGTCAAGTTTCAGCAACCTCGGAACATCCCGCGTCCGTTTGCCTACAACTTCTATCATGATCTGGAGTCGCTTATGTGGCTCTATATCTGGTTCATGATTTATCACCCTCCTGTTCATTGCGTGCCAGAATCGAAGCTGGATTCGGGCGCCTCTGCCGAAGCTCTTCTCGCAGTGGGCGACGAATACTTCAGCTGTGGTATCGATGGCAGCATTCCTCGCTATAAGATGCTAGAACATGGCTGGGACACCATCGAATTACTCATGTACGAGGCCCCCGTGGAGATCGTATATGATAAATGTAGGTTCTTGCTTGCAGGGCTCGACACCATCACGCATATCTCTCAAGCGTATCGTGAGCTTGAGAGGTTCGCAACCTCCGACAATCGGTCCACACCTCATCTTGCCTGGAGGGCCAACCAATTCTCTACAGGAATATATAGGAAGTTCCGCGATGTCTTTCAGACGGTTCTCGATATGAAGGAGGCAGACTCAGCCTTTGGTCATGAAGTCCTTCTCATGCGTCAGCTGAGTAGCGATTCTCAGTCCAGGAAGCGGTTACACACTACAGCGGAAGATCCAGATAGTCCAAGTGAAAACAAGGCGGAGAGGAATAAGAAGAAGCAGAAAACTGAGTAGCTAACGCATTCACTACATATGCACAGGCTATGATACCCGTACCAGTCCGTATGGTATATCATCATATTTTCTCAAATGGACCCATGCAACTTCGGATATGCATTTAAAAAAATTCAGATTGAGGTGTCCAGATAATTATGACCAGTTGCGCTAATTGTCCACCAATACGACTACTGACAAAGGGCATAAACACTGGTGCAATTTTCTGTCGCTGTGCTTTTGACGGAAATCTGCTTTCCCCGTGAGCGTTTTCAAGCTCTACCATGTTGCCTGGTAATTCGGGAGAGCGTAAGGAACATAGGTAACATTCGATTGTAGCCGATATGTTTGAATTGCAGGCTGGTGCAATGGCCTAGGTAAACGTGGTGCGTAAATGTGGTGCGATGCGGACTTGAGGAGAATGTCCGTGAATGCAAATAGACGATGAGGCTATGATACACTAGCGAAGGTCCTCGTAATAATTATGTGCATGCGAAAACAAAGACAGTTGCAATGACCTTGATGGTGGGGAATACTTTCCGTGATATTTACCTAGTCGATATGGAACGAAAACAAGGCAAAATCAAAGTGGAACCGGAAGAAACAAAAAACTTCATGCGTGCTGCATCCACCAAACCTCCGAAGGTGTTGAAAGTAGTATATGTAGAAGTATATAGATAATGAGAAGGAAGAACATAGCGAAGTGATAGCGCACAGCGCCCGAGTGCAGAGAAAAATTCGAGTACCTAGAAGTGGAAGTCTAGTACGTCGACCATGTTCAGCGTGAGCGTAGAAAATTTACTCTTTGCCATAAAACGTTTATTTTATTTTTTGAGGGTAGACGCCGAACTTGCGATCGCCGTAATCGTAGCCCCGCCGTGCGTCTTGCCCACAGGCACCGGCGGTGGCTTCCGTCTTTTGGGAGGTGCAGGCGCTGGTCGCCTATGCGTCCTCGATGCCGTCGGAGAGCTAGGCGGAAGGCTCAAAGCCGATGGTGACGGCGGTAGTGGCGCATCGAGCCACGAGCTATCCGAGCGCAGCACCCGATCGTCCGCCGAGTTTCCTTTGTCTTTCCGCCTCGCTGACGAACCAGAGGCCAGGTTCATGCCGGAGAGGGCGGCCGTGGCAGTGGCGACGCCGCCGACGCTATCAGCACTCGGTCGCCGCTGGTTCTCCTGCGGTGCTGCGGTGCGCACGACCAAAGGTGCGGCGGACGAGGGTACACCGCGCTTGAGATTTTCAAGACTGCGCTTTGATTTAGCCTTTTGTCGCGACTTGAACGATGGCAGTGAAGCTGCCCCCCACTCCGAAGCGACGGCACCGGGCGATGACACAGAATCCTGCGATGTCGCGGCGATCACGTCCGCGCTCGGGCTGGGTTGCCTAAATTCCCCGTTGATCCCGCCGTTATTATGAACGCCTGCGAACTCGCGGTCTTTGGTCGTCTTTCGTAGCTGTACACACCATTCCCCAGTCAGACATCGCTCGACGAGCCGCTTTGTTGTAGGGTTAATATCTCGAATGTTTGCATTTGAAAGCAATGATTCAAGGGCCATGACAACCTGCGGACGCTTATATGGATATTCTCGTAGCTGTGTCTTCGTCAGCAGCGGGTTTAGCACCCGGAGATACGTGTGCCGCAGCTGAGGCGGTGATACCAGCGTGAGTAAGTTGGCGGGCATGGATTAATAAAGGGACCCACCGATTCGTTCTCCTCATCCAGGTCCACCAGCTCACGCAGGAAGACGTCGACAAGCACGCAAAGGTCGTTAGTATAAAAATACTCCGAAGTTCCCTTAGTTGTGAAGAGGTTGTACAGGAGCTTCAGGACGAGCAGTTGCATGCACAAATCTTCGGCGGACCGGGCTAAGTGGGTAGGTAAGCCCTTTCGTTCTTCGTAAACTATCTTTGTACTCACTAGCTCGGTTCAGCATAAATATTAAGTTTTCAGCAAAGGTCTTGCTTTCTCCTAGGCGAGACATAAGGATGTTCATGACGCGGTTCTGAGATGATGAGGCGTTCTGTTTCGTAGCGGGCTCAAGGCCGGCGACCATAAACTGTTCGTTGAGTGCGACCTGGATGCCGTGAGGTCAGCCGGAAGCACAGTCCGAAACTGGTATGTGGCACTCACAATAAGCTTAATAACAGAGTAATTAAATGTTTCATCTGGCATGAACCGTGTCTCCTCCACAAGATCGAATAGGAAATTGATGAACGAGTCGTCGAAAACGCCTAAAGTCAGATGTTCAGAGTGAGTGGTCATTCCCAAGGTTACGTCGAGTGTACCCACGAAGGTCTTGTATGGACAGCTTCTGGACTCTGCAGACCTCATAAAGAAGTTTGACGCCTAAGCTCCTCAACTTTGCTTCGATGGCTATTGGGCCGATGCTAATGCTCATTCGACTGGACATCGAGGACATCGACTGGTTTCCAACATAGACATCTTCGACATCCGGGTCTATTGCGACAAGAACATGGTCCATAAGAAGTGGGATAAGAGGCTGCCATCGCTTCTGAGAGCGAAGAAAATTGTTTTGACGTCGGCCATAGAGAAGTAGAATGAAGTAGAGGACAAGTTGAGAATGGGGATTTGTGTTCTATAGGCATAAGTTGAGAAACAATCTCAAGGCCAGATACTAGATATTAGTCGTCTCACCGATTTGATATCCTCAGTAATTAACTCGCACATCCGCTCCGAATGAAACGTAAAGAGCTCCGAGTCGAGAAGGAGGTTGCACGCATGCTCGAACTGTAGTGGACTTTGCAGGAACTGTTCTGCCGTTATGAATGAGCGAAAGTTCTTCAAAGGGGAAGCACTCAAACAAAGACATGCTAAAGATAGACATACCATGATAGGAAGCGCACAGAGCAACAAATCTATGAAGGGCAGCATCCAGCATCGACAGTGTCGCCGTATTGTCGCTGGGTACGCGCAGAATATCCTCGAGCTCTGTCAGTTGCGCACCACATTCAGTACGCGGCTACGAAGTGACCAAGCATGTATGCATGTGCATGGTGACGCACCGGACCAAAACTGCTGGGCATTCTCGATGAGGTAGACGATCCCGAAGCCGTCCTCTGCCATTAGGTTGACCTTTGAGTCCAAGGACCGGACTTGCATTACTAGGCTCCACTTGAGCGAGAGCGGTGCTGTGGGTATATTATTATATTTGGGATAGGCAAAAGCTAGGGCGCAAAAGTATGAAGATCGCGGTACGGCTCCAGTTGACGCTAGTTGCGTGCGATTAGGCAGATCGTGCCTGAGACTGGTGTATGGTAGAGTTTGCGATGACGTTGAGCTGCTTGTGTGGACTCAAATGCAGACTTCAATGAAGGCAGGGAACATGAACGTCGTAAAGAACCTGAAATTTGCGTGGGTGTGGTAGTGGTTCGGGGCGAGCGAAGCGATGAGGAGGCTGCCGTTCGCGCCGTGAGGTAAACGGCTGTGTTGTGTGTTACAAGCAATTCTACATTGATGGCTCCGCGCGCCGAACTTTCCGGTCCCGCCGATCTGCCGAGATATCCACTTCGCCCCTATGTTATCGACCATCTTCACGAGATTCTGCGACAAGCTTCGCGCCGAAAATACAATCCTGCGCACATCAGCCGCACAACACCAAAAGGCACGATGCTAGTTTTGGAGTACACTGCAGCAGCTGTTCCTTCCTCCTGACAGGATCCACTACCTCATGGCATCCAGGATTGCCTCGTGTACTAGTATCTTACGGTCGTACCGTTTCCTACCATTTCACACTTCCCCGCAATCACTCACAATGAAATTGTAACCCCTGAATATCTTCTGGCGTACGCAACGTTGTGTTCTAAGAAGGTAGCCTCATCTTCAGGCCCAGGTTTGGACCAACACAGCGTCAAATCTCATCCATATATTGGCGGTTTATGTCTACACCTTGCCTAGCGGCAGACAAACCACATCGAACCTACTTCGTGGTTGAACTTGATCGCCACCAAGCATTGGTCTATAATGCAGTGCTTCCAGGCGATTTTGTATTTGCTGGAATACGAATATGGGGACTGTGATAAGCGCTGAGCTCGGACGTTGATTGGTGTCTGTCTCGTATTACATGGGAATCGTACACTCTACTTTGTAAATCTAATGATAACAACAAATGCGACCGAGTCTTCAATGCAGGATATTAGCAGTGAGATGAGGGAATAATAAATGTAAGCAGTGAATATGTCCAGGCGAGCGAATGTTTCATCCTTCCAGGGCAGCGACTATGCCATACGCAGCACCAGCCGCCGCGCCGCCGACAAGTAGCGTGCTAATAGCACCCCACACATAACCTCCTGCGCCAGCGCCAGCACCCGTTATTCTTGCTTTCACGGCGCCAAAAATAAGTAGGACGAGGCCCGTGAGGATACACGAGTAGAGGAGGGCAACCTTGGCGCGTTTGATGAAGAAATACGGAATAAGAGGTATGATGCCACCAATGAGGTAACCAAGACCAATCGTCAAGGCCGAGATATATAGACGTTTTGTTGGGACTTCCTCTGCGCAAGGTGACTGTATAAGTCTCCCAAGTAAAAATGCATAAATACCAGAAACGTACCCATTCCCTCTCCGAACTTGAGCAAGAAGGGCGTCAGACCGACGTCCTTGCTCCATCGCAATGACGCGGACTCGGTATCTGAACTTGACGAGCCGCCGTCCATGCCCGTGTCGACCTCGACGTCACGCAGGCATTTGGTGACTGCCTGAGCGGTGGTCTCGTCGATACCAATAGGGCCGAGGACGCCAAACACCTCGCGTTCCATCTCGCCCTGACAACTCCGGAGCACTCGGGATGCTGTGTGCTTCTTGAGGTAGCGGTAGTGGTCACGCTCCGCCTGCGACGCGAGGAAACCGCCGATGCCCATCGAGATGGCGCCGGCAATGAGCTCGGCGATGCCGCCCAACACGACCAACTTCGACTCGCCGAGCGACGAGAGGCCGGCGGTAAGCGCGAAGGGGACAGTGAGGCCATCCGAGAGGCCAATCACGCTGCGAACATAGCCGAGCCCGGGTTAGCGGACCCAATGACGACATAGGATAGTTCAAGCCTTCGAGGGGGTACGTACACATCTCTGACAACATCTGGGTCGATGAGTGTCCGCTCGTCGTCGTCCTTGAGCTGCTTGCAGCATACGCCGCCTTCGCGACCATGCATATCGCATTTTGTTGGGAGTGGAGGCTCAGGGGCCCCATTGGGTGCCTCTAGTGACCACACCGGTGGCTTGGCGTTGGCAGAACCAGCGTTTTCACGTCCTGGGAGAGGAACAGAAGGTGCACCGTTGGAAGTGGGGGCAGAGGCCATTGAGGAGGGGAAGATTTGAAGTGCGTTGAATGTGTTCCGGAGAAAACAGCGAGGAGATGAGGTTATATACGAGGCCGCCGCGACCTCGGGGGCAAATGTGGAATCGTGTTTCGTCCCGAGGATGAAATGCCTCGACGCTCATTGGCTTTCGCTAAACCCTAACCCTTAGTCAGACGGTTTGTCTTATGTCAGGTTTCCTCTTATGGCGAGCGCTTCACGCCTCGATCTGTCCAGACGCTGTCAGTCCAGCCCCGTTCCAAACAACCACCTTTGCTCCCATACCACCCGCAGACGTTTACTAACATTAGAATATGCTTTATCATGTTGACATAGCCTTTGTCAAATTTCTTGATGCTTCGTCAAAAGTCAAAGGCGGGTTTACCCAAACGCAAGTTCGTGAGTTTGCACGCGTACACCTTCGGCTTCATGCTAGTTCTCAGGGCCTAGCTGACATTGATCAACTCCGCTCCCCATTTGCCACGTCTCAAACCAATTAAAAAACTGAAGCGGCTGCATATCGGTTCGTCGTGCCAGTAGAGGTCTCTGATTGGTTATCGCTCGGAAAGATGAG
This sequence comes from Coniophora puteana RWD-64-598 SS2, assembly GCF_000271625.1. NCBI lineage: Eukaryota > Fungi > Basidiomycota > Agaricomycetes > Boletales > Coniophoraceae > Coniophora > Coniophora puteana. The sequence goes on from NW_006913060.1 coordinate 673,689, forward strand.
CGGACGGTGATAAATCACACTCCCAACGGCGCGCGATAGGCGTCGTCGGGAACTCCATGAGACTCCATGTGCTCCAGACCGCATTTTGGCTGCATGTTCAACATTTGCATCTAATAATAGGCATCTGCTGCCGTCAATCTATGCATTCACGGAGTTTGCAGGTGTCCATCACCATCATCTTCGTGTTGTTTTGTCGGACTCCGATGTCCTATCATTGACTTACTGTCTTCTTGATTCCAGCTAGGATCAACCTCATCGGTCAACCATTCATCCTTTGCATTCAGATGCCGTTATCAGAGTTTCATAAATGGCGGGGGCCATAAGGCTCTTTTACTCGACCTCGTTTTAGCGATGTCTCTGGGCGGCTCTATCTTGACGTCCTCCTGTGTCTTCTGGTATATTACGAGGACCACCAAGGAAGGTGATCAGCCCGTCGCGATACCAACGTCCATCTTGGTGAAGTCCTGGTACGGCGACTCCTGGTCCTTGGATGGAGCATCAACAGTGCCACTGTTTCACCCCGAACTTCCACACTCGCCTTCATAACTATCATCTCAGAGCCATGACACCCACCATTTGGCAAATAATAGGCTTAGGTTCGTTACATTAGGATTCCTTATTATTATCCTTGTCCAAAGCCCCATGGATTGGTATCGCCTCATTCTCGTAACAAAGATGGTCAAGGTCGTCGTGCTTCTCGCTTTACTCTTGGCTTTCATAGCCCTCTGCCCTCCGTCTCATGGGCACGCACCTCGGCTTGGTCTTATTCATCGTTTAGCTCCGCTCACTGACGCCATGCTGTGGGCCGTGCTTGTCGCAAACGGGTGTAACAGCCTTACTTGAGCGCCTGTGGCGAGGGACAGCGGCCCTGGGCGCCTTGCCCAGTTCCAACTTACACATATTATATCACAGCGCCTATTGTACATGGTGCAATCATCACATCTATTTCTATCTCGGCAATGTACCTTGCTCGTCTTCATCTCCAGACAGCTCTGGAAGTGCGCGGAATCCGTCGATGCTTGCTGTTGGGAAGCAAGGGACACCCTTGCCTAAGCTGCGTTAGTGTTACTTCCTAGCAAAGCGGTGCTTATACAGTGCCGCCGCACTAGCCTCAGGCGACCATTCGGCGCTCGCGTTTCATATGATGGCTGACGGTCTTAGCACACTAAATGCCAAACGAGCTCACGACGCATACTTCGGGTTCCGATACTCTTGCTGAGCACCTAACTCTTTTCTTTCTAGCACGAAACACCGTCCAAGCCAATGCGATGTGCCCGAGACGCTATATAAATCCAGCTTGAACAAGCGAGTGCACCTCATAACAGCCCATTCGAGATTGCCATGGTCAACGCTACAGCTCACGGACTCATAGGTGTAGTTCTGCTCGCCCGCCACGGTGACAGGACGGAATACTATCAAAATCCTTTAACATACAACTCCAACCAGTCGTATATCACTCCTCTTGGTTCGGTAGGCGTCATTCCCCTCGCGCCCTTACTCGACTCTGAACGAAGGGTCAACGACAGGTCCAAGAATACGAGCTCGGCTCGTATCTTCGCTCGGTGTACTTGAACAAGTCCTCCCCGTCTTACATCTCGAACATCAGCACGGATGTCGCCGACATAAATCAACTTTACATTCGCTCGGACGCTGGGGGCGGCAATGCTATCCTCAACTCAGCTTACAGCTTGTTGCAGGGGTTGTATCCTGGAACCACGGCCTCAAGTATCACACTTGCCAACGGTACCACAGTGACTGCACCTCTGCAAGGATATCAGTACATCCCAGGTAAGGTCACATTCTATGAGACCAAGGACTCGCTTCCTAACATACGATTAGTGGAATCTGTGGAGCAGGACCTTATACCTTCTTTGACGAGTTGGATGGACTGCCAGGTATGAATCATGATAACTCTCCTTATGCCGTCCAAAGCTAACCTAAGATGTTAATCCAGTACTTCCAATACCACGTCAACCGAACGTATGATTCTTCCCAATATTTGGAAATCGCACAGGAAGCACAGCCGTTCTTAGATGCAGTCGTACCTTACATTGATGGAAGGAGCAACAACTTTACCAACATGTGGAATGTAAGTGACATTCCTTTTCCGCAGGGTTCTCCGACTTTGACACGGGGTTTGCTAGATCTACGACTATATCAACGTGCAGTCCATACATAACAAGACCTACAACGATGCGCTTCCGCCGACGTTCCTGGAGCAAGCGCGGTACTATGCCAACCAGCATGAATACCTGATGTTCACCGACAGCGCCTCCAATGCCATAGGAGAGAGTAAGCCACTAACCCACAGTCTTCCTCAGTAGCTCAAGGACTGACTTGACGAACCCACAGTTCCCATTCGGACTCTCCTTCCCGAGCTCATCTGGTCCCTTGGTAATATGTCTGCCAACACGAGCCCTGTCAAACTCGCCCTCACCGAGCTGGACTACAAGCCGTTCATCAGCTTGTTCAACGTCACCAACGCGACGCTTGGTGACCCATCCATCGCCGGAATTGCGAACTACGCGTCTGCGGCGGCGCTCGAGCTTTCATATGGCTCCGGTGGCGAGCCCGAGATCAGCCTCAAGTTCAAGAATGGCACCGAAGATGACGAGCTACGCCCATTGACGATGTGGGGTAACTCAAGCGTGACGCTGAAACAGTTCATTACCATCTTGGACGTACGTGGTGCCCCGTCTGCATACTATGAGGGATGTTATTGATGGTCTTTCTTATAGAATACGACTGTTAACAGCACTCACAACTGGTGTTTCTCGTGCAACCAGACCATTCTCAGGGGTTGCTCAGTGTACAACTTTAGCACCGACCCTTTCCTGAACCCCGGTTCAGCCAACCCATAGACTCCTTTCTATGTTTGTAGCGTGGCAGATCAGGGCGACGAATATTCGTAGTTATTGTTGAATTAAACATGAGAGTTGAGGGTGTCTGGTACTTATTCATTGACATTAGCGTTGCTACTTGTCCTTAATTTTATCTTGGCCTAAATTTGACTCTACTAAGTATCTTATTACCGAGGGCTGTGTATGATCCAGCTATGACTGGATCTTTGGGCACTGCCATTAGATATAAGTAATGTATATCGACCTGGGGGCCATGGGACGAACAAGGTCGCAGAGATCTGATATTTGTATCTTTGCAAGATGTAACGACATCAACATGCATGTTATGCCTCGTTTGATCTCTTTCTGTCAGAGCCATCACTAAATCGGGGGAAAATTTTCGGGGCATAAACGAGGTTATCAGTGTTATAATATTACCGTTGATAGAATCCTGTATGACCGTAAATGGCGAGGATTCAACATTGGTTAAGCGTCAGCCCACAATATGAGAACAGAATATAGTAGAATATCATATCGTCGGGATCTTACCATCGAGTATCATATAAGTGTGAGCTTACCGTGGACCGAAACTCAAGGTAAAATCACTCGCAATATGTGGGAGCATAACAAGCCGGATCTCATTTCGAAGGCAACATGATCATTAGATTATAAGAAACTGCTCATAAATCAGTGAGCCACTAACGAAAGCACGCTGAGTAGTAGAAGACTGACCTCTACAATGCATCAAAGCCAGCCTTGTCAGCGAGCGCTTCGTCCTCACCCCAGATACTTCTCTCATCTGCCTGCTCTGCAGTATCCATCATCAGTAAAAGTACGGTGGGATAGTGGATCAAGTGGGCGTCACGAGATGGAGTCGATTTAGGCAAGGGAAGATGACGGCTCCCGAGGCCTTGTAGGACGAACAGTCAGCTCGTTCCGGATCGTCAAAACGCGGCCAGCTCGCAAGCGAATTAATACTGCTAGACGCTGGCACTTAAACGTTTAAAAACCGATAATTTTGATCGTCGCTCTCCTCAAAGTAGG